>NC_084757.1:25294768-25389768 GCF_033978785.1 Entelurus aequoreus
CGATTTCGATATCAACCGATACCGATATATACAGTCGTGGAATTAACACATCATTATGCCTAATTTTGTTGTGATGCCCCGCTGGATGCATTAAACAATGTAACAAGGTTTTCCAAAATAAATCAACTCAAGTTATGGCAAAAAAGTGCCAACATGGCACTGCCATATTTATTATTGAAGTCACAAAGTGCATTATTTTTTTTAACATGCTTCAAAACAGCAGCTTGGAATTTTGGGACATGCTCTCCCTGAGATAATCTTGATACACACTACAACTATGAGAAGTACTATACTTTGACTTTCACAAAGTGCATTATTTTTTTATTTTTTTTAAACATGCCTCAAAACAACAGCTACAAAAACAATGAAGACACACAGCTTCAGTCCAGAGTATACTAGAGTAATAAAGTAAACAATAACATAGTCCTCCTTCAGTGCAAGACTGCCTGGCATACTGTATAACAGGAAATTATAAACTGGGCTCAATCTGAACAGTCGATATGGGCATCTACACTACCGTTCAAAAGTTTGGGGTCACCCAAACAATTTTGTGGGATAGCCTTCATTTCTAGGAACAAGAATAGACTGTCGAGTTTCAGATGAAAGTTCTCTTTTTCTGGCCATTTTGAGCGTTTAATTGACCCCACAAATGTGATGCTCCAGAAACTCAATCTGCTCAAAGGAAGGTCAGTTTTGTAGCTTCTGTAACGAGCTAAACTGTTTTCAGATGTGTGAACATGATTGCACAAGGGTTTTCTAATCATCAATTAGCCTTCTGAGCCAATGAGCAAACACATTGTACCATTAGAACACTGGAGTGACAGTTGCTGGAAATGGGCCTCTATACACCTATGTAGATATTGCACCAAAAACCAGACATTTGCAGCTAGAATAGTCATTTACCACATTAGCAATGTATAGAGTGTATTTCTTTAAAGTTAAGAGTAGTTTAAAGTTATATTCATTGAAAAGTACAGTGCTTTTCCTCCAAAAATAAGGACATTTCAATGTGACCCCAAACTTTTGAACGGTAGTGTACATCAACTATATGATTTGCCTGAAAAGCTGGACAAGGGGAAAAAATGTTTTTTTTAAATTACTTTTTGAAACCGATACCGATAATTTCCGATATCACATTTTAAAGCATTTATCGGCCGATAATATCGGACATCTCTACGATAAATCCTTAGACTTGTAACGGTACAGTGGGAGAAGAAGACGGCACGGAGGCAGGGACGTCGTTAGCTTGCAGCGTGTTTATTAAAATATATAAATGAAGTGTGTGACTAATCCAAATGTATACGGTGTGACTATGTGTAGCGATTATATGTGGAGTGTTACCGGGTGGTGTTGAGATCGGTGCGTAAGTCCAGAAAGGGCAAGGCAGGCTCGGAATTCCAGGGACAGGCAGTAGGTCAGGGGCTGGAGCGAGGCGTCGTGGTCCTAAGGCAGGCGTGAAGTCGAGATCCAGGAAAGCAGCAGAGAGTCCAGAGGGGGTCCGGGGAGACGAGACACACAGCTCGAAACCAGGGGATGAGGAAGGCTTGCTGGATGACGACACAGGACAAGACACAATGAGCACAACGGAGGGGAAACACGAAGAGCCAGGAAGCACATAGGCGAGGAAGCCAGAGACGTGTAAGGCTTACTGTACAGGTACAAGTAGCTACATTCTGGCACTGGAACGCAGGACGCGCTGGCTTAAGAAGGCCGGGGTCTCATCAGCGTCAGGTGTGTTGATTGTAGGGCGAGTGGGCGTGAGAGGCGGCAGGTGTTTGAACCGTAACAAGACTGTGACGTAAGTTTTAGTGTAAGTCAGAACTTATACCGAAATCATATCTGAATATCCACACTAGTTTCGCTGTAAAATGGGAGAATGTGTAAAATACAGCATAAAAAGATTTAATACGAGAACTAAGTGAAATGTTTATGAAATAAAGAGAACAAATTCTTACTTTGCTCAATAATGAGACCACTACGCTGCTTAGTTATTTGTGATAGGAGCACATCCTTTCACCTGTTCAAATCTTTTTACTTGAAGACATTTGAGCAACTTTCGATCGGGCATACGGCCAATGTTGATGTCTCCACTTTCTGAGCATTTTACCATGTCTAATATTACTTCACTTTTATTTACACTTCACTTTTCTTTGGCCCGCTGCCCCCCACCAGAGTCCACCTCAGGCCTGGGAGAGATAATGGAGGTTGAAGTTTAAAAGTTTGTGCTTGTATTTCTACCCTTCTTGAGACATCAACAAGGAAAAGTAGCTTCCATATGAGGAGGTGTGAACAAGTTATGACACAAATCATGGTCCCAATAAGGAAAACCATTGCATCTAATAGAGAATGTCTCATTTGCACCCCTGGTGGTGAAATCTATCAAAATTAGGGTGGCCCCAAAAAGGAGGGATTTTTCAAATTGACTGTGTGTCGGTTTTAAAAGTGCTCCCCCTCTGGTCAACATATGTAATAACAAGTGTGTGTAAAAATTTCAAGTGCTCCTCCTCTGGCCAACATATGTAATAACAAGTGTGTGTAAGAAATTTAAATGCGCCCCCTTTGGCCAAAATTAATTTAAAAAAAATAATAAATATGTATATAGAGACATACTGTAATAACTTCAAGTAAATAATGAAGATTAAAAACCAATTACAAACAAAAACAATTAAGAATTTACTATCAGCAGTCTTTTTCTCACAATGTGTCGACTTTTTTCTTATAAAATTGGGAACAATTTCTCATATTCTTTCTGTTTCTGTAATATTGCAATATTTTCTCGTAAAATTATTACTTTTTCATGTAAAATTATTACTTTTTAATGCAAAATGGTGACATTTGTCATATGAAATTCTGAATTTTATCACAATATTGGCAAATTTTTTTGTTCTTGTAAAATAGTGAAATTTTTTGAGTAAAATGATGGTAAATGGTAAATGGGTTATACTTGTATAGCGCTTTTCTACCTTTTTAAGGAACTCAAAGCGCTTTGACACTATTTCCACATTCACACACTGATGGTGGGAGCTGCCATGCACGGCGCTAACCAGGCCCATCAGGAGCAAGGGTGAAGTGTCTTGCTCAAGGACAACGGACGTGACTAGGATGGTAGAAGGTGGGGATTGAACCAGTAACCCTCAGATTGCTGGCACGGCCACTCTCCCAACTTTGCCACGCCGTCCCCTTTTGTCATCATTTTGCCAAGGAAATTTCCAACATTTTACAGTTTTCTTATAAAATTGTGACTTTTGTCGAGTAAAGTTACGACTTTTCATAAAATTGCCAGCATTTTGAGCTTTTCTTCTAAAATTGCGACTGTTATTGAGAAAAATTCCAACTTTTATCATAATATTGAACAAATGTTCACTTTTTCTTGTAACATTTTGACTTGCGTTGAGTAAGATGACCACTGTTATTATAATACTGCCAAGATTTTACGTTTTTCTTGTGAAATTGTGATCTTTTTCTCGTGAAATTCCAACTCATTTTTCACAACAAGCTTTTTTATATTTGCATAGTATGTATACATTATTAATGTTGTAAACACAAATCTTTATATATCTAGAAAGGGTGGTCTTAAAGAGGTAGGCATTTTTCGGAGGCCTTAACGCAGGGGTCACCAACGCGGTGCCCGCGGGCACCAGGTAGCCCGTAAGGACCAGATGAGTCGCCCGCTGGACTGTTCTAAAAATAGCTTAAATAGCAGCACTTACCAGTGAGCTGCCTCTATTTTTTAAATTTTATTTATTTACTAGCAAGCTGGTCTCGCTTTGCTCGACATTTTTAATTCTAAGAGAGACAAAACTCAAATAGAATTTGAAAATCCAAGAAAATATTTTAAAGACTTGGTCTTCACTTGTTTAAATAAATTCATTAATTTTTTTACTTTGCTTCTTATAACTTTCAGAAAGACAATTTTAGAGAAAAAATACAACCTTAAAAATGATTTTAGGATTTTTAAACACATATACCTTTTTACCTTTTAAATTCCTTCCTCTTCTTTCCTGACAATTTAAATCAATGTTCAAGTAAATTAATTTTTTTTATTGTAAAGAATAATAAATACATTTTAATTTAATTTTTCATTTTAGCTTCTGTTTTTTTCGACGAAGAATATTTGTGAAATATTTCTTCAAACGTATTGTGATTAAATTTCAAAAAAATTATTCTGGCAAATCTAGAAAATCTGTAGAATCAAATTTAAATCTTATTTCAAAGTCTTTTGAATTTCTTTTAAAATTTTTGTTCTGGAAAATCTAGAAGAAATAATGATTTGTCTTTGTTAGAAATATAGCTTGGTCCAATTTGTTATATATTCTAACAAAGTGTAGATTGGATTTTAACCTATTTAAAGCATGTCATCAAAATTCTAAAATTAATCTTAATCAGGAAAAATTACTAACGATGTTCCATAAAAAGATTCGAATTAGCTAGTTATTCTCTTCTTTTTTTCGGTTAAATTTTGAATTTCAAAGAGTCGAAATTGAAAATAAACTGTTTCAAAATTTAATTGTCATTTTTTTCGTGTTTTCTCCTCTTTTAAACCGTTCAATTAAGTGTAAATATCATTAATTATTAATAATAACAGAGTTAAAGGTAAATTGAGCAAATTGGCTATTTCTGGCAATTTATTTAAGTGTGTATCAAACTGGTAGCCCTTCGCATTAATCAGTACCCAAGAAGTAGCTCTTGGTTTCAAAAAGGTTGGTGACCCCTGCCTTAACGAAAGTAACAAATACAAGAATGTGTGCGCGTGCGTGTGCGTGTGTGTGTGTGTGTGTGTGTGTGTGTGTGTGTGTTTTGTCTTCTTATTGTGCCAAAAATGAATCAAACTGCGAAGTTAAACCTAAGGAACTTTATTTGGTCATGTTCCAGCCTAAGGGCATATGTTAAACACGGCACGGGGGTTGTGTGTAGCGACAGGCGACTGGACCTGTGTCATTGAGCTTTTGGCGCTTCAGCACTAACAACCTCACCACACACGCGCCATTCGTCATCCGAGCGGACACAGTTGGAGTTAAGTATCAGTACGGCTGTTTTGTAGCTTATCCCTCACTCAAGGTGGTCTTACTTTCACTCCATGTTGTCCCCGGTGGTCTGTAGTGGTTCATGTGTTTGCTACGTGTGTGTGTGGGTGGGTGGGTGGGTGGGTGGGTGTGTGTGTGTGTGGGCTGTGGACACCGTCTTTTCAGATCGGAGCAGATGTTCCTGCTCCCCCATGACAGGGTTCAGCGCCAGTTAAAGCGCCCCCGTGACGCAGCGGGTCTTTTTTTCTTTTCACCGGAACACATTTGCTTCATTTCCTTCCTCCTTTTTGTAAAATCAGTGACTCATTTTTCTTTTTTTTTCTTCCTGAAATTCAAGTCATTTTTTGTGCTCCTTCCTCCAAGCGTCTAATCTCAATATTGCATCCGTCTTTCCTTTTTTTTTTTTTTTGTTAAGCCGCAGACTTGACAGGTTCTATCTTTTGCCTGTCATTCTTTTGCTCTTTGTAACAATTTTCCTTTTGTTTTCAAGCGCTGTGAAAATATAAAAAAAAGCCCAAATCCAATTTGTCTCCTTTTGCAGGGTGTCTGTGCCGTTTATGCCGCCCATAAGCCATATTTCCAAGTGGTTTCCTTTTCTGTCTTCACCCGCACGTCCTCCGTCTTTGTGTGCAGCATCCCGGGCTCAGCGGTGTGCGCCTTCGACATGGAGCAGTTGGCGTCCGTGTTCGACGGCAGGTTCAAAGAGCAGAAATCACCGGAGTCCATTTGGACGCCCGTTCCCGATGAGGTCATTCCCAAGCCCAGGTGCGCATGGCTGGGAATCATCAGCCTTCAACATCAGATTTATATTTTTTGTTATCCAGCCCTCACTTGTCACGTGCTAACGTCTTCTGGTTCCCCAGGCCCGGAGGCTGCGCCGTGCAGGGTTCCAAGTTCAATTCCTCCAACTCTTTCCCCGATGAGATGCTGAACTTTGTCAAGACTCATCCCCTGATGGACGAGGCCGTGCCTTCGCTCGGGCAGAGACCGTGGATAGTCAAGACCATGATCAAGTGAGATCAGAGTGCAAAGAACATTCTATATGTTGTTTGAGTGACGGTATACTAGTCAGTGGCGTGCCAGCAAGGCCTTCTCTGCTGGCCTAACATAACCAGAAATCATGATCATAATTAAAGATAAAAGTATTTTTTAATACACGCTCCCTAAACATCTAAAAGTATTCATAATCTCTTCATGTCATATTATGCTCCTTCCAGTGCTGTTGTTTTTAGTTTTAGTTTGTATCCAATCAGAATTCATCTAGCTTATGTTGCCATGCTGTACCAAATCTGCCCGGGGCCTTCAGAGTCAACAATGCAGGCGTCTGTGCCACTTTGTTCCACAGTTTCCAAAAACAATTTGAAATGTGGACTCGTCAGACCACAGAACACTTTTCCACTTTGCATCAGTCCATCTTAGATGAGCTCGGGCCCAGCGAAGCCGGCGGCGTTTTCTGGGTGTTGTTGATAAATGGCTTTCGCTTTGCGCAGTAGAGTTTTAACTTGCACTTACAGATGTAGCGACCAACTGTAGTTACTGACAGTGGTTTTCCCAAGTGTTCCTGAGCCCATGTGGTGATATCCTTTACACGCAGATGTCGCTTTTTGATGGGGTGCCATTCATCGCGGTTTACCTGACAAATGAAACGTGACAAATTTGGGGGGGGTGCACTATCCTCCGTAGCCGCCAGATGGCAGTAGAGTGTTGAATATCTTAAAATGTATTTTGTGGCAATTCCATTTCTGTCTACCATTGCTAACATTAGCTAAAAGCAACACCTTGGTAGTATCCAACACATTTACAAACATTTTACTCAAATTACTACTGTCCCTTTTATTGTCCTTAAAGGCGCAACACTGGATGTAGGTTTAAAAACATGATGGGTAAGAAAGTTCTGGGCCCTGAAACAACATTGGAACTGCTTGTTGTTTGTCGTCAGGTACCAGCTGAATAAGATCGTGGTGGATTCGGAGGCCGGGCCGCATAGGAACCGCACCGTCCTCTTCCTGGGCTCCAGCAGGGGGACTATCCTCAAGTTCCTCATCATGCCCAATGAGGACAACACGGTCAGCAGCAGCAACATCTTCTTGGAGGAACTGGAGGGCTTCAACCCGGACAAGTAAGACGTTATTTCACCCGTGATATCTCGGTTTTTTGGGGGGGTATCAGGTGAAAACAACATACATAATACGTTGTTTTTTTTTTTTTATATTGTTCTGGAGTGCATGAGAAAGTGGAAAGGAAAATGTCGCTCATCAACCACATGGTCATTTTTCAACAAGTTTATTGCACAGCAGCAACAGAGAGTCATTGTTGTATTACACTGAGGGTGGCCGTATAAACAAGTTTAACACTGTTACAAATATGCGCCACACTGTGAACCCACACCAAACAAGAATGACAAACACATTTCGGGAGAACATCCGCACCGTAACACAAATAAACACAACAGAAGAAATACCCAGAACACCTTGCAGCCCTAACTCTTCCCGGCTGCAATATACACCCCCCGCTACCACCCAACCATGCCCACCTCAACCGACGCGCGGGGTTTGGTGGTAGCAGGGGTGTATATTGCAGCCTGGAAGAGTTAGGGCTGCATGGGATTCTGGGTATTTGTTCTGTTGTGTTTATGTTGTGTTACGGTGCGGATGTTCTCCCGAAATGTGTTTGTCATTCTTGTTTGGTGTGGGTTCACAGTGTGGCGCATATTTGTAACAGTGTTAAAGTTGTTTATACGGACACCCTCAGTGTGACCTGTGTGACTGTTGATCAAGTATGTCTTGCAGTCACTTACGTGTGTGTACAGAAGCCAAATACAACATGTGACTGGGCTGGCACGCTGTTTGTACAGGTTGTAGAGGGCGCTAAAGGCAGTGACATCACGGCACGCCCTTAATATTGTTGTTTGGGTGAAGACATTCGAGAGAATGGTTTCCCTGAAATTCGGGAGTCTCCTGGAAAAATCGGGAGGGTTGGCAAGTATGACGCTGTCAAGCGCCATTCATATAAAACTCGCGGGCCGCACTAACATTCAATTTTCATATTAAGGTGCGGGCCGCAAAATAACGTCTCGCGGGCCGCAATTGGCCGCGTGTCTGAGACCCCTGTTGTAAATGGTATGGCGAGTGAGTTTCACACCATCAGATTACCATTTTAAAGCGCTTGCAGAGATGGATAAAGCTGCTGGATGCTGACCGCTCATTTCATTTCATTTTTATTTATCTCCTTCATTGATGGGCATTTTTGATCAATAGACAATTAAACTTTAGCAACTAAACATATTGAGAAGGAACAGGCTGAAGAAAATCCTATATTTCCTGCCCCCTTCAACATAATAAGTAGTGTTACTTAATGGGTAGCCCAGATTCACTAGCATACAAACCAAACAAATACATCCAAATATCATGAAAACAAAGAAAAAAAACACACAAAAAAAAAAACAAGTGCAAAACTTCATGAAGTACAAACCGAAACAAAAAAAAGTAAGATACACCTCACGGGATGATACAAAACAAATACAAAACCAGACAAAAAATAAGTAAAATAATAAATATAAAGCAAAATGTAGACACTTACCGCTGTCCATATGACCTTATTGTTCTGTCTTTCTATATTTTTTTCAATTGGAATATATTTCTACAATCTTTTATCTCATTGTTAAGAGAATTCCATAGTTTAACCCTCACCACTGATAAACACAGTTGTTTTAAAGTTGTCCTTGAATACTGATGTTGGAAATGACCTTTTCTTCTATGCTCTTCATTCTCAGAAGTGATGACAAACATTTTTTGTAAATTTGCTGGTAATGTTTTACTTTTAGCCTTAAACATGACACATAATGTCTGTAACTTTACTAGCTCCTGTAGTTCCAATGAACCACAATTAATAAATAACATGTTAGTGTGTTCTAGATAATCTGCTTTATGAATAATCCGTATAGTTTTTTTCTGTAGTTGATACAACGCCTTTATGTTACTCTTATATGTGTTCCACCACACACTAGCGGATATATGGCAATATAAGTGCACAATACAATATACGCGTTGCCTTGTAATCTAACACATATTTTACCTTATTTAATACAAATATATCTTTTCCCGTACATGTGCAATATGAGATTTCCATGTCAGACCGTCATCCAGTATCATGATACTTCAAATGCAGCTACTGCCTTCTCGTGGAGTTAATAAATGTATCAGCCTTTCCAAGCTTTCCCAGGTTCTGAACCAAAGGCCGTGGGCTGTCGGTGCACTTTCATACGCACTTCCGACGACAACTTAAGTTTCTCAAAAAATAGCTTTATTTGCAAAACAGGTCTTCTTTCCAACAGTCCATCCAAGGTGAGCAAAAACAACTTTAACTGCATACGAAGCTATAAACAACACTAAGGCTCAAGTGTTGTGTAAAAAGTGGTCAAAAACTGTTTTCTCTCAACCCGACATCTTGTCCAATCGGTTTCACCTGTGCGCCCCTATATGCTTTCAACACAGGTGCTGTAAATGGCACACAATGTAAATCACGCTTTCTAGTTCAATAAAATAACTTGAAATATATCAAAACATATTTTCATGACGATTCAAAAATAAATAATTTCACTTAATATATGCAGTACTAGAGTAATATAAATAACACAAAAATGTCTACCAAAACCACAATGACCACCACCAAAGTGCAGTAGCGCTGTAGGCCTAAGTATTCGTCAATCACCACCACAATGACCAACACCAAAGTGCAGTAGCGCAGTAGGCCCAAGTATTCGTCAATCACCACCACAATGACCAACACCAAAGCGCAGTAGCGCAGTAGGCCCAAGTATTCGTCAATCACCACCACAATGACCAACACCAAAACGCAGTACTGCAGTAGGCCCAAGTATTCATCAAACAACAAATAATTAATTTAACTTAATATATGCAGGACTACAGAAATATGAATAACATAAAAATGGCTACCACAATAACCCTTGTGCACTCTTAAGATTGACTATACACATTTTTTTTTGAACTTTCAATGCTTAAAATCTTTTAACAACTTCAGATCTATCTGTTGTTGTAACATTTGTATTGTTTTCTATAATGTTTTTTTTTGTGTTTTATGGCCTTTTTGTCAAAAATAACAGGTTTTTTTTATTAAGAGAAAATGCAAAATATGCAGTTTTTCTAGAAATAAGTTGCTGAGTGGAATATTAAATGTTGGGTAATTACAGCCTTAAATAGGTCACTAATTCATGACAACATGGATTTTGACACAATAGACAAGTAGATATTGTTTTACAGTGCCTCCCACTGAGCTAGAATGAGAGAGAAATCATCAGGACTTGGTTAAGTGTATTGAGTTCATGGCAGTATTTTATGTATCTGTTATACAGAATATATATATATATATATATATATATATATATATATATATATATATATATATATATATATATATATATACATATACATATACACACACATTAGGTCAGGAAGAAACACAGAGGCTATTTCATCCCTACAAGCAGAGAAACCTGCGAAACAGACTTGTAGGGATGAAATAGCCTCTGTTTTTTTCCCTGACCTAACATATATTCTGATCTACCCCGGTATTGAGCACCGTATAACGGATAAACCACAGAAACCTCGACTATATATATAGTTATATACAGCAATGGTCCCCAACCGCCGGTCCACGGCCCGGTACCAATCCGCGGACCGATTGGTATCGGGCCGCACAAGAAATTAATTTATTTATTTATTTATTTATTTTAAATTAAATCAACATAAGAAACACAATATATACATTATATATCAATATAGATCAATACAGTCTGCAGGGATACAGTCCGTAAGCACACATGATTGTATTTCTTTATGAAAAAAAATTTAAAAAATAATCCCCCCCTCCCCCTCTCCCTCCCTCCGTGGGACAAATTTTCAAGCGTTGACCGGTCCGCGGCTACAAAAAGGTTGGGGACCACTGATATACAGTACAGGCCAAAAGTTTGGACACACCTTCTCATTTCAATGCGTTTTCTTTATTTTCATGACTATTTACATTGTAGATTGTCACTGAAGGCATCAAAACTATAACACCTGTGAAGTGAAAACCCTTTTAGGTGACTACTTCTTGAAGCTCATCGAGAGAATGCCAAGAGTGTGCAAAGCAGTAATCAGAGCAAAGGGTGGCTATTTTGAAGAAACTAGAACATAAAACATGTTTTCAGTTATTTCACCTTTTTTTTTATTAAGTACATAACTCCACATGTGTTCATTCATAGTTTTGATGCCTTCAGTGACAATCTACAATGTAAATAGTCATGAAAATAAAGGAAACACATTGAATGAGAAGGTGTGTCCAAACTTTTGGCCTGTACCCCCGCGACCATGAAAGGGACAAGCGGTAGAAAATGTATGTGTGTGTATACCAGGGGTCACCAACCTTTTTGAAAGCAAGAGCTACTTCTTGGGTACTGATTAATGCGAAGGGCTACCAGTTTGATACACACTTAAATAAATTGCTGAAAATAGCCAATTTGCTCAATTTACCTTTAACTCTATGTTATTATTAATCATTAATGATATTTACACTTAATTGAACGGTTTAAAAGAGGAGAAAACACGAAAAAAATGACAATAAAATTTTGAAACATAGTTTATCTTCTATTTTGACTCTTTAAAATTCAAAATTCAACCGAAAAAAAGAAGAGAAAAACTAGCTAATTCGAATCTTTTTGAAAAAATAATTTATGGAACATCATTAGTAATTTTTCCTGACTAAAATTAATTTTAGAATTTTGATGACATGTTTTAAATAGGTTAAAATACAATCTGCACTTTGTTAGAATATATAACAAATTGGACCAAGCTATATTTCTAACAAAGACAAATCATTATTTCTTCTAGATTTTCCAGAACAAAATTTTTAAAAGAAAATCAAAAGACTTTGAAATAAGATTTAAATTTGATTCTACAGATTTTCTAGATTTGCCAGAATAATTTTTTTGAATTTTAATCATAATATTTCACAAACATTCTTTGTCAAAAAAACAGAAGCTAAAATGAAGAATTAAATTAAAATGTATTTATTATTCTTTACAATAAAAAAAAAAAATTTACTTGAACATTGATTTAAATTGTCAGGAAAGAAGAGGAAGGAATTTAAAAGGTAAAAAGGTATATGTGTTTAAAAATCATAAAATCCTTTTTAAGGTTGTATTTTTGTCTCTAAAATTGTCTTTCTGAAAGTTATAAGAGGCAAAGTAAAAAGAAATAATGAATTTATTTAAACAAGTGAAGACCAAGTCTTTAAAATATTTACTTGGATTTTCAAATTCTATTTGAGTTTTGTCTCTCTTAGAATTAAAAATGTTGGGCAAAGCGAGACCAGCTTGCTAGTAAATAAATACAATTTAAAAAATAGAGGCAGCTCACAGGTAAGTGCTGCTATTTGAGCTATTTTTAGAACAGGCCGGCGGGCTACTCATCTGGTCCTTACGGGCTACCTGGTGCCCGCGGGCACCGCGTTGGTGACCCCTGGTGTATACATTTATATATACATACATCAGTTGGTGCCATCTGGTGGTTAAGGGTTGAAATTATTTTTAGTTTTTTTAGAATTAATGAGAATGAGATTCATTTGGCTTTCATAGAAAAAGCATAATAATATAACAGGATAACAGACTGTTAAAAAAAAAAGCAGTCAATGTGGCCCAAAAGAGTTGTTTGGAGAAAGTGTGTATAATTTGCTTATGTTCTTGTCTAACAAAATTGCAATCAAAAATACAATGCAATTTTATAGAAAATAAATAAAAGGGGCAAAAAAGCTCCCTGGCGAAATTTCAGACCGTTTAACTTCAAACTGAACAATCAAATCACATAAGGAACACAAGTAATGCCTGTTTTGGGCCCTCAGGTTGCAGAAGGCTTAATAAAAACTACATTAAGAGGTTGACTTCAGCCACAACTCCATCCATCCATCCATTTTCTACCGCTTGTCCCTTTCGGGGTGGCGGGGGGTGCTGGAGCCTATCTCAGCTGCATTCGGGCGGAAGGCGGGGTACACCCTGGACAAGTCGCCACCTCATCGCAGGGCCACAACTGTTAACTTACATTTTTTTGGAGGGAGCCAAGAGCTAATTAGAAATCCTGAAGGTTATTTGCTTTTGTTGAGCACATACATGACGAGAGCTGTTCATTGGAACTTTGAGAAAGTATTTTTTTTCAACATTTTAGCTAAAGATGTCCGATAATATCGGACTGCCGATAAATGCTTTAAAATGTAATATCGGAAATTATCGATATCGGTTTCAAAAAGTAAAATGTATGACTAAAACGCCGCTGTGTACACGGACGTAGGGAGAAGTACAGAGCGCCAATAAACCTTAAAGGCACTGCCTTTGCGTGCCGACCCATTCACATACAGTAATATCTACGGCTTTTCACACACACAAGTGAATGCAAGCATACTTGGTCAACAGCCATACAGGTCACACTGAGGGTGGCCGTATAAACAACTTTAACACTGTTACAAATATGCGCCACACTGTGAACCCACACCAAACTAGAATGACAAACACATTTCGGGAGAACATCCGCACCGTAACACAACATAAACACAACAGAACAAATACCCAGCAGCTACAATATACACCACCTGCTACCCCTTACTCCTCCCCCCCACCTCAACCCCGCCCACCTCAACCTCCTCACGCTCTCTCAGGGAGAGCATGTCCCAAATTCCAAGCTGCTGTTTTTAAGGCATGTTAATAAAAAATAATGCACTTTGTGACTTCAATAATAAATATGGCAGTGCCATGTTGGCACTTTTTTCCATAACTTGAGTTGATTTATTATGGGAAACCTTGTTACGTTGTTTAATGCATCCAGCGGGGCATCACAACAAAATTAGGCATGTGTTAATTCCACGACTGTATATATCGGTATCGGTTGATATCGGAATCGGTAATTAAGATTTGGAAAATATCGGATGTCGGCAAAAAATCTCTAATTTTAGCCACAAGCATAGATAAGAACTTTTACTAACCTTACTTTACATTTACAAGCGTGGTTAGACTAGAAAATAACATCCTCTCGCTTGGCTTTTTTCCTGCAGGTTTTCATTCACTTGTTGGCCCAAGCAGAAGGAAAATATACCCTAATGACTGTTATTACCATAGAATACCATATAATACAAATGTACTGTTATGTGACATTATGCCCGCTTTGTGACCTCTTAGCATAATGCACATGTAAGCAGCTGCTCATTAGTGCAGTTTTTTTGTCAATGGACTCTTGGTTAATGTGTTTTTCCTCCTGGCTAATGCTCACGCTGAGGTCAAAGGTTTAACTCTCACTAACTGACATTACCTCATGCATATTTTTGTGCTGTGTGTTGTATTGTTGCAGGTGTGCCGGAGACTCTCTGCAGGCCAGGCGACTTTTGTCCCTGACTCTGGACCGGGCCAGTCACACCCTCATCCTGGCCTTTCCTTCCTGCGTGGTCCAAATACCGGTGGCCCGATGTCAGCTCTACTCACGCTGCATGAAGTTAGTCAATAGCACTTAGGTTTTTTTGTAACCGGAGGAAATAAATGAGATAGAAATCATCATTTCCAGGGTCAAACTGTCAACATCCTTTTTTTACCAGGCAATATTTCATCTCACATTTTAACCATTTTTTATTTAAGTGTAATACAAATATTAACAGGAGTTGACTGGTGTTAAAATAACAAAACTAAATTACATTGAATTTAGTATTATTATATACAGGCAAAAAATATAAAAACAATACAACATACATCCATAAACATGGATGCATATGCAAAAGTGCAATATATTTATCTGTACAGTAAATCTATTTATTTATATCTGCACCTTATTGCTCTTTTTTCCTGAACTACAACGAGCTAATGCAGGGGTCGGCAACCCAAAATGTTGAAAGAGCCATATTGGAGCAAAAATACAAAAACAAATCTGTCTGGAGCCGCAACAAATTAGAAGATATTACATACAGATAGTGTGTCATGAGATATACATTGAATTGAGATGACTTAAAGGAAACTAAATGAGCTCAAATATAGCTACAAATGAGGCATAATGGTGCAATATGTACATATAGCTAGCCTAAATAGCATGTTAGCATCGATTAGCTTGCAAGTCATGCAGTGACCAAATATGCCCGATTAGCACTCCCCACAAGTCAATAACATCAACAAAACTCACCTTTGTGTATTCACGCACAACGTTAAAGGTTTGGTGGACAAAATGAGACGGAAAAAGAAGTGGCATAAAACACGTCCTAAAAAGTCAGAGAAAGTTATACACTACGGTGAGTTCAAGGACCGCCAAAATTAGTAGGACAAAACGGCGCTCGCCAAATACTCGAGTCAGTGAAGCATGTTTAATATAAACAGTGTGCTTTATAACAATTAGGGAGGTTTGTGTCATGTTTGTCCTCCTACAGAAACCATATTAAAACAAAAACTTTTTTTTTTTTTCCCTCATCTTTTTCCATTTTTCATACATTTTTTAAAAAGCTTCAGAGAGCCACTAGGGCGGCGCTAAAGAGCCGCATGCGGCTCTAGAGCCGCGGGTTGCCGACCCCTGAGCTAATGCAATGAAATTTCTTTCTTATTTGTACTGTAAAGTTCAAATTTGAATGACAATAAAAGTAAGTCTAAGTCTCTATATTGAAAACATTAAAATAATGAACAATTATTATGTAAACATTTTATTTTTTAATCTATTTTTTATGAAATAAAAAAATGTAATAAAGTAAAATATTTTGTCTTTACTCTATTTCATTATTATTTTATTAAATATAATACTGTACATTTGTATTGTTATTTGAACACCCGTTCACTCCTGTTTACATTTGTATTACAATTTCAGTACAAAAACATGTATTTTATATAGAGATGTCCGATAATATCGGGCTGCCGATATTATCGGCCGATAAATGCTTTAAAATGTAATATCGGAAATTATCGGTATCGGTTTCAAAAAGTAAAATGTATGACTTTTTAAAACGCCGCTGTACGGAGTGGTACACGGACGTAGGGAGAAGTACAGAGCGCCAATAAACCTTAAAGGCCTTTGCGTGCCGGCCCAGTCACATAATACCTATGGCTTTTCACACACACACAAATGATCCATGCATACTTGGTCAACAGCCATACAGGTCACACTGAGGGTGACCGTATAAACAACTTTAACACCGTTACAAATATGCGCCACACTGTGAACCCACACCAAACAAGAATGACAAACACATTTCAGGAGAACATCCGCACCGTAACACAACATAAACACAACAGAACAAATACCCAGAACCCCTTGCAGCACTTACTCTCCCGGGACGCTACAATATACACCCCCCGCTACCTCCCTACCCCTCTACATAACATATAATGGTGGTTCTTTGGTCAAATTGTTGCATAGATGATGTTTTACAGATCATCTTCAAGCCGCTTTCTGACAGTCGCTTCAGGATGCGCCGTTTTGTGGGCGGTCTTATTTACGTGGCTCTCCTTTGACAGCGTCTTCTCCCCGTCATCTTTGTTGTAGCGGTGTAGCGTGCAAGGACGGGAGTGGAAGAAGTGTCAAAAGATGGAGCTAACTGTTTTAATGACATTCTGACTTTAACTTAAATCAGCAAGGGAGCAGCATCTCCTCATCCGTGGCTCACTAGTGCAATAACAACGCCGGAAATGTGTCCTGTGAAAAACCGTCCGACCGGAACTTTCTAATAACTAAAGTTCCTTGGGTGAATAATGTAAACTCACTACACTGGTAGTTTTTAGCGCTTATATGGTGAGATATAAGTTAGAACTTTACACTACTTTATATTAGAAATGGCAACAACAGAGGGTGAATGTTCCATAACAAGAACATAGAGAAAAAGAAGAAGCTTATCGATTACAGTGGCAGACTTGCGCAAATTTTCAGGACTTATGCAGATCCCAAATACAGATCAGCAGGTACCAGAAGGTAAGAAAAGTTGGTTTTGCATAATATTGTGAAACAAAACGGCAGATATGTCTGCTAATGGGTGCCATTTTGCGGTCCTTATACACACACCATAGTAATACTTGTATCTCTGACTACTGTAGCCGTAACGAGCCGACAATCCATCAAGCGGTGCGGCTTCAAAGTCATACTAAAACATTTTGACCGATTTTTGAGCGGCGTGCGTAATGTTCTTTATTTTCAATGGGACATTTAAAGTTTCGGTGTTGTTTACTGGCGTCATATTGTAGTCTACACGTATCTCTTATGTATGACTGCCATCTACTGGTCACACTTATCATTAGACGATGTACCAAATAAAATAGCTTCGAGGTCGGTAAACACAACCACTATTATTCCGCACATAAGGCGCACCCGGTTATAAGGCGCACTGTCGAGTTTTGAGGAAATTAAAGGATTTTAAGTGCGCCTTATAGTCCGAAAAATACGGTAAGTGTGCTCGGATTTTAAATGCGATATGTAAATCATTCTATATGTAATATATCAGTAGGAGATATATATATATATATATATATATATATATATATATATATATATATATATATATATATATATATATCTACATATATATCTACATCTATATATATATATATATATATATATATATATATATATATATATATATATATATATATATATATATATATATATATATTGATTTAACATCGATTTAAAACGTAATTGATTTAACATCGATTTAAAACGTAATTATTAAATGTGTCATATTGCAGTCTACACGTATCTCTTATGTGTGCCTACCATCTACTGGTCACACTTATCATTACACCACGTACCAAATAAAATGGCTTCGAGGTCGGTAAGCACAACCAGGGGCTGTATTTATCAAGCGTCTTAGAGTGCCATTTTACACTTAAGTCCTGAGAATTTGCGAAAGTTAGTCCTACTCTCAAACTTAAGAATAAAAGCTATTTATCAACTTTCTTAAGTCTAAGAATCACTCTTACTCTCCACGATATTTAAGAGACCTTCAGAGGTGTCCTAAGTGGTTAGGAGTTGCCAGCGGGGGATGGCACTGAGGCGAGAGAGACGTGCGCCAACGTTCAGGGAGCGGAAGGATGTCCTGGCTTTGTTTGATGACGAGCAGCTGATCAAACGGTATCGTTTAGACAGAGAGGGTATTATTTTTGTCACAGATTTAATAAGGGGCGTCATCTCATCAGCAACATCACGCAGCAGAGCTTTCACAGCAGAACTAAAGGTCATCACAATGCTTCGATATCTCGCCACTGGGAAAATGCACATTTATTTTTGATTCATTGCCAATATTGTTTGTTTGTTTTGTATTATTTTGTAGTTTATTGTCAAAATATACACTCCCATTTTCCACTTAAATATTTCTAAGATATTTCTTTATTCTTAGACAAGGGATTCCCTTCCGTGATTGGTAATTTCTATGGACACAGAAATGACGTCACCTAAAATTCCGTTTACGGCACATAGTAATGTCGTAATTCAGCTCTGAGTGTGACACTTAAGATTCAGTCCTACACTTCGCTGAAAGTGTGAGTAAGACGCTTGATAACTAACTTTTAAGTGTAGCTTACAGCGAATAATTTCTTTACTCATAAGTCAACTCTTAGCAGACTTCTTAGGAGTAATTCTAAAAAGCTTGATAAATACGGCCCCAGAATTATTCTGCACACAAGGCGCCGGGTTATAAGGCGCACTGTCGATTTTTGAGAAAATGAAAGGATTTTAAGAGCGCCTTAAAGTCCGAAAAATACGGTAAGCGTGTTCGGATTTTAAATACAATATGTAAATCATTCTATATGTAATATATCACTAGATGTATATATATATATATATATATATATATATATATATATATATATATATATATATATATATATATATATATATATATATATATATATATATATATATATATATATATAAATATATTTATTTAACATCGATTTAAAAGGTAATTATTAAATGCGTCATATTGCAGTCTACACGTATCTCTTATGTGTGACAGCCATCTACTGGTCACACTTATCATTACACCATGTACCAAATATAATGGCTTCGAGGTCTGTAAGCACAACCGGAATTATTCCGCACATAAGGCGCACCGGGGATTTTTGAGAAAATGAAAGGATTTTAAGTGTGCCTTATAGTCCGAAAAATACAGTACTTTTTATTTATTTATTTATTTTTTGTAACTTTTTTATTTTTTTCTAAAAAAAGATACACCTCGTCTATGCAATATAATTAGTTTCCTTTAACTGGACTTAAACTGCAATGGCTGACATTTCCAAGGTAGCTTGAGGTGAGTGTCAGAAATGGGCAAGTGTTCAAACTCGAAAAGAGTCCAAATTTCCATGAAGCAGGAAATCAATCCAAAAATTCATTTCATGCTTGGAAAAGGATTATGACGCTAAAACACTCTCTGGCTATAAAAGCCAGTTTATTAGTATAATCCCACTTTCAGGGTGTAACTGTGATTTTCTTTCTCCGCAGGAACTGCATCGCCTCCAGGGACCCGTACTGTGGCTGGACCCGAGGAAGCACCTGCTCCTTCCTGCGACCAGGGACCAGGTAAGATGACTCCCCGCGCTGCTCTGCGTCTTCGGGGATTATTTTCTTTTCCGTCTATGTCAAGTTTATTTTTTGAGCGTCGCACCTGCGAGTCCATTTCTCATCAGTCTGAGACCCACCAGGAACATGTGTGTGTTGTCTAAGTGGCTTGTCACACTTTGTTATTGCTTCAAGATGTCTGCCGCTACTGCCGCACAGTACCATCTTCTTTCACTTAGCAGTGTGTGCGCTCAGATCTCATCTCCCTTAAAGCTCATTGAATTAGAGCTCTAAAGACACCGACTCGCAGCCAAGGAAACAGACAACACGGGACCTTTAAAGACCACCTCAGGTGTGCGCTCTTAGAGGCTTTTGTGTCAGGCCTGATGTGATTTACAGAGGGCGCTGGAGTCGCCAATCGATTCCTCATCGAGTTACTGTGGGTTTCCTCTTGGCAGCGTGATGCAAAGCAAGTCCAGAAGAAGGCTCTGTCATAATATACTTACTCAGTAACAGCTTTTCAACTCAAATGTCACATTTCAGCAAGCATTTTTATAACGGCGTCTTTCTTCTCAAGGGAAGGATGGATATACTTGAGTAGAGGTGGCAATTCAATTCCATTCCGATTCTTGGGGTGACTATTCGATTCAGAATCGATTCTGGATTTAATTTGGTTTTTGTAATACTGTCTTTTTCAGACCATAGGGCGCAATGGATTAAAAGGCGCACTGCCGATGAGCGAGTCTATTCAGGTCTTTTTAATACAAAGACCTGAATAAGGCACACCTCTAAAGGCTTATTGGCCACATGCGTGGACAGCACCTTTTAGCTCTTATTTCCAAAATTGTGTACACTACTGAATTGGGGTCTTATGGCCGCTTATGTGGACACTTATACTGCCATCTGGTGGTGTCAGAAGAGGATAAGATACGATGGAATTTGGAGAAAAAAGGGTAAAAATAAGAATTAGCATGTCACTAAACATGAAGTACACGTTTGTGGACTTATGGACTAAGTACATCCTATCAAAAGATGATACTTACCGTAATTTTCGGAGTATAAGTCGCACCGGCCAAAAATGCATAATAAAGAAGGAAAAAAACATACAGTATATAAGACGCACTGGAGTATAAGTCGCATTTTTTGGGGAAATTGATTTGATAAAACCCAACACCAAGAATAATAATAATAATACCTGGGATTTATATAGCGCTTTTCTAAATACCCAAAGTCGCTTTACACGTGTGTGTGTGTGTAGGGGGGGGGGGGGGGGGGGGGGGGTTAAAACAACTTTATTAGGAAAAGAAACTAAGAGAAGTAAAAAGAAAAATATAATAAAGAAACACCAAGGGCAGGGTCAGTTTGGAAAGGCTAATGTGGAGAGGTGAGTTTTTAGGGTGGTTTTGAAGGTAGGGAGGGAGGGGGCATCTCTGATGTGCCTGGGGAGAGCGTTCCAGAGAGAGGGGGCAGCCACGGAGAAGGCCCTGTCGCCCCAGGTTCGGCGCCTGGTCTTGGGGACCTCCAGGAGGCCAGCATCACTAGACCTGAGGGAACGGGACGGGACGTGTGGCTGGAGGAGGTCAGAGAGGTAGGGTGGAGCCAGGTTATGGAGTGCCTTGTAGGTGGTGAGGAGTATTTTAAAGGGGATTCTGTATTTGACAGGCAGCCAGTGGAGGTCATGAAGGACAGGTGTGATGTGCTCTCTGGAGCGGGTTCCGGTGAGCAGGCGGGCAGCGGAGTTCTGGACATATTGCAGTTTATTGAGGGTTTTGGAAGTGATGCCGTAGAGGATTGCTGTTGCAATAGACATTTGAAAGGCAATTTAAAATAAATAAAGAATAGTGAACAACAGGCTGAATAAGTGTACGTTATATGAGGCATAAATAACCAACTGAGAACGCGCCTGGTATGTTAACGTAACATATTATGGTAAGAGTCATTCAAATAACTATAACATATAGAACATGCTATACGTTTACCAAACAATCCCATGAAATCTTATACGTCTAGTCTCTTACGTGAATGAGCTAAATAATATTATTTGATATTTTACGGTAATGTGTTAATAATTTCACACATAAGTCGCTCCTGAATATAAGTCGCACGCCCGGCCAAACTATGAAAAAAACTGCGATTTATAGTCCGAAAAATACAATACTGTCTTTTTCAGACCAGAGGGCGCACCGGATTAAAAAGGCGCACTGCCGATGAGCGAGTCTATTCAGGTCTTTTTCATACAAAAGGCGCACCGGATTATAAGGCGCACCTCTAAAGGCTTAGTGGCCACATGCGTGGACAGCACCTTTTAGCTCTTATTTCCAAAATTGTGTACACTACTGAATTGGGGTCTTATGGCCGCTTATGTAGACACTTATACTGCCATCTGGTGGTGTCAGAAGAGTATAACATACAATGGAATTTGGAAAAAAAAAAGTGTAAAAATAAGAATTAGCATGTCACTAAACATGAAATACACGTTTGTGGATTTATGGACTAAATACATCATATCAAAAGATGATACTTAGTTTTTATTCTAATTAGGGTCCAATAAGCCCAAATAGCAAAAATAAAAAAAGCATGTAAAAAAAACAGCTTGGGCCTTAAAAGGTTAAAGCGGTCATAATATGATTTTTTTTTTCTTAATTTAAAACACTTCCTTGTGGTCTACATAACATGTAATGGTGGTTCCTTGGTCAAAATGTTGCATAGATTATGTTTTACAGATCATCTTCAAATAGCTTTGTGAGCGTCTCTTCAGGATGTTTTGTGGGCGGTCTTACCTACGTAGCTCACCTTCGACAGCGTCTTCTCTTTGTTGTAGCGGTGTAGCGTGCAAGGACGGGAGTGAAAGAATTATCAAAAGATTTAAATGTTCCATTGAAAATATATAGAACATTACACACGGCGCTCAAAAATCTATAAAAATGTTTCAGTACGACTTTGGTAAGCTACGAAGCCGCAACGCTTGAAGGATTGTCGGCGCATTAAACATACGAGTATTATTATGGTGTGTGTATAAGGTAAGACATTATCTGGTGTTTTGTTTCGCAATATTATGCAAAAGCAACTTTTCTTACCTTCTGGTACCTGCTGATCTGTATTTGGGATCTGCATAAGTCCTGAAAAATTGCATGCATCCGCCTTTGTAGTCTTTGCCGACACCGTAGTCGATAAGCTTCTTCTTTTTCTCTATCTTCTTATTATGGGACATTCATCTTCCGCTGTTGCCATTTCTAATATAAAGTAGTGTAAAGTTCTTACTTATATCTGTCAGTAAACTCGCCATGAAAGAGCTAAAAACATACCGGTGTCGTGAGTTTTCATTATTCACCCAAGGAACTTTAGTTATTAGAGAGTTCCGGTCGGAGTCATTTCCGTTGTTTCTGGATGAGGAGATGCTGCTCCGTCATTGATTGAAGTAAAGTCTGAATGTCATTAAAACAGTTAGCTCCATCTTTTGACACTTCTTCCACTCCCGTCCTTGCACGCTACACCGCTACAACAAAGATGACAGGTCGAAGGGGAGCCACGTAAATAAGACCGCCCACAAAACGACGCATCTTGTAGCGACTGTCAGAAAGAGACTTGAAGATGATCTGTAAAACATCAACTATGCAACATTTTGACCAAAGAACCACCATTACATGTTATGTAGACCACAAGGAAGTGTTTTACATTTAGAAAAAAATAATAATAATATGACTCCTTTAATGCGCCCTATAATCTGGTGCGCCTTATATATGAATAAAGATCAAAAATAGACCATTCATCGGCAGTGCGCCTTATGGTCCGGAAAATACGGTACACTTTGTGGGGCTCAACAAAGAACAAGTTTGGCACATTTAGCTAATTGAAGTTCAGACTGTAACCCTCTGACTACGGCAACACCCTTAGGACAAAATGCATACTTGCAAATGACTCAGAAGTGCAAGTAAACAAAATACAACAACTCTGCAACACAATATTTTTGTTGAGTGTAATTTCCTCCTGGACTAGGTATATGTTTTTTAATATTGTACAGTGCTCTTAATCTCAATGCAATATTAAACAAAACATTTAAATATGAATAATTCAATACAATCGTAACAAATAAAATATTGCAATAATGCATAAAGTTATTCAACATTTTTATTTTGTCTCTTTTCCAGGCTGCCGTTTGAGCAAGATGTGGAGCAGGGAAACGTGGCTCACTTGGGCGACTGCGATGGTAAGTGCATTTATTTGTGTGAGCCAACGTATCACACACTCTTGACTTTAGTAACACTTAGAGTTTTTTTTATCTATATCTATTGCGTAAGGCAGTGGTCACCAACCTTTTCCAGCCCAAGATCCCTGGTCTCAGTCAAAAACCAAAGCAAGAACTACCAATGAGTCATAGACTTAGACAAACTTTATTGATCCACAAGGGAAATTGTTCTAAATAGGGCTGTCAAGTGCTAATTTTTTAAGTCACATTAATCAAACTCTAAACCTGTGATTAATCATTATTATTGTTTAATATTTGCTTGCATAAAAAAAATTGCTGAAGAAAATACCCCAATATTTGGGTACAAATGCAATTTAATAGTTAGAATGTCATATAGAAAAACATTTTTAATGTTGATTTGCTCAAAACTTGGTACAAATAGGTATAGTAAAAAATAAGTTCACATTTTAAAAGTCTTTGCCGTTTGCCATAATATTGCAAACAAGGTACAGTTACTAATCGATAATGTAGTAAACGCACATGCTGCACCATTCACTCTTCTTTAGTTTAAACTATTGTTTAAACAAACAAGTATGTTTACCTTTTTCAGATGACAATGCTGATCTTATTTTTTTGGTGCAATGCGACCCCAGCTCGTTGTGATTACTTACAGATGTCCAACGTTCTCCAGGAAGCAAAATAAATTCACATACAGTCTGTAGTTGCAAGTTGATGCTCTTGTTTGTGTAGTACAGTGGGTTTATCCTTGCTGTAATTGTGCCTGGTCAAGGAACCACAGAACAGCTGTGGTGATATGAATGACATCTTCTTACAGGACTTGGTCCTAACTAGGGCTGCAACTAACGATTAATTTGGTAATCGATTAATCTGTCGATTATTACTTTGATTAATCGATTAATAATCGGATAAAGGAGACAAACTACATTTCTATTCTTTCCAGTATTTTATTGGGAAAAAAACAGCATACTGGCACCATACTTATTTTGATTATTGTTTCTCAGATGTTTGTACACGTTGCAGTTTATAAATAAAGGTTTATTTAAAAAAAAAAAAAAAAAAAAAAAATTAAAATAAAAAAATTAAATAAAATTGCCTCTGTACAAGCGCATAGCATAGATCCAACGAATCGATGACTAAATTAATCGCCAACTATTTTTATAATCGATTTAATCGATTAGTTGTTGCAGCCCTAGTCCTAACAGATGTTAGATGTCCTACATGTGGTGGCTGTCCGTTCAGCAAAGGCATGTGTTTAACTTAACTGTGCTACTTTTGTTGACAACATTGAATCAGTAAACTTTGCCAGCATAGCGTTCTCCTCTGCTTGTTGTCAATGTAGCTAGCATTCATGCTAGCATGTAGCCAAGACTCTGAGCTGTTTCGCTTTAAGATGGTATTTTAAACTTGATGTGCACCGATGATAAAAACGTTTGTGGCTGCAATACCAACACGTTACCTTAGTTTTATCCATAGTTAGGTTTTGAAGCGAAATTGGCCACTTCTCATCATGATCACAGACTGCGTGACAAATGGGCGTGTCTTCCGGGTTAAGCCTTCATATAATTCATATTTGATAACACGATCATTTATTTTTGTTAATCACATTTTTGTTTTGTTTTTTAAGACAAAGATTTGTGGTTTTATTGTTGGCTTGTGTCAACATTTAGTATTTTCGCAATATCTCTGGAATATTTTATATATAGGATTAAGTCATTGAACGACGACAAACGTCACAATATTTCTCCAAAAATAGACGCTGCAGAAAATAAACGGTGGACAAAGGAGCTGAAACAGTCAGTCAAGGATAGAATGCTTTAGGCTGCGACTCCTCACACACATGCTCCTCAGAACAGACGTCGTAGTAAAATTGCCCCACAAACTGCGAGGGTTGAAGTGGTTTTTGTTCCTTCTCCCAAAACAAATTATTTCAAAAAATATTTTGTTAAAGGAAATCTTGCACAGAATCATGACATGTTTAGTGCGCATGCGGGTCACTTCACAAACCCATTCACTCATACTATATAGCAGACCTGGGCATTCTGCGGCGCGCGGGCCACATCCGGCCCTTTGTGCGCCCGCATGAGGCCAATCATAAATTACAAAATACATTTAAAAAAGTATCTATGTCGAGTGTGCAATACAACGGTGCTGCTTTTGTTTTGTAAAGCGTTATTTGTATTACTTCCGTGTGGACGTATGTGCGTGCGTGATTGTGAGTGAATGTGAACAGCTGCAATCACAAATTACAAAATAAAGTTGAAAAAACATCTATGTCGTGCGCGCAATACAACTGTGCTGCTTTTATTTTGAAAAGTGTTATTTATGGGCGTATGTCCGTGTGTAACCTGTGAGTGAAGGTGCACAGCGACAAGTGATGCACGGTTTACACCCGAGACGCTAAAAAGAGAAAAGTTGATGACGAATGGCGTGTTTTCAACAAGACATGGACTGCCAAGCAACGTTCCCTCTAAGGTGCGCGCCTGCGCAATTGCGCACTGCTCAAGCGTCCTCTGCGCACAGCAAATATATGCCGCGCACCAAATCAAATCCCATCTGAATTCTAAACAAAATAAACACATTTATTCTGTGTAATTTTGCAATGCAACTCTGAGTGACAGTGACAACAAGCGGCCCCAACGGTGTTCGTCAACACCGTTCAATTGAACACCATTCAATTATTGTAACGTCTATCGAGATGTTTCGAGGCCAGGAATTATATCGATCACTTTATTGAGCAAAACTGTTTATATTCGGCCATAACCACACCAAAAACATGAGTAAAACAATTCTATCCCGAAAAACTAGTAATTTTCTGCCGTACAAACCAGGCCAAAACCAACTTGTCATCTGTCACCAACACACATACCACTAAACCACTGGTGCCTTTATGGCCACACAAAAAGTCGGACAACTCAAACACCACACAAAGTTACACTATGACTCCTCAGTCATACGTGTGCTTATTTTACTGTCATTTATTATTAATGTTAATTTATTTATATTAATCATGGAATGCTGTTACTAGAGAAAGTTACAGGAATGCACACTTCATCCTATGCTTACATTTCATTGTGCAACATGAGGATGTTTAAGGGGAACTAAATGTGATCTCTGAAAGGGGTACAAATGATTTCCAAAGCAGTGCTTTTGGTATAAAGTTAAGTTAGGTTAAATGAAAGTATGATTATTATTATTATTATTATTATTATTATTATTTATCTTACGGTATACATCAAAAATAGTATTGAGCAAAATTTTATTGAAATATTGTTGATGTGGCCCTCCAGCAGTGCTCGGGTTGCTCATGCGGCCCGCTGTAAAAATTAATTGCCCACCCCTGCTATATAGACTACTAGTGCTGGGCGATTAAACGATATCGACATATATTGCAAAATAATTTTAATAATTATTCATAATTGATTAATAATTTTCTTTTATATTACTAAGAGACAATTTGGTCACATTCTAAAAGTGTTTCTTAACCATAGGTCCATTGTTGGTACTCACTTGTAATGCCCTTTTCCACCACTTGTGGCAGTAATGACAACATCAAACAAACAGAAGAAGTCTGGAGCTTAAGTCATCGTGAAGCTTCTTAAGCGCAAAAATTATGACTAAAGTGTATTTTCATTTGTCCTTTCATTTTATGGACAGTTTAAGAACCATACAATGCGTAATTGTATGTCAATTTATTTTTCATCGGTTTCTTCTTTTGCAGTATATTTGATTAGGATTTTTATTTTTGACCTAAGCCTTGATAATAATGTTTGTGATTAGCACATGGTTTCATTTCACTTGACTAGGTTTATCCTGTTAAATTGTAAGTAGGGTAAATATAATTACTAATCATAACTGCTAATTCAGTGTTAATATTTGAGTGGGCCCCAGATCCCTCTGTCATGTGAAAGTTAGACCCTGAAGTCCAAAAGGTTAAGAAGCCCTTATCTAAAAGACGTACAACTCGCCTGCAGCCACATCAGCACTCTGCACCATGCAGCGCAAAGATAATATATGGCCAAGGTGAAAAAGAGGTCTCCCTCTATCATGAGACTTGGCCGAGGGAATTGTGTGAAGGTAAATAGTGGCGATAGGATGAATTATGTCCAAAAAAGTGCAAAATGTTCACAATAAAATTAAAGACATTGCATAAGTGATTTTATAGTTTGTATAAGTATGAATGATGTCTTGTTTTAAGCGTAGAGTAGTATTTTATTTATTTATTTCTAAGTGTAACATGCATTTATCAATTACACGATATATGGAGAAATAACGTCACTTTCGGATTTGTTTTGCCCAATATATACAGTCGTTGTCAAAAGTTTACATACACTTGTAAAAAACATAATGTCATGGCTGTCTTGAGTTTCCAATAATTTCTACAACTCTTGTTTTTTTTGCGATTGGAGCACATACTTGTTGGTCACAAAAAACATTCAAGAAGTTTGGTTCTTTTATGAATTTATTATGGGTCTACTGAAAATGTGACCAAATCTGCTGGGTCAAAAGTATACGTGCAGCAAGGTTAATATTTGGTTCCACTGCAATAAAGTGCTTTTGGTAGCCATTGTTGCGTTGACCAGCTCTTCCTCCAATGGGGAATTCAAATTGCTAGTCTCTCCCAGATTCTTTCAATGGCACATAAACTAAAGTTTAAATTGATCACCAGGCAGTAGTTGGTATTTTGTGATTTATTCTTAAATATTTGACAATAATGAGACCAGCCTTGCATAACCCATTCAGATGCGTGGCTCTACCCGGTCTGCCTTTGCTTCCCCCTTCACGTTCTCTCCTACCCCCCTCTTCCCCTCCCTCCTCCCCACCTCGTTGTTATGTCTACTGTTTTTATTCCAATACTTCAAGGCCTACACACAGTACTTTGTATACTGAACTGGAAAAACACTAGCTGTTTTGTAATATGACTATGGAGGTAAAGAAGTAACACTTAAATATGGATATATGTAAAAAATCTGGTTCCGTCACCATCCACATTTTTGTTTCATCTGACATCACATGGACAAAGATAAGACCTTCTGGAGGAAAGTTATGTGATCAGATGAAACAAAAATTGAGCTGTTTGGCCACAATACCCAGCAATATGTTTGGAGGAGAAAATGTGAGGCCTTTAATACCAGGAACACCATTCCTACCGTCAAGCATGGTGGTGGTAGTATTATGCTCTGGGCCTGTTTTGCTGCCAATGGAACTGGTGCTTAACATAGAGTAAATGGGACAATGAAAAAGGAGGATTACCTCCAAATTCTTCAGGACAACCTAAAATCATCACCCCGGAGGTTGGGTGTTGGGCGCAGTTGGGTGTTCCAACAGGACAATGACCCCCAAACACACGTCAGACGTGGTAAAGGAATGGCTAAATCCGGCTAGAATTAAGGTTTTAGAATGGCCTTCCCAAAGTGGACAATGCTGAAGAAACAAGTCCATGTCAGAAAACCAACACATTTAGCTGAACTGCACCAATTTTGTCAAGAAGAGTGGTCAAAAACTCAACCAGAAGCTTGTGGATGGCTACCAAAAGCGCCTTATTGCAGTGAAACTTGCCAAGGGACATGTAACCAAATATTAACATTGCTGTATGTATACTTTTGACCCAGCACATTAGGTCACATTTTCAGTAGACCCATAATAAATTCATAAAAGAACCAAACTTCACGAATGTTTTTTGTGACCAACAAGTATGTGCTCCAATCACTCTATCACAAAAAAATAAGAGTTGTAGAAATGATTGGAAACTCAAGACAGCCATGACATTATGTTCTTTACAAGTGTATGTAAACTTTTGACCACAACTGTACGTATCATCTGTGCAGCAATATAGTGATATATTGGGGTGTAACGATTCGTTTTACCAACGATTGGATTCGATTCAGAATGTATTGTTGCCCATACCTTTCAGGGACAATATTTTTTTTTTTTAGAACTATACAATTGGGAATTATTCAGTAAGTTCTGGGCTGCAACTAACGATTAATTTGATAATCGATTAATCTGTGGATTATTACTTCGATTAATAATCGGATAAAAGAGACAAACTACATTTCTATCCTTTCCGGTATTTTATTGAAAAAAAATAGCATACTGGCACCATACTTATTTTGATTATTGTTTCTCAGCTGTTTGTACATGTTGCAGTTTATAAATAAAGGTTTATTTTTAAAAAAAAAATTGCCTCTGCGCATGCGCATAGCATAGATCCAACGAATCGATGACTAAATTAATCGCCAACTATTTTTATAATCGATTGTAATCGAATTAATCGATTAGTTGTTGCAGCCCTAAGCAAGTTGAAATCAATTCAGTAAATGTTTGCCAAAAATTCAACCAGTGTGACTGTGAAATAAATACTGGACGCTGCAGGTGAAGTTGCATGCATTCCTGGTATTTCTTGTGAGGGAATTATTTTAGATGACAGTGGTTAACATCACTCAAGATAATCACAGGATATGTATTTCCATGCCCATTGCTCATGTCATGTATTTGCTTCAGTGCAGCCGCCTCCTTTGCGGAGGAGGGGGAAGTACCCGACACTCGCAAGAATACATTGCAGTTCTCTGCAGGCAGATAAAATGGCCTTCACTTCAAAGTCAGATATTCCACATTCAGAGCAGGAGTTTGAAATAATCGTACTGTCTGTGCACCATGTGTGTTTAACGAGGGCAGCCGTTCCTCCTCCCCGAGTCTTGCCGCTGAAGTTGAGGTTCATCCATCTTATTTTCCAGAGACTGAACATTTGCCAGTAGAATAAACGGAATAGTTTTAGCCGTCCGCTGCTAACCATGCCCTGGAAAGAGTCTATGGTCAGCTGCTCCCCGTATTAGTCCAAAATTGCTGCGCTTTCTCAGCTTTATTAAGGTCGCCCAATCAAGATGACCTTTTTCGGAATATGTCCTTTGACCTCTGCACGAGAAGATGAGGAAAATAAGTAAAAGCACAACTCGGACACCTTGGATCTTTTCGTGTAATGTTTACAGTTTTTAATTATTTTAAAAGTGCTAAAACCAACTTTATATAAAGTCTGCTGTTCTTAAAGCCAATGTTTTATCTTGTAGTATCGATCAAATTTAATAATTACCTTTTAAATCGATGTTGAATCAATATACTGTATATATACACTACCGTTCAAAAGTTTGGGGTCACATTGAAATGTCCTTATTTTTGAAGGAAAAGCACTGTACTTTTCAATGAAGATAACTTTAAACTAGTCTTAACTTTAAAGAAATACACTCTATACATTGCTAATGTGGTAAATGACTATTCTAGCTGCAAATGTCTGGTTTTTGGTGCAATATCTACATAGGTATATAGAGGCCCATTTCCAGCAACTATCACTCCAGTGTTCTAATGGTACAATGTGTTTGCTCATTGGCTCAGAAGGCTAATTGATGATTAGAAAACCCTTGTGCAATCATGTTCACACATCTGAAAACAGTTTAGCTCGTTACAGAAGCTACAAAACTGACCTTCCTTTGAGCAGATTGAGTTTCTGGAGCATCACATTTGTGGGGTCAATTAAACGCTCAAAATGGCCAGAAAAAGAGAACTTTCATCTAAACCTCGACAGTCTATTCTTGTTCTTAGAAATTAAGGCTATTCCACAAAATTGTTTGGGTGACCCCAAACTTTTCAACGGTAGTGTATATCTTCTGGAAGGCCAACTAGTTGATTTTCTTCGATCTTCGGAATATGAATCGATCAATCGTTACACTCCTAGTGATACACTATATTGCCAAAAGTATTTGGCCACTTGCCTTGCCATCCCATTCCTAACCCGTAGGGTTCAATATGATGTGGGTCCACCTTTTGCAGCTATTACAGCTTCAACTCTTCTGGGAAGGCTGTCCACAAGGTGGCGGAGTGTGTTTATAGGAATTTTCGGCCATTCTTCCAAAAGCGCATTAGTGATGTCACACACTGATAATGGTCGAGAAGGCCTGGCTCTCAGTCTTCGTTCTAATTCATCCCAAAGGTGTTCTATCTGGTTAAGGTCAAGACTCTGTGCAGGCCAGTCAAGTTCATCCACACCAGACTCTGTGTTTGGAATTGTCCAAAATGTTGTGGTATCCTGGAGCATTCCAAGTTCCTTTCACTGGAACTAAGGGGCCAAGCCCAACTTCTGAAAAACAACCCCACGCCATAATTCCTCCTCCACCAAATTTCACACTCGACACAATGCAGTCCAAAATGTACCGTTCTCCTGGAAACCTCCAAACCCAGACTGGTCCATCAGATTGCCAGATAGAAAAGTGTGATTCATCACTCCAGAGAAGGCATCTCCACTGCTCTAGAGTCCAGTGGCGACGTGCTTTACACCACTGCATCCCACGCTTTGCATTGGACTTGGTGATGTATGGCTTAGATGCAGCTGCTCGGCCATGGAAACCCATTCCATGAAGCTCTCTGCGTACTGTAAGTGGGCTAATTGGAAGGTGACATGAAGTTTGGAGCTCTGTAGCAACTGACTGTGCAGAAAGTCTTTGCACTATGCACTTCAGCATCCGCTGACCCTCTCTGTCAGTTTACGTGGCCTACCGCTTCGTGGCTGAGTTGCTGTTGTTCCCAAACTCTTCCATTTTCTTATAATAAAGCTGACAGTTGACTTTGGAATATTTAGGAGCGAGGAAATTTCACGACTGGATTTGTTGCACAGGTGGCATCCTATGACAGTTCCACGCTGGAAATCACTGAGAGCGGCCCATTCTTTCACAAATGTTTGTAGAAACAGTCTCCATGCCTAAGTGCTTGATTTTATACACCTGTGGCCGGGCCAAGTGTTTAGGACACCTGATTCTGATCATTTGGATGGGTGGCCAAATACTTTTGGCAATATAGTGTATGTTACATATAGAATGGTTTACATATCATGTTTAAAATCCGAGCACACTCACATGGAGGAGAATGTTTTAATCACCAATGTGTGCCATAAGAGGGTGCACGCACGCAAACAAACATTTATAAGTAAATAACTTAATGTTTTGTTGTTCAATAAGGTTTAAAAAATTAGATAATGTTGCACATTTTCTACTGCAAACTGTACGTGCATGTATGTGTATGATGCAGCTGTGATTGATGTTCCACTCTTCCACCCGTGTGCATGTAACTTATGAAGAAAACAATACCTTTAATAATAATAACATACGTATTGACATAAAGAGCTGTCAAATTTGTAAAGTAATATCTTTTTACACAGCATGTGTAAATATTATACGGTTAAATACTGTACATGGAGGCTGTTATCTGAAACAGTCGTATCATGCTCTTCAGTACATCTGCCATGTTCATCCCCTGATAAGAAATATATATATATATATATATATATATATATATATATATATATATATATATATATATATATATATATATATATATATATATATATATATATATATATATATATATATATATATATATATATATATACACTACCGTTCAAAAGTTTGGGGTCACCCAAACGATTTTGTGGAATAGCCTTCATTTCTAAGAACAAGAATAGACTGTCGCGTTTCAGATGAAAGTTCTCTTTTTCTGGCCATTTTGAGCGTTTAATTGACACCACAAATGTGATGCTCCAGAAACTCAATCTGCTCAAAGGAAGGTCAGTTTTGTAGCTTCTGTAACGAGCTAAACTGTTTTCAGATGTGTGAACATGATTGCACAAGGGTTTTCTAATCATCAATTAGCCTTCTGAGCCAATGAGCAAACACATTGTACCATTAGAACACTGGAGTGATAGTTGCTGGAAATGGGCCTCTATACACCTATGTAGATATTGCAACAAAAACCAGACATTTGCAGCTAGAATAGTCATTTACCACATTAGCAATGTATAGAGTGTATTTCTTTAAAGTTAAGACTAGTTTAAAGTTATCTTCATAGAAAAGTACAGTGCTTTTCCTTCAAAAATAAGGACATTTCAATGTGACCCCAAACTTTTGAACGGTAGTGTGTGTATATATATATATATATATATATATATATATATATATATATATATATATATATATATATATATATATATATATATATATATATATATATATATATATACAGTACATGCCAAAAGTTTGGACACACTTTCTCCTCATTCAATGCGTTTTCTTTATTTTCATGACTATTTACATTGTAGATTGTCACTGAAAGCATCAAAACTATGAATGAACACATGTGGAGTTATGTACTTAACAAAAAAAGGTGAAATAACTGGAAAAAGGTTTTATATTCTAGTTTCTAAATAGCCAAAATAGCCACCCTTTGCTCTGATTACTGCTTTGCACACTCTTGGCATTCTCTCGATGAGCTTCAAGCACACCTGACAAAAACAGACTATCGTTGAATCTCAGTAAAACTAAAATAATGCTATTTGGTAACAGTAGAAGAGAAAGTCAAACACAAATACAAATAGACGGAAAAGAAATTGAAAGAGTAAATGAAACCAAATTTCTAGGTATAATGATTGATGATAAATTGAACTGGAAATCTCACGTAAAAAATATACAACATAAAGTAGCAAGAAACACGTCAATAATGAATAAAGCAAAACATGTTCTAGACAAAAAAATCCCTTCATATTCTCTACTGCTCACTAGTGTTACCATATCTGAGCTACTGTGTAGAAATATGGGGAAATAACTACAAAAGTACACTTCATTCACTAACTATGTTACAAAAAAGATCAGTTAGAATAATACATAATGTTGGATATAGAGAACATACAAATCCTTTATTTGTTGAATCAAAGATACTGAAATTCCACGACATAGTGAATTTGCAAACAGCTAAAATTATACACAAAGCAAACTATAACCTGCTACCCAAGAATATACAACAATTCTTCTCAACAAAAGAGGAGAAATATAATCTTAGAGAAAAATGTAATTTAAAACATTTGTACGCACGTACAACACTTAAGACCTTCAGTATATCAGTATGTGGAATTAAATTATGGAATGGATTAAGCAAAGCAATCAAACAATGTACTAATATGATCCACTTCAAGAAACTCTTCAAATTTAAAGTGTTTACAAAGTACAAAGAAGAAGAACCATGATAAACATTCTGAATTTATTTAATTCATCCATTCTTTCACTCTCAAAATAATCTTACTTATCTCATCATATGAAATGTAACTTACTTCACCAATTATTATTTATCTATTTATTTTTATTGTGATTACTTATGGAGTACATTGTGAATAAATTGAGAACAGGAAGTGAACAAAAAAGTTTAGCAACTGTTATGTAAAAGAAAAGGGGTAGGATTAAATAAGCTCTGCTTCTTCCTACTCCTTTTCGAACATGTTGAAAAAAGAAACTGGAAATTGTGATGTATCGTGTTGTATGCTTGCATGTTCGAAATAAACTCAAACACAAACTCAAACTTGTGAAGTGAAAACCCTTTCAGGTGACTACCTCTTGAAGTTCATCGAGAGAATGCCAAGAGTGTGCAAAGTAGTAATCAGAGCAAAGGGTGGCTATTTTGAAGAAACTAGAATATCAAACATGTTTTCAGTTATTTTTTGTTAAGTACATAACTCCACATGTGTTCATTCATAGTTTTGATGCCTTCAGTGACAATCTACAATGTAAATAGTCATGAAAATAAAGAAAACGCATTGAATGAGAAGGTGTATGTATATATATATGTATAAATATATATATGTATATATATTTCAATCAAAAAGAACCTGCTGATGTCTTCACATCTCACCTAATAGCATTGTAACATTTAAACATGACAAAAGTAAGGATTTAATTTATATTTTCGATATCGACTGATATGAAAAACAATATTGTGATTTGTTCTCATGTCGCCAAGCTCAACGACGACACGAAAAGATCAGATTCTACAAAACAACCCGAGTTGGGCATCTTACCCTGCAGTGTGAACCTAGCCTTAGTCTGTGGTTTTGTGCGTTTGCATCTTCGCCCACAAGCAGCTGAAGCTAATAACGCTCTGGTCGGCGTTGCACCACTAGACAAACACAGCAAAAGCCGGGAAGTTTCTGCTCGCCTCCTTCCAGTTCAGACCGACTAAATGCACAAATAAACACAGCGAGGCGTCCCCCCGGTGTGCCTCACATCCCCTCCTGAGAGTCAGCGCCGTGATCCGACACAAAGAAGGGCTGCTCGTCTCATTTCTGTCAGCTGGCAGCAGATTCCCAGTGTGTGTTTTGACCGACTTTCTTCTCCTGGCTGTTTACTCTGTCCTTGATTGTGTACTCTCTGCTTTTATTCTGTGAGATTTTGTTGCATTAACTTGTGGCCAATTATCTCTCTTTTCCCCTGCATGTTGACTTTTTTCCCTCTGGCTTATGGAAATAGAAGTGGGTGCACCTAATATTAAGATGTGCAAAGTGGATTTTTTTTTTTTTTTTTTTTTTTTTGGACGCTCCCATGACACCCCTCTCTTTTCCTTCTCTTTCATCTGAGCGCTAATTCCAGCGCGTGCAAATTAATCCTTGCTTCTGAAAAGTTGCCCGAGTTCATGTGCCACGCTCCCTGTGAAAAGAAAAGATAAATATTGCATAATCATCACACAAAATCCTGTTGGAGATCAGCACCCTGTTTGATGTTACGCTCTCATCTCCTCTTCAGGTCTTCAGATTGCTCTAAAAACTCCTGCGGGCCCTCAAAGGGATGGCCAGTGCTTAAAATGTTCCATAGAGTAAAGCTAACCATTTCTAAGTATTTATGCAATTTTATTTGACCTTGTTGGCATATTTCTGCAAAAAGAAATAAAGTTGTAGTGGTGTTATTTTTACAATTCAGAATTTGCATTAGCATTTTCCTGTTTTTCTATTATGCAAGGTGGGGTTATCAGTAACAACTGGTGGGAGGAGTGAGCACAATAATTATGACACGTAAGTTCTTCACGCATGTCTTGTGCATTTCATTGTACTTCGGGTTTTATTGGGTAAATGATGACATTTGGTTAGTTTTTCTGTGTATTTCTACTGTGCAAGGTGGTGGTTATCAGTAACAACTGGTGAGAGGATTGAACACATTAATTATGACACGTAGTTCTGCACGCATGTCTTGTGCATGTCATTGTACTACGGGTTTTTTTGGGCTTATCATGATGACATTTGGTTAGTCCTTATGTGTATTTCTACTGCGCAAGGTGGTGGTTATCAGTAACAACTGGTGGGAGGAGTGAACACATTAATTATGACACAAATTCTGCACGCATGTCTTGTGCATTTCATTGTACTACGGGTTTTATTGGGCTTATCATGATGACATTTGGTTAGTCTTTCTGTGTATTTCTACTGCGCAAGGTGGTGGTTATCAGTAATAACTGGTGGGAGGAGTGAACACATTAATTATGACACGTAAGTTCTTCACGCATGTCTTGTGCATTTCATTGTACTTCGGGTTTTATTGGGTAAATGATGACATTTGGTTAGTTTTTCTGTGTATTTCTACTGTGCAAGGTGGTGGTCATCAGTAATAACTGGTGGGAGGAGTGAACACATTAATTATGACACGTAAGTTCTTCACGCATGTCTTGTGCATTTCATTGTACTTCGGGTTTTATTGGGTAAATGGTGACATTTGGTTAGTTTTTCTGTGTATTTCTACTGTGCAAGGTGGTTATCAGTAACAACTGGTGGGAGGAGTGAACACATTAATTATGACACAAATTCTGCACGCATGTCTTGTGCATTTCATTGTACTATGGGTTTTTTTGGGCTTATCATGATGACATTTGGTTAGTCTTAGTGTATTTCTACTGCGCAAGGTGGTGGTTATCAGTAACAACTGGTGGGAGGAGTGAACACATTAATTATGACACAAATTCTGCACGCATGTCTTGTGCATTTCATTGTAGTACGGGTTTTATTGGGTAAATGGTGACATTTGGTTAGTCTTTCTGTGTATTTCTACTGTGCAAGGTGGTGGTTATCAGTAACAACTGGTGGGAGGATTGAACACATTAATTATGACACGTAGTTCTGCACGCATGTCTTGTGCATGTCATTGTACTACGGGTTTTATTGGGTATATGGTGACATTTGGTTAGTCTTTCTGTGTATTTCCGTTGTGCAAGGTGGTGGTTATCATTAAACTGGTGGGAGGAGTGAGCACATTAATTATATGACGGGGGTTTTATTGGGTATGGTATGGAAATCATTGAGTGCAGCAGAAGGCGTTGTGCAAATATCTTGCTGGAGTAGCTGATGTAATGTTGGTGATATTGCTTCTGACACTTGAAGGTCCTTGGATCTTCATCACTATGCCACATGTGCACTTCTCCCACAGTTCATGGTCTCACAGATGAAAGTGCTTACCTTCCAATGACTCGCTGCCCGCTGTGCCGCCCACTCGCTTTGACGGACACGTCCGTGTCCGCCCTCGCGTCTGATCCTGTCACCAAATACTTCTTTTCTGGCTTTTGTCTCCGGCAAGGCACGACAGAAGGTTCTACCGTCAAACACTTAGACCGCACTTTTTTCTTATCTTCATTATCCCATCAACTTTTGTCTTTTCATCTGTTTGATGTCTCCCTTTGACTTTTTTTCCCCCCCACTTCCTGTTTTAGTTCTCAAGGTGTCTCTGGCTGTAAGGCAGAGATTTTCTCAGTCGCTGGCCTACAATTGTTATGACAAACTGTCATAGCTGTCAATTTTGTCAACGGTTGTGTCTGAGAGCTTCACAAGATTTCCACAAGATCTGATTTCCCAGGAAGTCCTTGTATGGTAACCGCTACTCAGTACCGTTTTTCACTTTATCTTGAAAATAGCAGCCAGAAGACTTTTTTTTCCCCCGGATGTAAGAATTGTGTATCTTTCCATTGACTTCCCATGGAAACCGAAGATGTTTCTATTGGTCAGGGGCCGTATTTATCAAGCGTCTTATAGTGCCATTTTACACTTAAGTCCTGAGAATTTGCGAAATTTAGTCCTACTCTCAAACTTAAGAATACAAGCTATTTATCAACTTTCTTAAGTCTAAGAATCACTCTTACTCTCCACAATATTTAAGAGACCTTCAGAGGTGTCCTAAGTGGTTAGGAGTTGCCAGCGGGGGATGGCACTGAGGCGAGAGAGACGTGCGCGAACGTTCAGGGAGCGGAAGGATGTCCTGGCTTTGATTGATGACGAGCAGCTGATCAAACGGTATCGTTTAGACAGAGCGGGTATTATTTTTGTCACAGATTTAATAAGGGGCGTCATCTCATCAGCAACATCACGCAGCAGAGCTTTCACAGCAGAACTAAAGGTCATCACAATGCTTCGATATCTCGCCACTGGGAAAATGCACATTTATTTTTGATTCATTGCCAATATTGTTTGTTTGTTTTGTATTATTTTGTAGTTTATTGTCAAAATATACACTCCCATTGTCCACTTAAATATTTCTAAGATATTTCTTTATTCTTAGACAAGGGATTCCCTTCCGTGATTGGTCATTTCTATGGACACAGAAATGACGTCACCTAAAATTCCGTTTACGGCACATAGTAATGTCGTAATTCAGCTCTGAGTGTGACACTTAAGATTCAGTCCTACACTTCGCTGAAAGTGTGAGTAAGACGCTTGATAACTAACTTTTAAGTGCAGCTTTCAGCGAAGAATTTCTTTACTCATAAGTCAACTCTTAGCAGACTTCTTAGGAGTAATTCTAAGAAGCTTGATAAATACGGCCCCAGAGCTCCTAAGGATGGACACCGAATTTTGTAATTTTATAGGCACAGACAGAAATCCGTTGATACCACCAGGTATCAAACAGTGCTAAAATTTCGATACCTTCCAAAGTGTGTTAGCTCGATGCTTATTTACATTGGATTTGCCAAATACACGCTACTGATTAGCATTAGCGATTTTACATGGCGATTTCAACACCTCTAAATTTGGTGGTGAAAACTACAGCTAAGATGCATGTTACAATCAAACAGCTGGTGTTTAATAATTACATTTAATAAGTACAATACTTACAGTATAAACACTTTTTTAAAATGCAACAAAAGACTCAATTCAGCTTAATTGCAAAACTGTGAGTGTGAATGTTGTCTGTCTATCTGTGTTGGCCCTGTGATGAGGTGGCGACTTGTCCAGAGTGTACGCCGCCTTCCGCCCGAATGCAGCTGAAATAGGGTACAGCACTCCCCACGACCCCAAAAGGGACAAGCGGTAGAAAATGGATGGATGAATGCAAAGACTACTGCCATCTAGGGTATTAGTATAGTACCGCGATACTAATGAATCATATTCGGTACTATACCGCCTCTAAAAAGTACCGGTCACCACACCCCCGCCTGCCCGTCGTCGTCACATCGTGGTATTGTTGGCAGAGGAGCATGTTCGGCAGCGCACAATCGCGGAGTACTTACAAGCAGACACAGTGTGTAGACAGAAAAGGGAGAACGGACGGGTTTTTGCTTAAAAACTAACGATAAAGGTGAAGTTATAACACTGAAACGCCCTCAGGAAGAGGTGCTTTAAGACATGGCTAGCTAGCTAGCGGCTAAAGTGCAGCCCCAGTCTGCAGTGTTTTAGCAACTTCTAAATCACTAATCCTTGTCTCCATGACGACAAAGTAAGTTTCTTACAAGTATCATCCCTGCAGGACGAGGAATGGCTAAACATGCTTCACTACACACCGTAGCTCACCGGCGTCAAAATGTAAACAAACGCCATTGGTGGATCTACACCTAACATCCACTGTAATGATACCAAGTAAAATAGCGTATCTAGTCGAAACTACTATGATAACATCGATATTTTTTGGCATCACAACATTTTATGTTGTTTTTTTAATATGTATATTATGTTTATAAACTCAGGAAATACGTCCCTGGACACATGAGGACTTTGAATATGACCAATGTATGATCCTGTAACTACTTGGTATCGGATTGATACCCAAATTTGTGGTCTCATCCAAAACTAATGTAAAGTATCAAACAACAGAAGAATAAGTGATTATTACATTTTAACAGAAGTGTAGATAGAACATGTTAAAAGAGAAAGTAAGCAGATATTAACAGTAAATGAACAAGTAGTTCATTTTCTACCGCTTGTCCTTAATAATTTTGACAATGGAAAATGACACAATATGTTACTGCATATGTCAGCAGACTAAATAAGGAGCCTTTGTTTGCTGACTTACTACTAAAAGACAAGTTGTCTTGTATGTTCACTATTTTATTTAAGGACAAACTTGCAATAAGAAACATATGTTTAATGTACCCTAAGATTTTTTGTTAAAATAAAGCCAATAATGCAATTTTTGGTGGTCCCCTTTATTTAGAAAAGTACGGAAAAGTATTGAAATACATTTTGGTACCGGTATCGAAATACATTTTGGTACCGGTACCAAAATATTGGTATCGGGACAACACTATATGCAAGGTTTATTACTCTATAATACTTGCAAATGTGACTCAGAAGTGTAAGAAATCAAGGTTTAACAACTGCTCACTGGTTAATGTTCAATAAAAATGTGTATTTAATGATAAAAAAATGAACATTTATTAACACATGAACCCGCACAAAAGTACTGGGAATTGGTACCGTATTGATTCAAATAGGAAAGGTCCCCACAGCTGTTTTGGTGATGGATCCTCCAATCATATCTAATTAAGAATTTTATCCAGTTCTGCTTTACTGCTTGCTGATAACCAGGTGAAGGGGGCGTGTCTCTGTGCAGCGCAGCGGTGGCGATGTTGGCCGGCAACAGCAGACCCTTGTCCCTATCGCAACAGAATAGTCTTGGTCAGGGAGGAGGAATGTGCCCAATTGGAGCGTTTCAACTTACAGGAAAGGACACAAATTGAGATTTATGCAGTGTTTTATCAAAATAAACCACACACACTTTAGCGGCCTGACTCAGGGGGATCCAAAAATCATTTTTAAAAGCCCCTGAAATGTGCATGGTAGGACACCTTTAAAAAAAAGAGCAGAGCGCCTGTCAGATAGAAGATCTTTGACAATCAATCAAAACTGCATTTCATTATATCGCACTGAAAGAGATAGAAGTTACATTTACGTGTGACAAATCACCACAAATAACACCTGAAGCATGATATGACCTGCTAAACCTAAAGTACTTTGTTGGGATGTTCTTCTGCATAAGGCAGTGCTTCTCAGTTATTTTCTGTTACACCTCCATGCACCCTCCCCACTATTTTTTCTAAAAAAAATGTTTTTTAGCATCTTTCTGTGTGAATGTGCATACTGTACGTAATGCAAATGTCTAATATTGTAGTGTATGACTTTTTTTTACACATACAGTTATTATATTCCGCCTCGGTTTCTTAGTAATATACTCCAAAATGCACTTTGCTCTTGTAATTATGAGAATTTACGTTTACAAAGAAGTGGCTATAAACACCTTGCTGACAAAGTACGATTTTGAAGAAGCAAAACAAGCCATAGACGCCAAACAAAAACATTGTATATACTCTGGACTAGGGTTTGTCCCGATACCAATAATTTAGTACCAGTACCAAAATCGATACTTTTCCAAATAAAGGGAACTACGAAAAATGTCAATATTGGCTTTATTTATCAGAAAATCTTACACGACATTAAACACTCACAGTCAACAAACAATTTTACAAGGTTAAGATATAAATTAAAAGGCATTGAAATGGCATCGGCCCTGAAGGGAACGTCTTCCCTGTGCTCTTTGACTACAGTCTGCACCGGACCGAACAGCAGGACAGGTGTAACAACTACATTATTACCTGTCACTATTTAGAACTCCTTGTGCAGATCTGAATGCTTATTATTTAAATGTTGACCTAAGTTTGAAGCAAAGGTGCTAATGCTAATCGCCACGTTTGGCGAGGCGTGTCTTAAAGCAGCTGTTGTGAGAGTAACGTATGTGTGTGTATGTGCTCCTTTAAGAATGACAGTATGTGGGGTGAGTAAGTAAGGAAAAGTAGCATGTGCAGGAGTGTTAATAGCATGGTGGATGTCCGGGTGTGCCCTGTGGAAATTATAAATAAAGTGACCAAGTTGTAACTAATCGACGGCCTCGTCATTCCGACCAAAGAGCGGAGCTTTATGGACCCAAAGTGAAGGGTGTTACCCCCGACAAAACATCGGCCCTGGAGGGAACGTCTCACCTGCGCTCCTCGAACACGGTCTGGGAGCCGACAAGAAGGTGTAAAACAGCACTTGCAACGTGACACCTCCCTTTATTGTTAGTTGTGAAGCCCTAATACGTCCATATCCATATTTTGGACACACTCAACATCATGCGCCTCGGTTCTATAGTCACCGCCGCACAGGCGGCATTCAGATTAAATAATGGTCCCGGTACTTTTCAAAGGTGGTATAGTACCGAATTCAATCGATTAGTACTGCGATACGTTGTTAGTACTGGTATACCGTACAACCCTACTCTGGACTTACTGAATGTTTAAGAATACAAGTAATGCCCACAGAGAGATGAAATGGACAAAAGTTGCAAATTAGATGGCCTTCTTTATTAAAAATGTCTTAATTGCTCGATGTGAAGAAAATACTGTTTCTATATAATTATAAAAACTGTGCTTTTAATTAGCTGTTTGCCTGCCCCTTATTTAACCTCAACCTTTATCAAACACTTTTTTAATAGGCAATGTTTTGTCATTAAAAAGCATTTGTAACGAAATTCTTCCAAGAAGGAAGGAAAAATTGTTATTAGAAGAGAACGTTTAAAGAAAGATAATTAAAGTGACAGGAGCGCTTTACTGTTCTGCAAAAATGCTAGTCAAAGATCCCCTGTGTGACAGGAGCACTACAAAAGTTCCAGTCAAAGATCCTCTACATGGGAGAGTAATTGTTTGATACTTCCTGAGATAAACAGTCTAGTTTATCAATCAATCAAAGTTTGTTTGTACAGCACCTCACAACATCACAATGGTCTATCTTTCTTATCTTCAATTAAGTTCGAAACAAGCAATAACAGGGTAAAAATTATTTCAAAACAAAATATGCACATTAAAACAGTGCAAAACCTCATTTTGATAGCAACGTTGTTAGATTAGGATACAAACAAAGATACACACTTTTTCTTAAGAATTCTATCAAAGACTCCCCTAATAACAGGCTGTAATCCTGGTAAATTACTATGCTTTTTTTTTTTTCATTAAAACCGAATGATCTTATTATTGCTGATTTAAAACAAGAAAATATTGATTTGGTGTAATTGTGTCCTTTGTAACTTCCGCCAGAAAATCATGATCCATAAATCTCAGAGCTTTGATGAGCGTAAAAGAGTTCAATGGCTATTAAACTGCTGAAATGCAGTGACAAAGATCTTGGGCAGTTAACTCAATAAACTCCACCGAGTTCTGCCTGCTTTCTCTCTCATTCCAGCTCAGTAGGTACTGTAAAAAATAATATTTGTTTGTCTACTGTATCAAGATGTATTGAATTATTGACCTATTAAACTCAAATGTTGTACAATGCAACTTATTTTTAGAAATATTGCATATTTTGGCTATAAAAACAAAGTTGTTAAATAACTGTTTTTGTAATAAATGTTATTATAACTATTATTTATTCATATTATTATTTTTATTGATTATATATATCATTGTTATTATTATTATAATTATTATTTATTGTTCATTATTTATTATTAAATTTGTATTATTAAAAAAATGTTTTTTTACTCAATATGACAGTGATGTTTTTAGAATCCTGAGATAATGTGAAAGTTATTCAACCATAACTCCTAAACCAAACATGCAAAATGTCTAATAATGCCTGAAATAATGTATCTTTGTGAATTTTACTAGAAGCATATGCTTTTGTAAGGTTTGCAACCACAAAAAATATAATTTTTACTCAATATGACAGTATAACTGTCATGCTAAATATGACAGTTATTCAAACATAACTCCAAAACCAAACATACAATATATCTAATAGTGCCTGTATTAATGTATCGTTGTAAGTTTTACTAGAGACATGTGATTTTGTGAGGTTTGCAAACACAAAAATTTGTTTTTTTACTCAATATGACAGTAATGTTCTTAGAATCTGGTGATAATGCGAAAAAAGCAATACAAATTTTATTCAAACATAACTCCTAAATTAAACATGCAAAATGTCTAATAATGCCTGAAATTATATATAAATTTGTGCGTTTTACTAGAAACGTGTGCTTTTGTAGGGTTTGCAAACACAAAAATGTGTTGGGTTTTTTTAAAGTTTCATACTAAATATGACAGTTATTCAAATATATCTCCCAGCATGCAATATGCTTAATAATGCCTGAATAATGTATCTTTGTGAATTTAACTAGAATCATGTGCTTTTGTAAGGTTTTGTTAAAAATTTTACAAAAAGCCTATGAAATAAAAAAAATATATATATAAAGAAATTTATTTAAAAAATCATATTTACAGGTAGATCTTAAGTTGTTGAATGATTCAAAGCGTTGAAAGTAAAAAAAAAAAAAAAAAAAGACAATTAAATAAATACTGACTTATGACCCTTTTATGAGCGGGTCCCTTTTGGATCCTAAGAGTAAGTATGTATAGTCAATTTGAAGACTGCACAGTACTCCTAACCTTAATTTATGTGGATAAAAGACACCAGTCAGCGAAACTTCTCCTCCACCATGTTTGGGCAAGACCAAAGAGCTGTCAAAAGACCTCAGCATTAAAACTGGAGACCTATGCAAGACTGGAATAGACTAAAGGACCGTCAACAAAAAGTTTGGTGAAAAGGTGACCATTTGTGGCATAATAATTCATAAACGAAAGAACTCTAGAATAACAATCGCCCTCGTTCTGGAGCTCCATGGTAGATTTCCCCCCTTGTGGTAAAAATAGTGTCATGTGATGAGAAGAGTAAGGCACCAGTCTGGAAACAGATTTTAGCCAATGAAGACTTGGATGACTTGCAACATCGTGATGGAGTCAGATGAGACCAAAATTAAGCTCTTTGGCATCAAGTCATGAAATGTGGATTATGAGCCCAACAACAGCGTCCTTGCTGTCAAACATGGTTGCAAACATTCTGCTTTAAGGCTGATTTTCTGCGGAAGGACCCTCCTGAGATGTGTGTAACCATGGTGACCAACTACAAACAACCGTCCAAACTGCTGGGTTTGCCAACCAGATTTTCTCCACCGTAACTTATGTTGTCCAATCAAATACAAATTAAATGATAGCTTTCACTTATTGTGATTTTGAAGGGCTTTCTGCCTTGATTAGCAGGATTTGGGGAGAATACCATATCTCTTTACTTACGATCAAATGGCAAAAATGAAAGACATTTCATGTGTCCCGGGAAAAAACGTCCGACCGGAACTCTAATAACTAAAGTTCCTTGGGTGATTAAAGTAAACTCACTACACCGTTTTATGTTTTAGTGCTTTCATGGCGAGTTTACTGACAGATATAAGTAAGAACTTTACACTACTTTATATTAGAAATGGCAACAGCAGAGGATGAATGTCCCATAACAAGAAGATAGGGAAAAAGAAGAGGCCTATTGACTACAAAGGCGGACGCGCGCAAATTTTCAGGACTTATGCAGATCCCAAATACAGATCAGCAGGTACCAGAAGGTTAAAAAAGTTGCTTTTGCATAATATTGCGAAACAAAACGCAAGATAATGTCTTACCTTATACACACACCATAATAATACTCAATCCATCAAGCGGTGTGGCTTCATAGCTTACCAAAGATGTACTAAAACATTTTGACACATTTTTGAGCACCGTGTGTAATGTTCTATATTTTCAATGGAACATAAAACATTTTTTGTGTTGTTTATCTCTTATGTGTGACTGCCATCATATTGCAGTCTACACGTATCTCTTGTGTGTGACTGCCATCTACTGGTCACACTTATCATTACACCATGTACCAAATAAAATAGCTTCGAGGTCGGTATGCACAACCAAAATTATTCCGTACATTAGACGCACTGTCGAGTTTTGAGAAAATGAAAGGATTTTAAGTGTGCCTTATAGTCAGAAAAATACGGTAAATTATTTTTTTATGTTCCGGGGAACCAATCAGGTGTTGCCGAGTTTGATGGATGAGTTTGACTGATTAAAGTTGTATGTACAGTTGTGGTCAAAAGTTTACTTGTAAAGAACATAATGTCATGGCTGTCTTGAGTTTCCAATCATTTCTACAACTCTTATTTTTTTGTGATAGAGTGATTGGAGCACATACTTGTTCGTCACAAAAAACATTCATGAAGTTTGGTTCTTTTATGAATTTATTATGTGTCTACTGAAAATGTGAGCAAATCTGCTGGGTCAAAAGTATACATACAGCAATGTTAATATTTGGTTACATGTCCCTTGGCAAGTTTCACTGCAATAAGGCGCTTTTGGTAGCCATCCACAAGCTTCTGCTTGAATTTTTGACCACTCCTCTTGACAAAATTGGTGCAGTTCAGCTACATTTGTTGGTTTTCTGACATGGACTTGTTTCTTCAGCATTGTCCACACGTTTAAGTCAAGACTTTGAGAAGGCCATTCGAAACCTTAATTCTTGCCTGATTTAGCCATTCCTCTATCACTTTTGACGTGTGTTTAGGGTCATTGTCCTGTTGGAACACCCAACTGCGCCCAAGACCCAAACTCCGGGCTGATGATTTTAGGTTGTCCTGAAGAATTTGGAGGTAATCCTCCTTTTTCATTGTCCCATTTACTCTCTGTAAAGCACCGGTTCCATTGGCAGCAAAACAGGCCCAGAGCATAATGCTACCACCACCATGCTTGACGGTAGGAATGGTGTTCCTGGGATTAAAGGCTTCACATTTTCTCCTCCAAACATATTGCTGGGTATTGTGGCCAAACAGTTCAATGTTTGTTTCAAGGGACATGTAACCAAATATTAACATTGCTGTATGTATACTTTTGACCCAGCAGGTTTGGTCACATTTTCGGTAGACCCATAATAAATTCATAAAAGAACAAAACTTCATGAATGTTTTTTGTGACCAACAAGTATGTGCTCCAATCACTCTATCACAAAAAAATAAGAGTTGTAGAAATGATTGGAAACTCAAGACAGCCATGACATTATGTTCTTTACAAGTGTATGTAAACTTTTGACCACGACTATAAGTGCTGCCACACAGGTTCATGAAATAATTAAATATATCAAAAAATAATTTATTAAATCATGAAATAAATCAATAATTAAATGATTACATGATCAATTAAATATTGAAATAATACATTCAATAAATAAATGCACTTTTACATTAAACACATTAATGACACACTAGAGGGGGGGGGGGGGGGGGGGGTTACCCACATATGCGGTCCTCTCCAAGGTTTCTCATAGTCATTCACCGACGTCCCACTGGGGTGAGTTTTTCCTCGCCCGTATGTGGGCTCTGTACCGAGGATGTCGTTGTGGCTTGTGCAGCCCTTTGAGACACTTGTGATTTAGGGCTATATAAATAAACATTGATTGATTGATTGATTTAATTAGACATTGTTGTATGAAATTCCAATTGTCATTAATTAATGACACATTTAAGCTATTATCTAAATATTCATTTAGTTTTGTCCCATTTGATCTTCCAGATTTACATTGTAGTATTTCAAGTGTGCGTGCATCAGAGAGAGAGAATGCAGTCTTTGTTGTATTAAACTCAGACACGCTACCAGATCCAAAAGATAATAAACACTCCCTGCCTTCTTTCTCCAAATCAAATTGATCTCTTGACTTTTTTTTTTTTTTTAGGGAGTTCTGCCTGATGAAAAAAAAAAAAAAAAAAAAAAAAAGGCAGCATATAGGATGATGATAAATGAAAGGAGAGTTACTGGTCCTTTTTTCTCAGCTTCCTGTTTGATCCCTCCACTTCCTCATCCACCCTCGTGACTCCGCACACGTCTGATCCCCACAACCCTTTCACCCGTCACATCCTCAAATTTGGCCCATCTTCTTATGATCTCTCGCTCGTTCTTTCTGGGCTCTTTGCTCCGTGATGTGACCTAACTCTGTTCTCCGAGCGGAATCACCCTTGATATCAATTTAGCCACCGCGGGCCAGAGGACCAGATGAAAATCGATTCTCTCTCAGAGCCGCGCTTCTTCTTTCTGGCCGTGGAGGCAGGGGGGGGGAAGGGGGGTCAGCCGGGGCCTCTGAGTGAGGTCATATCCATCTCCCTTGGAGCGCTCGTGACAAGACGGAGCTGAAATCATTCCGGTCTGGACTGAAGAGCCATTAAGGAGACACAGTGCAGCTATAGAGACCAGTAAGGAACGTCTGTAAATGACTTGGTGAAAAGCTGCAAAAACCAAAGCTTGCATCGTTCTGTGCGGTAGACATTCAGGTTTTTTTAGTCGGCGTTGCACTTTTTTTTTTGAATTTTTATTTTATTGAATTGTACAGTAAAATCATACTTTGCTCAGACCCTTCAAACATGCACTCATCCACACTCACATGCATGCTTGAGGAGAGAGGTGCACTTGGGCTTTAACAACTCAAAGTTTACAGTATAGACATTATTAGAAAAAGTACCCAGATGTTGTATATATCCAGCCATCCTCCACTGGCTCAGGATCAGCAGACGATCCAGACCATAGCAAGGTGGATGAATATTCCTACTAGATCACCTCCCGGGGACCTCTCCACCGTTCACACTTTAGGGGCGGTATGGCGTAGTGGGTAGAGCGGCCGTGCCAGAAACCTGAGGGTTGCAGGTTGGCTCCCCGCCTCTTGACATCCAAATCGCTGCCGTTGTGTCCTTGGGCAGGACACTTCACCCTTGCCCCCAGTGCCGCTCACACTGGTGAATGGATGATGAATTATAGGTGGTGGTCGGAGGGGCCAGTAGGCGCAAACTGGCAGGGCAGCTGTGGCTACAAATGTAGCTTACCACCACCAGGTGTGAATGAATGATGGGTTCCCACTTCTCTGTGAGCGCTTTGAGTATTTGAGTATCTAATAATAGAAAAGCAATATAAAATCTAATCCATTATTATTTTATTATTACACCTAAAAAAGAAGGAGAAAGTCACATGTAAACATCACACACAAAAAAGTAAAAAAGCAAGTAAACCATGACAAAACAATATCAAAAGTGCCACAAAAAAAGCAATGGTAGTGTGGGAACAATACAAAAAATAACAACAATGATAAAAAAGGAATACAACTACAAAAAGATACGACAATTAAAAAATAAATTGAATAATAATTGAATTTTACAGTTAAAATCACATTTGACAATCATACTTTGCTCACTCAGGCCCTTCATACATGCACACATCCACTCATCCACTCACACATGCATGCTTGAGGAGAGAGGTGCACTTGGGTGACCTCTCCACCGTTCACACTTAAAAAAGAAGGAGAAAGTCACATTTTCGTGGCTTGATCAGATGCAAAAAAAAAAATAATGTTATAAGGATTTTAAAAAGTCACCAAAAAAAAGCAAGTAAACATGACAAAACCATGAAATAATAACAATAATAAAAAGGAATAAAACTACAAAAAAGATACAACAATTTTTTTTGTGCAAATATATTTTATTGAATTGTACAGTTAAAATCACATTTGACAATCATACTTTGCTCAGACCCTTCAAAAATGCACTCATCCACACTCACATGCACGCTTGAGGAGAGAGGTGCAATTGGGCTTTAACAACTCAAAGTTTACAGTATAGACATCAGGGTTTCCCACACATTCATTTATTTGTGGCGGCCCGCCACAAAAGAATTACGTCCGCCACAAATAAAAAAAATATATATATATTTTTTTTTTTTCTTTTTTTTTTTTTTTGTCCTCTCCAGCTTCTCAGGCAAATCATATAGTTGATGTAGATGCCCATATCGGCTGTTCAGATTTACTTTACAAAGGAGAAGTGTAGGATACTTCTCTTGTTGCCTTATTTGTATTTGACTTTATTAAATGTATTTATATTAGAAACACAACATGTGTATATAACAAAGGGTGCAAAGTCTGCAGGCAGTAGGAAACACATGGTAGGGAGTAAAACTGATGGCAGTCTAAAGTTCAAGATTTTTGGAGCTCTTTGTTCAGTGGATCAGGGGCCGTACTTATCAAGCTTCTTAGAGTGCCATTTTACACTTAAGTCCTGAAAATTTGCGAAATTTAGTCCTACTCTCAAACTTAAGAATAAAAGCTTTTTATCAACGTTCTTAAGTCTAATAATCACTCCTACTCTCCACGATATTTAAGAGACCTTCAGAGGTGTCTTAAGTGGTTAGGAGTTGCCAGCAGGGGATGGCACTGAGGCGAGAGACGTGCGCGAACGTTCATCTTTGTTTGATGACGAGCAGCTGATCAAACGGTGTCGTTTAGACAGAGCAGGTATTATTTTTGTCACAGATTTAATCATTTTCCATTCCTTGTTGATTTCTGCATGTGGCTGCAGTGGACTAGTATATATAGAGCCACCCACACCAGTTTCAAATTAGTTGCCTAATTAATGAATTGGAAAGAAAATGTTATGAGTGTAGCGTATGTGTGTGGCACACACATACGCTAGGTTACAGCATGTGAGGTGAGTGACGTCAGTGAGTGTGTGGGCGAGAGAGAGAGGGAGCGGTATTGTGAGTGCGAGCGGGGACTAGTTTGTTTTGTGTTGGATTGGCTGTGTGCAAGCAATCAATAAAGCAAGATTTGCAACTAATCGCCGGACTCATCATTCACTCTAAAGTCGTCCGCTGTGGAGACCCACTGTCGGGTAAAGTGAAGGGTGTTGCCCCGAGCATACATCCTGGAGAAGTGTCTCCCCTGCCTCTTTGTTACGGTCTGGGAGCAGGAAGCAGGAAAGGTGCAACAAAAAGGAAACATTTATTTTTGATTCATTGCCAATATTGTTTGTTTGTTTTGTATTATTTTGTAGTTTATTGTCAAAATATACACTCCCATTGTCCACTTAAATATTTCTAAGATATTTCTTTATTCTTAGACAAGGGATTCCCTTCCGTGATTGGTCATTTCTATGGACACAGAAATGACGTCACCTAAAATTCCGTTTACGGCACATAGTAATGTCGTAATTCAGCTCTGAGTGTGACACTTAAGATTCAGTCCTACACTTCGCTGAAAGTGTGAGTAAGACGCTTGATAACTAACTTTTAAGTGCAGCTTTCAGCGAAGAATTTATTTGCTCTTAAGTCAACTCTTAGCAGACTTCTTAGGAGTAATTCTAAGAAGCTTGATAAGTACAGCCCCAGATGTTTGATGAAGCTCTGTGTCGATCTACCACCACTACAGTTTTCTGTTTATTTGTTACTGACTGTGGCAGGACACCTCTGCCTCTGTTTCACTTTATGTTGCTGGTAAATAATATATATGGTTGTGGTAGTAGGCTAAAGTTAAATTATTTAGTATGCACTAATTAAAGGGGCAGAGCTTTGAGACATTTTAGCTTTTATATTTTATAAGATATATTTTTTGTAAGAACCACAATTAATACATATATTTCAGTGAATAACTTATTGTTCAAATCTGTATATAAATATGTACATAAAGTGTTGTAATTATATTGAAAAATGGATGGATGGATGGACGTTTAAAACAAAACTGTTATTATTAATTAGTAAGTATACATTTTTTTAGCCTTTTTAGAGAAAATCAAATCATTGGAGTAAATTATGCAAATTACTCGAAGATGTCATGGTGACCACGCCCATAGCTACGCCCATAGCCACGCCCCCACCGCCACAGGTATCTTGGCAGTTTATGGGAAACACTGGACATTATTAGAAAAAGTACCCAGATGTTGTATATATCCATCCATCCTCCACTGGCTCAGGATCAGCAGACGATCCAGACCATAGCAAGGTGGATGAATATTCCTACTAGATCACCTCCCGGGGACCTCTCCACCATTGACACTTAAAAAAGAAGGACAAAGTCAAATATAAACATCACAATGAAAAATTAAAAAAGTCACACAAAAAAAGCAAGTAAACCGGGACAAAACCATATCAAAAGTGACACAAAAAAAGCAATGGTAGTGTGGGAACAATACAAAAAATAATAACAATAATAAAAAAAAGGACTAAAACTACAAAAAGATACGATAATTTAAAATTTTTTATTTTTTTTGCAAATATATTTTATTGAATTGTACAGTTAAAATCACATTTGACAATCATACTTTGCTCACTCAGACCCTTCATACATCCACTCTTACATGCACGCTTGAGGAGAGAGCTGCACTTGGGCTTTAACAACTCAAAGTTTACAGTATAGACATTATTAGAAAAAGTACCCAAATGTTGTATATATCCATCCATCCTGCACTGGCTCAGGATCAGCAGACGATCCAGACCATGGCAAGGTGGATGAATATTCCTCGGCATCAAGGATCCTCAGGAAGTTAAGTTAAAGTTAAAGTACCCATGATTGTCACACAAACACTATGTGTGGCGAAATTATTCTCTGCATTTGACCCATTACCCTTGATCACCCCCTGGGAGGTGAGGGGAGCAGTGAGCAGCAGCGGTGGCCGTGCCCCGGAATCATTTTGGGTGATTTAACCCCCAATTCCAACCCTTGATGCTGAGTGTCAAGCAGGGAGGTAATGAGTCCCATTTTTATAGTTTTTGGTAAGTGATCACCTCTCCGCCATTCACACTTAAAAAAGAAAGAGAAAGTCACATTTTTGTGGGTTGATCAGATGCAAATAAATAAAATTAAAATAAAAAAAAGTCACCAAAAAAAAGGCAAGTAAACCGTGACAAAACCTTATCAAAAGTGACCCAAAAAAAGCAATGGTAGTGTGGGAACAATACAAACAATAATAAAAAAGGAATAAAACTACAAAACATTTCATTTTTTATTTTTTAATTTCCCCTTCTTCTTCCCTTTATTTCCCCTTTCCTTTCTTCCCCTCCCTTTCCCGAGAAAAAAAAGGTAACACTTTAGTATGGGGAGCATATTCACCATTAATTAGTTGCTTATTAACATGCAAATTAGTAACATATTGGCTCTTAATTAGTCATTATTAAGTACTTATTAATGGCTTATTCTGCATGGCCTTATTATACAACCAGTAAGCCTAACCCTAACCAAATAACTCTAAATTAAGTCTTTGTTACTTACTTACAATATGTTCCCCTAGTGTCCAAATAACTCTAAATTAAGTCTTTGTTACTTAGAATATGTTCCCCATACTAAAGAGTTACCAGAAAAAATGTCTATAAGTTATGATTTATGAGTTATGAGTGAACGAGTTAAACAATTGGAAGAGAACGAGCACCATAGAGCGTCACTGATTGGGGCATCACCAGTACTTGTTCAACAGGACAAAGGTGTCCTGAATGAAGATTAATAACTGACATATATTATTAATAACTGACATATATTTTATATATGTCAGTAAAGGCTTCCAGGTTAGTTCCCATTTATTCATATTTGTAGAGATTATAAATCTTATTTTTTTCAAGAGTCATTACTTTCACAAGTTCATTTAACCAGTTCCTGAAGTTAGATGCAGATGTTTTCTTTTATTTATTTTTTTTAAATGTATATATTTATTTTTTATTTCTTTAAATCAACATAAAAAAACACAATATACACTTACAATTAGTGCACCAACCCAAAAAACCTCCCTCCCCCATTTACACTCATTCACACTCATTCACACAAAAGGGTTGTTTCTTTCTGTTATTAATATTCTGGTTCCTACATTATATATCAAAATATATCAATACAGTCTGCAAGGGATTCAGTCCGTAAGCACACATGATTGGGCGTGCTGCTGGTCCACTAATAGTACTAACCTTTAAAAGTTAATTTTACTCATTTTCATTAATTACTAGTTTCTATGTAACTGTTTTTATGTTGTTTTACTTTCTTTTTTATTCAAGAAAATGTTTTTATTTTATTTATTTTATTTTATAAATTTTAAAAAAAAGGATCTTATCTTCAGCAGACCAGGTTGCAAATGAAATTAGATTGTTTAAAGGGTTCCTAAAACCAGGTCCATTCCAGATTATGTCCAGGTCGGGCTCAGCAACACACACCTTCATTTATGTACACTCAAAATTAGGGAACTCAACAACAGATTGCATATAATCTGTAAACAAAATTACATTTTCAAAATAAGCATTTGAGGACTTCCCATCTTTTTTTAAATGTTTTTTGGCATCATTTTCGGTTTCAACCATATAACTTTCTAAAGTTTAAAAATACTGAATAACGATGGGGTTTTCCACTCTTTGAGAATGAGTCTTTCGGCCAAAACCGTTCCGAGAAGCAACACAGCTGTAATATATTTTGGAAGTTTTTGTGTTTTTGAAGACCACCGCAAAACAAAATTATATCCCTGTCAGGGACAAGTTTTGTCTGATTTACCCCCCACCCCCCGAGTAAAAGAAGAAGATGCTGGACCAAAATGGTTGAATAATCGGACATTCCCAAAACGAATGAGACAGTGATCCTTCAGCTGATTTGGCGTTGCGCTTTTAAGCAAAAAAATAGTCCTCTTTTGCGAAACACGAATGTCCACTTAGGGTTTTTGGTGGCTCTCGTTCTTTGAAGTTTGTGGTTTTGTAAAAATGATTGGGTGGGTGTTATTTCATATCAACAAGGCTTTCTTAATGTTAAAAAAATATTTAGAAGGTTGTAAACATCTTTTTTTAATGCTTTGTCTGTGAAAATATTCAATTTATAATTAATAATTCCTACTACTTGCCGACCAGAAGTAGATTTGGCTATGGGAGTGTGTGCATAAAAGACACAACCAATAGAAATGTACTGTTAAATATTAAGAAATAGAGTGGAACCTCTGATTTACGAACGCCTCTATTTGCGCCCTTTACATCGCGCCAAGTATGCCTCTGTGTGCTCCTCAACTACGGTCTGCACCGGTGCCGAACAGCAGGACAGGTGTAACACCTACGTTATTACCTGTCACTTTTTATAACTCCTTGTGCAGATCTGAATGCTTATTATTTAAATGTTTACCTAGAAGCAAAGGTGGTAATACTAATCGCCACGTTTGGCGAGGCGTGTTTTAAAGCAGCTGTTGTGAGAGTAGCATATGAATGTATGAGGCAATTTCTAAAGAAACATCCACATTTTATTATCCGGCCTCTGAGACCTTGGGCTCTTGAAACTACGGCCCTCTTCACTATGTATTTGTATAGCCTGGTATAGTGGATCTTTGACTGGCATTCTGCTTCTGTGTATGGCTTTGTATCTCTATGTGTGACTACCTACTTCTACTAGGGCTGTCAAAATGAACGCTTTAATGGGTATTAATTCATCATAAAGTCATGTTATAGAAAAATGTAATGTAATTAATTTATATTTAGCACAGAGTTTGTCTTTGCCAACATATTTTGGGCGGTTTGTCCCAGTAGTGTTCCTGTCGTGCCTTTCCTTACTTAGTGACAGCCTGCAGGCGCTAACAAGCTAATACGGAAGACGCTAAACAGCACGTCGGTCCTCTCCATGGGACATTTTAGTACATAACGGAACATTCGGCTGCCATAAAGTATTATATACACTCTGCAGGAAGTTTTTTTTTCACCGAAGCACTTTCATTTTAAAATATCACAGTAAGAACAGAAGGAGTAACAGGTGTGAATAAATGTCTGTTTTTAGAAAAGCTGGGTTTTTTTAACTTAAACACAGGCTCCAGCACCCCTTTTTGCTCAATATGTTGAAAAATATTCTTAAATTAAGTAAATGCTAGTGCCATTATCTTGACATAATGATATGCGCTCTGCATTATATTTCTTGAAACCAGCAAACTTATACTAAAAACTAATTTATTGTTCTTAATGGAAAGGCAACAAGGCAACCGCTTGTTACTCTCGGGGTTTCCTAGCCGCTCAGGCAAATCATATTGTCTAAAAATGCATTTTTCCATCGATAACATGACATCATCGCGCCAAGTGCGTGCTCTTTCAGTCAATTAGTGCGCATATATACAGCCCGGCCCCCGGCCAAAAATGTTTAATTTAATTTTGAGGAATTTATCTGAATGTACTTGAACTATCTCTGTTCAAAATTGTTTAAAATGTTAAATGTTTAAATATTAACTGTCAGTTTACTGTACTGTGCCAACTGTACTACTATATGAGTACGTATTTTCTATTGTTTCATTGAAAATAAAACAGCAAAGTCAATTTGGCTGTCATCCATTTTAATTATGAGACACAATTGTGTCAAAATCATGATTTTTTTTTATGCTTGAAATAAGAAATTATTACTTTAAAAAAGTAGTTTTATACTTGTGAGTGTTGATGACACAGCTTTGCATCAGTTGATATTCTAGTTTCAAGCATGTTTTACTCAATATAGGTCATAAAATCTCAGCAACAAGCTGTAATATCTTACTGAGATCGTTTAGGACCAAAACCCTTAAAACAAGTAAAAGACTCTAACATAAAATCTGCTTAGTGAGAAGAATTATCTTATTAGACAGAAAATAAGCAAATATCACCCTTATTTGAGGTATTCAATTTTACTTAGATTTCAGTTTTTGCAGTGTAATGGCCATTTAATGCCGTATAAGCCATTGGTACCGCTTGTAGATGTTTGATTGGCGTGTAAGTGGCAGGCAAACCATTTCACCGCCAGGACAGCTTAACTCGTTTCCGGTGTCGGCCGACCTCGTCTCACAAGGTCTAGTTTCTCTTTAAATATCCTTCTTGAAAATGTCCTTGCAAATATACACTACCGTTCAAAAGTTTGGGGTCACCCAAACAATTTTGTGGAATAGCCTTCATTTCTAACAACAAGAATAGACTGTCGAGTTTCAGATGAAAGTTCTCTTTTTCTGGCCATTTTGAGCGTTTAATTGACCCCACAAATGTGATGCTCCAGAAACTCAATCTGCTCAAAGGAAGGTCAGTTTTGTAGCTTCTGTAACGAGCTAAACTGTTTTCAGATGTGTGAACATGATTGCACAAGGGTTTTCTAATCATCAATTAGCCTTCTGAGCCAATGAGCAAACACATTGTACCATTAGAACACTGGAGTGATAGTTGCTGGAAATGGGCCTCTATACACCTATGTAGATATTGCACCAAAAAACAGACATTTGCAGCTAGAATAGTCATTTACCACATTAGCAATGTATAGAGTGTATTTCTTTAAAGTTAAGACTTGTTTAAAGTTATCTTCATTGAAAAGTACAGTGCTTTTCCTTAAAAAATAAGGACATTTCAATGTGACCCCAAACTTTTGAACGGTAGTGTATATCTGCCACCTAATCAACATTTTGCTCCGCTTCTTTGTTGGTTAAAAAAAGTAAGTACCGCTGATTTCTCCGCTGGCCGGGTATGGCTCCGGTGCCACTTTCTGCTTTTGTAAACCACAACTTGTGATTGGATACTTGGGAGTGACAAGTGAGTCTCCAATCACAGTCACGTTCAACGTAAGGCTACTGTCAACAACTTGTGATCTGATGGGCTATCGCAACTGTCTGTTAACTGAATGTCGTCCGTTCCTTAAACTGCACTAATGTTGGTTCAGAAGGGGAGCTCCACTAACCACGTTAAACCCAGATTCCGATCTAACAAAGGTCTTAACTCATTCTCCTTCTATGCCACGTCAATATGGAATGCACTCCCAACAGGTGTAAAAGAAAGTGCATCTCTACCCTCCTTCAAAACCGCACTAAAAGAACACCTCCAGGCAACTACAACCCTTGACTAACACCCTCCCCCCACCACATTCCACCTACCGGGATTGTAAATAATCAAATGTAAATAATGAAATGTATATACTTGTTCTTATGCTTTCTGAGCTCACTATGTTCACTGCTCGCTGTACATATCCTACCAAGTCAGACCTACACTGTTTCAATGTCCATTTCTCAGATGATATAATTGTTGATGACTGAAGTGCTGATATCAACCAAACCTAACCCCCCTCCCCCCCTCTCTATCCCCCCACATCTCACCCCCCCCTGGATTGTAAATAATGTAAATAATGCAATGTATATTAGAGATGCGCGGTTTGCGGACACAACCGCGGAGTCCGCAGATAATCCGCGGGTCGGGCGGATGCATGACGAAAAAAATAGATTTTAAATAGATTCGGGCGGGTGGCGGTTGAACCAATTTGGAAATATATATACATAGTTAAATGTTGTTACCCACATACGAAAAACGAGCAGCACTCTTTGAAACAGGCAATTATTCATCAGGCACTGCTGCAGCTGTCACGACTAATTCCCCCCCCCCCCCCCCCCCCCCATTTACTTCCGGGGCTGCGTCCAATAAAGTCACAAAGTTGCCGGGGGTCCTTAACCGGCACGCGACTGTCCTGTTTTGCGCCTGTACAAAAAAAACAATAATCGATTTCTTCAGATTCCAGCAGCTGTCAAAGACGAAGTATCCTTCCAGCGACGGGCAGTCAAAGCCGAAGTGCTATCGATCGCTGTCAATGACGTAAGAGGAAACATGACCACGGAAGTAAATGGGGGTGGGGGAGGTTTTTGTAGGGGGAAGAAATTTGGCGTGACACACCACAACACAACAGAAGAAGAAGAAAAAACTAAAAAGATGGCAACGCCGGCAGCAAACGTGGTACGCGACAAACTAAAAAAGGGAATACTAAAGACCAGGGAAAAAAATAACAATAATAGTCAACACTTTCTTAATGGAAATGACAATAATATTATAATAATGATAAATAATATTATCACGCATTAATATCTCCTAGCCTCTAATGCGTGGCCAAGAGATATTAATGCGTGGCACGCATTGAATGTCTCTGCTGCATTGGATCAGTCTCCTTTCTTTAACAGGCAAAAGCTTTCTAACCTCACTAATGCCTTGCATCGTCTATATTAGATATATAACAACGGGTGGGTGGCGGGCGGTTGTGGTTTTGATAAAATGTTAGTGCGGGTGGATGACGACTTTTGTGATGCGGATGAAATAATTGCCTATCCGCGCATCTCTAATGTATATACTCTGATGATTAACTTGTGTGATGACTGTATTATGCTGATAGTATATATTTGTACCATGAATTGATTAACGTGGACCCCGACTTAAACAAGTTGAAAAACTTATTCGGGTGTTACCATTTAGTGGTCAATTGTACGGAATATGTACTGTACTGTGCAATCTACTAATAAAAGTTTCAATCAATCAATCCGGCAGAATTCACACAGCGCTGGCAACTAACGAGCTGAATTTTGATTGGATAAAAGCGCTAACTTAAAAACAGCAACACTGGAACCTAATATGACATGAAGAGAATATGATGAATACCGTATTTTTCGGACTATAAGTCGCAGTTTTTTTTCATAGTTTGGCCGGGGGTGCGACTTATAGTCAGGAGCGACTTATGTGTGAAATTATTAACACATTACCGTAAAATATCAAATAATATTATTCATCTCATTCACGTAAGAGACTAGACGTATAAGATTCCATGGGATTTAGCGATTAGGAGTGACAGATTGTTTGGTAAACGTATAGCATGTTCTATATGTTCTAGTTATTTGAATGACTCGTACCATAATATGTTACGTTAACATACCAGGCACGTTCTCAGTTGGTTATTTATGCCTCATATAACGTACACTTATTCAGCCTGTTGTTCACTATTCTTTATTTATTTTAAATTGCCTTTAAAATGTCTATTCTTGGTTTTGGGTTTTATCAAATAAATTTCCCCAAAAAATGTGACTTATACTCCAGTGCGACATATATGTTTTTTTCCTTCTTTATTATGCATTTTCGGTCGGTGCGACTTATACTCCGGTGTGACTTATACTCTGAAAAATATGGTACTTTTATTTATATATGAAAAGTAAATTACAAATCAAATAAATTGTTATTTGATGTGGTCAAATAACATATGATCATGATTTGTGTTAGGCCAGCAGAGAAGGCCTTGCTGGCCCTGACGGCACACCACTGACGGTTTACCAGCACTACTTTATACACAAAATAATAATAGTACAGTAAGATGTCCTACACAAGCCAATGCCCTCAGCTTTCTAAAAAATATAACTCTGCTCGGTTTTATCCGAGTTAAAAAGACAAAAGATTGCATGCCCTCACACACAATTCCAATGTTAGTATGTAGACGAGAAATGCAGCGTTGTTCAAAAATCCCCCTGATCAAAGCAGAGTGGGAGCTCAGTGTAGTGGGAGGATCACTTGGATGAAAGAGATGAGGCCAGCAAAGTATCTTGCGCCAATGATGTGTGTGTATGATCGTGCGTGCGTGTGCGTGTGTGCGACCTAATCAACATCATCTCACAGAGACACACTATCTCATCAACAAGGCCAAAGTGACACAGCTGTTCCAGCATTATACTATTCACGTCCTGCACCTGCACCAGATGTGAATTTGACTGCGAAAGAAAATGTATGAAAGTCTAACTGCAATCCTTGTAAATACCAAAGTAATCAGACTACTCGGAAAGATGCACGTATAGTGAAATGTTTTTTTGTGTGGTTTGGCTTTTCAAAAGGTCCTTTTTGTTACGAGAATATGCCATTCATGTCCCTGATTTGTTAGGATTTTAAAAAAAGAAAAGAAATCCCTGTCATTGAAAATAACAGAAATATAAATAATCTCTTCTCCAGTCAAATTGTCGTCATTTGAACTGGTTAATCAACTCCAGTGAAAAGTGAGTGGTGAGAACTTCAACTTTTCTAGTGCATCGTCCTGCTGAGGGATGTTAGTCAAGTAGTTCAGGGGCCGTACTTATCAAGCTTCTTAGAATTACTCCTAAGAAGTCTGCTAAGAGTTGACTTAAGAGTAAATAAATTCTTCGCTGAAAGCTGCACTTAAAAGTTAGTTATCAAGCGTCTTACTCACACTTTCAGCGAAGTGTAGGACTGAATCTTAAGTGTCACACTCAGAGCTGAATTACGACATTACTATGTGCCGTAAACGGAATTTTAGGTGACGTCATTTCTGTGTCCATAGAAATGACCAATCACGGAAGGGAATCCCTTGTCTAAGAATAAAGAAATATCTTGGAAATATTTAAGTGGACAATGGGAGTGTATATTTTGACAATAAACTACAAAATAATACAAAAAAACTAGTCCCCGCCGGCACTCACGCTACCGCTCCCTCTCTTCTATCGCCCACACACTCACTGACGTCACTCACCTCACGGCCACACACATACGCTACTGTCATAACATTTTCTTTCCAATTCATTAATTAGGCAACTAATTTGAAACTGGTGTGGGTGGCTCTATATATACTAGCCCACTGCAGACACATGCAGAAATCAACAAGGAATCGAAAAGTATTAAATCTGTGACAAAAATAATATCCGCTCTGTCTAAACAATACCGTTTGATCAGCTGCTCGTCATCAAAAAAAACAAAACATTGTTCCGTTCCCTGAACGTTGGCGCACGTCTCTCTCGCCTCAGTGCCATCCCCTGCTGGCAACTCCTAACCACTTAAGACACCTCTGAAGGTCTCTTAAATATCGTGGAGAGTAGGAGTGATTCTTAGACTTAAGAACGTTGATAAAAAGCTTTTATTCTTAAGTTTGAGAGTAGGACTAAATTTCGCAAATTCTCAGGACTTAAGTGTAAAATGGCACTCTAAGAAGCTTGATAAGTACGGCCCCAGGTCTACACAAACCGGGTAGAGTCGTACAATTCTGCCTTCACTTTATTATCTTGTCCTGTTTTTTTGGTTCTAATGTTACTCCTTGTTAGATGCATGTAGACATTTTATCTTATCTTATCTGTACAGATTATTATCTCAAAACACTCTTAAGTTGGGACACTCTTAAATTGAAGTACCACTGTATTTTTAAAATCACTACTTCATTGAAAACTGCTAATTTTCAAGCATTTAAGATCACAGTGCTTAAACATCTTTTTGCACACTTTTCAAAGTTCAGTAGCAGCTGCTAAGAGGTAGCTATTAGAGATGTCCGATAATGGCTTTTTTGTCGATATCCGATATTCCGATACTGTCCAACTCTTAATTACCGATTCCGATATCAACCGATACCGATATATACAGTCGTGGAATTAACACATTATTATGCTTAATTTTGTTGTGATGCCCCGCTGGATGCATTAAACAATGGTGCATTATACAGTGGTTTTCCAAAATAAATCAACTCAAGTTGTGGAAAAAAATGCCAACATGGCACTGTCATATTTATTATTGAAGTCACAAAGTGCATTATTTTTTTTAACATGCCTCAAAACAGCAGCTTGGAATTTGGGACATGCTCTCCCTGAGAGAGCATGAGGAGGTTGAGGTGGGTGGGGTTTTTGGGTAGGGGGTAGCGTGGGGTGTATATTGTAGCGTCCCGGAAGAGTTAGTGCTGCAAGGGGTTCTGGGTATTTGTTCTGTTGTGTTTATGTTGTGTTACGGTGCGGATGTTCTCCCGAAATGTGTTTGTCATTCTTGTTTGGTGTGGGTTCACAGTGTGGCGCATATTTGTAACAGTGTTAAAGTTGTTTATACGGTCACCCTCAGTGTGACCTGTATGGCTGTTGACCAAGTATGCCTTGCATTCACTTGTGTGTGAAAAGCCGTAGATATTATGTGATTGGGCCGGCACGGAAATGCAGTGCCTTTAAGGCACGCCCCCAATATTGTTGTCTGGGTGGAAATCTGGAGAAATTCGGGAGAATGGTTTTACCGGGAGATTTTCGGGAGGGGCACTGAAATTCGGGAGTCTCCCGGGACGATTGGCAAGTATGACTGGGAGACACAACTGCTGTCCGTGTAACACTCCGTACAGCGGCGTTTTAAAAAGTCATAAATTTTACTTTTTGAAACCGATACCGATAATTTCCGATATTACATTTTAAAGCATTTATCGGCCGATAAAATCGGCAGTCCGATATTATCGGACATCTCTAGTAGCTATGCATTCAAAAGTGGCCCGTAGCCTTCCAGCATATCAAAACAAACAGTACTGTGCTTATACATGGGCTAATAACAACAATAGTCAACTATTTTACATTATAAAAATCAGCAATATATCATCAAGTATATAACAAACAATATTGTTCTTAATTGTCTCAACACAGTGGTAGTGACGTCATCCTGTAATTTATAATGAAATAATAAAAAATTATATTTAAAGACAAATCGTTGTTTTATTTGTACTGAAAAAAATTTGAAATATTCCATAACAAGAAGATGGAGAAAAATAAGAAGCCTATTGACTACGTTGTCGCCACGGATTACAAAGGCGGAAGCGCACAATTTTTCAAGACTTATACAGATCCCAAATACAGATCAGCAGGTATCAGAAGGTAAGAAAAGTTCCTTTTGCATATTATTGTGAAACACGCCAGATAAAATGTCTTACCTTATACACACACCATAATAATACTCGTAGGTTGAAGCACATCAAGCGATGCGCCTTCATAGCTTACCAAAGTCGTACTAAAACATTTTGATAGATTTTTCAGTGCCGTGTGTAATGTTCTATATTTTCCATGGAACATTTAAAATGTTGCTGTTGTTCACTTGAGACATATTGCCATCATAGTGCAGCCTACACGTATCTCTTATGTTTGACTGCCATCTCCTGGTCACACTTATCATTACACCATGTATGTTATGATCCGTTGCCCGGATCACAGTTTATTTAGGTTTTGATTCACGTGTGGTTTTAAGTTCTGTTTCAGCACCCCTGTTTTGTATTTCTCGGCTGTCACGGGTACTGATTAGTGTCACCTGCCTCTGATTAGTGTTCGGGACGCTCACCTGTTCCTGGGCACTAATCAGAGAGCTATTTAGTCCTACCTTTTCGCCTCACTCAGTCTGGTGCTTTTATTTGCTTACACGCAACAAATGACGTCGTCTACCCTTTGCATCCCTGAGCTACGCTTTGCCTTATTGGTCTTGACGCTATCCCGTTAGCTCCCCGTGCTTTGTTTGTTTGTTCCTGCCTGATTTATAACAATAAATCAGTGTCTTACCTGTACTTTTGCCTCCGGTGTTACCGCTGCAATCTTGGAGGAACAATCCGCGCATCACCATGCGACCACGCGTTAAAGTGTACCAAATAAAATAGCTTCGAGGTGGGTAAGCTCAACCAAACGTATTCCTTTTATTAGGTGCACCGGGTTATAAGGTGCACTGTCGAGTTTTGAGGGGAAAAAATGATTTTAAGTAGGGATGCCGATAAATGCGTTAAAATGTAATATCGGAAAGTATCGGTATCGGGGGTTTTTTTATCGGTATCGGGGTTTTTTTTGTTTTGTTTTTTTTTGTTTTTTTTTTTTTTAATTAAATCAACATAAAAAACACAAGATACACTTACAATTAATGCACCAACCCAAAAAACCTCCCTCCTCATTCACACAAAAGGGTTGTTTCTTTCTGTTATTAATATTCTGGTTCCTACATTATATATCAATATATATCAATACAGTCTGCAAGGGATACAGTCCGTAAGCACACATGATTGTGCGTGCTGCTGGTCCACTAATAGTACTAACCTTTAACAGTTAATGTTACTCATTTTCATTAATTACTAGTTTCTATGTAACTGTTTTTATATTGTTTTACTTTCTTTTTTATTCAAGAAAATGTTTTTAATTTATTTATCTTATTTTATAATTTTTTTTTTAAACGTACCTTGTCTTCACCATACCTGGTTGTCCAAATTAGACATAATAATGTGTTAATTCCACGACTGTATATATCGGTTGATATCGGTATCGGTTGATATCGGTATCTGTAATTAAAGAGTTGGACAATATCGGAATATCGGATATCGGCAAAAAGCCATTATCGGACATCCCTAATTTTAAGTGCGCCTTATAGTCCGGAAAATACGGTACTTGGTGTCAAAGTATCGATGCTTTTGACAACCCTACTTGCAAGTAGAGATGTCCGATATTATCGGCCGATAAATGCTTTAAAATGTAATATCGGAAATTATCGGTATCGGTTTCAAAAAGTAAAATGTATGACTTTTTAAAACGCCTCTGTACGGAGGGGTACACGGACGTAGGGAGCAGTTGCGTCTCCCAGTCATACTTGCCAACCCTCCCGATTTTCCCGGGAGACTCCCGAATATCAGTGCCCCTCCCGAAAATCTCCCGGGGCAACCATTCTCCCGAATTTCTCCCGATTTCCACCCAGACAACAATATTGGGGGCGTGCCTTAACGGCACTGCATTTGCGTGCCGGCCCAATCACATAATATCCACAGCTTTTCACACACACAAGTGAATCCAATGCATACTTGGTCAACAGCCATACAGGTCACACTGAGGGTGGACGTATAAACAACTTTAACACTGTTACAAATATGCGCCACACTGTGAACCCACACCAAACAAGAATGACAAACACATTTCGGGAGAACATCCGCACCGTAACACAACAGAACAAATACCCAGAACCCCTTGCAGCACTGACTCTTCCGGGACGCTACAATATACACCCCCTAACACCCGCCCACCTCAACCTGAGAGCATGTCCCAAATTCCAAGCTGCTGTTTTGAGGCATGTTAAAAAAATAATGCACTTTGTGACTTCAATAATAAATATGGCAGTGCCATGTTGGCATTTTTTTCCATAACTTGAGTTGATTTATTTTGGAAAACCTTGTTACATTGTTTAATGCATCCAGCGGGGCATCACAACAAAATTAGGCATAATAATGTGTTAATTCCCAACTGTATATATCGGTATCGGTTGATATCGGAATCGGTAATTAAGAGTTGGACAATATTGGGTATCGGCAAAAAAGCCATTATCGGACATCTCTACTTGCAAGCATACCCGAGACTCATCTCTCAAGTTTTACCAGAAACCCCAACATTAGAAACATTGTCAAATGGAGTCCTGCGTTATTATCTTTGTCAAGGCAGAAATTGTGCTCCAGCTCTTGTATTGGCTCGTTAGGTTGTGCAGGTGTTGTTATATGAGCTTGCTATCCCTCATTTGGGTTTTAAAATGTTGTTTTAGATGTGTGTTTGTGTGTGTGTGTGTGTGTGTGTGTTTGCCCTCTATTAGCAGCAGCTCCTGGCGGTGAAAAAGCGTCCCCTTCCTGCCAAACCACAGCAAAAATGTACTTTAATGATGTTTGAGCTGACAGACTCCCGACCGCTGCTGCTCTGTCTGTTTTTCTGCCCGTAACGCAAAACCGCCCACGCAAAGCAATTGTAGTAACGACTCCGATTTGACTCAGGCGTGGATGGACGCTACGAGACGTCGGATCCACTTAGGGGCAGGTTGTCGCCAAGTGACGGTCGGCCTGGTCGTGACCCTTTGCTGACAGACCCATCAGTCGCAGCATAAACTCGCTAAATGGAGCCTTCAGCTCCCCGCTTTCGATCTGCCACGGGGAATTTTCATGGGTACCCGTCAGGCTCGGAAGCTTGTGCGTGTCTTTTGAGGGAAATGAATCATGTTGTGTTGGTGCAGACGTCTCATCAGTTCTTAAGGCTGCAATTAGAAGCAAGAAGGTTGGCTATATAGTGTGTGTGTGTGTGTGTGTGTGTGTGTGTGTGTGTGTGTGCGTGCGTGTTCTTGTATTTCTACCCTTCTTGAGACATCAACAAGGAAAAGTACCTTCCATATGAGGACCGGTGAACAAGTTAGGACCGAAATCATGGCCCCAAATAGAGAGCCAAATACTAGAGTCCGTGAACATTGCTCCAAAGTCAGGATTTTTTTGTTGATTTAATGTGCATACAAAAGTAAACATTGACAGGTGCAAAGGCAGAAATATATGATAAAACAAGAAGGACTTCCCTATTCATCCCCGAAAAAACCCGATTTTACGACTTCCGGTGCTGACCTAAGACAACCCGCGTCCCATATGTGACCATAGGGTGAACAAATACACTACGGTACTAAGACAATAGTGGCCATTAACAGTTAGCTTCTACAGCTGGGTTGCCCAAAGTGCGGCACAGGGGCCGTCTGTGGTCCGTGACTCGTTTGTCATCGGCCTTAAGCACATTACAAAAAAGCTAAATATAGACTTCTCATTTACGCCCCTGGTGGTGAAATCTATCAAAATAAGGGTGGTCCCAAATAGGAGGGATTTTTCAAATTGACTGTGTGTTGCCTTTAAAAGTGCTCCCCCTCTGGTCAACATATGAAATAACAAGTGTGTGTCAAAATTTGAAGTGCTCCCCAACTGGCCAACATATGTAATAACAAGTGTGTGTAAGCAATTGAAATGCGCCCCCTTTGGCCAAAATTAATACAAGAAATATGTATATAGACCTACTGTAATAACTTGAAGTAGATAATGAAGATTAAAAACTAATTGCAAACAAAAAATAAAATAACTAAAAAAAGCTTACCTTTTTATACTTGCATAGTTTGTGTATATTATTAATGTTGTAAATACAAATCTTTATATATCTAGAAAGGGTGGTCCTAAAGAGGTAGGCATTTGTAAAGTGTATGTGTTGAGGGTGGGATGGGGGCCTTTAGGAGTCTTGTGTGTGGGGGCCCAAACATTGGTGCAACGTACGTGCATGCGTGTGCGCGTGTAACTTGAAAATACACAACAATTCACTAACGATACCAAGCACCAAGAGTAATACATATCCATCCATTTCTACCGCTTGTCCCTTTTGGGGTCGCGGGGGGTGCTGGAGCCTATCTCAGCTGCATTCGGGCGGAAGGCGGGGTACACCCTGGACAAGTCGCCACCTCATCGCAGGGCCAACACAGATAGACAGACAACATTCACACTCACATTCACACACTGGGGCCAATTTAGTGTTGCCAATCAACCTATCCCCAGGTGCATGTCTTTGGAGGTGGGAGGAAGCCGGAGTACCCGGAGGGAACCCACGCAGTCACGGGGTGAACATGCAAACTCCACACAGAAAGATCCCGAGCCCGGGATTGAACTCAATACTACTCAGGACCTTCGTATTGTGAGGCACATGCACTAACCCCTGTGCCACCGTGCTGCCCAAGAGTAATACATTTAAAGTTAAAATTAAAGTACCCATGATTGTCACACACACACTAGGTGTGGCGAAATTATTCTCTGCATTTGACCCATCACCCTGAGGCTAATAGAGAAAACACAAACGCTCTATTCCAAAAATGTACAGAATGGAAGTCCTACGCAAAGCAAACTACCTGCTGCCTACTAATGCACAACATTTATTTTCATCATGAGAGGAGGGAACGCACAACTTCCAAAATGTTAATGTGGAGTAAAATGAGACTGAAAGCAAATTGTATAGGCAGGGCCCCCCAAGGCGCTCGCCAATCACGCCGTACCCCTTCAGCCTTTCAGCCGCCATGACACGGCTAAGTGTTGCTGCGGCGCGCCTGCAGATGGGAACAATTAAGGGCGCCGTGCAAATATTTCCCGACGAAAAAAGCCACAGTGTTTAGACTGCCGCAGCAGCGGGATGCAATCACTCGCCTAATTGAGGAAGTCACATTGGAGATGGCCTATACTTGTTTTGTTCCCGGCCAACTTATTTTTATTTTTTTTTGCACGGGAAATGAAAATTTGTCGGCAAAATTTACGGCAGCGGTTTGGACCGATTCTGCTCGTTAATGGCTGCGGGTTTTGGAGGCGAGCCTGACAGAGCGAGGGCCAACACGGTGCCTTTATATCGACTAGACCGGAGGGATGAAAAGAGTCATTCAGAGCAACACCTTCTCAGCTTCCACATGAGTCAACGCGCAGCCAAGATCATTTGTGGTGGGAGCGTCATTATCTGGGGGGCGCGTGAGTGCTGTGCAGCTGTGGTTCAAAGAGGGAAGCATGAATTCCATCGTCGAAAATGTGAATATTTCGTGTGAGCACCGTTGTTTTGTACTCCTTTTGGACATGGAGTTATTGGACATCTTCCACTCCTCCATGATGACATCACTGGTGCTCATTTGGGTTTAAGTGTGGAGGAGACGTGCTTGTCCACTCCATCACCTTTTGGCAAGACACTTGTCTTCTTGAAGGTGTTTGGGCTCTTCGTCATGTTGGAAAGGGGCCACAGTTTCTCGAGGAAGGGAATGTTGGATTTATGTGTTCCTTTAATGAACCTTAGCTCCCTGAGGGCGGCAGTGCTCATGCAGCCCCAAATCACGAGGCTACCAACACTACAGTCGTGGTCAAAAGTTACATCCACAAGTAAAAAAAAATGATGTCATGGCTGTCTTGAGTTTCCAATCATTTCTACAACTCTTATTTTTTTGTGTGATTGGAGCACATACTTGTTGGTCACAAAAAACATTCATGAAGTTTGGTTCTTTTATGAATTTATTATGGGTCTACTGAAAATATGACCAAATATGCTGGGTCAAAAGTACACATATAGAGCTCTGGTAGTGGGTACATTCGCACCCACCTGCACAAATGTACTTCAAAATGTAACAATCAAAATAAATATGACTTTTTTTGTTTTGTTTACTAGGGCATGCATATATAATATGCATTAGTTTGACCATTTAAAATCAACGATAATAAAAAGGAGATGCTTGGAAATAGCATAAAAATGCCCCAAAAACTTGGAAAAACGCAATTCATAGCATTACTTTTTGGTGTAACCATCATGAGCGTTCTGTTCAGGTATATTTCTTTTATATTTTGATAAATCATCATATTTATGTATTTCTAAATTTAAATAGGTATTGATCAATCTTTAAAGGCCTACTGAAATGATTTTTTTTTAAATTTAAACGGGAATAGCAGATCCATTCTATGTGTCATACTTGATCATTTCGCAATATTGCCATATTTTTGCTGAAAGGATTTAGTAGAGAAAATCGACGATAAAGTTCGCAACTTTTGCTCGCTGATAAAAAAAGCCTTGCCTGTAGGCAGTAGCGTGACGTCACAGGAGGTAGTATTCCTCACAATTCCCCATTGTTTACAATGGAGCGAGAGAGATTCGGAGCGACAAAGCGACGATTACCCCATTAATTTGAGCGAGGATGAAAGATTCGTGGATGAGGAACGTTAGAGTGAATGACTAGAGAGGCAGTGAAGGACGTATCTTTTTTCGCTCTGACCGTAACTTAGGTACAAGCTGGCTCATTGGATTCCAAACTCTCTCCTTTTTCTATTGTGGATCACGGATTTGTATTTTAAACCACCTCGGATACTATATCCTCTTGAAAATGAGAGTCGAGAACGCGAAATGGACATTCACAGTGACTTTTATCTCCACGACAATACATCGGTGAAACACTTAGCTACTGAGCTAACATGATAGCATCGTTCTCAAATGCAGATAGAAACAAAATACATAAATCCCTGACTGGAAGGATAGACAGAAGATCAACAATACTATTAAACCATGGACATGTAACTACACGGTTAATAATTCTCAGCCTGGCAAAGCTTAACAATGCTTTTGCTAACGACGCTGAAATTAACTTAGCAACTTAACAACCGGACCTCACAGAGCTATGATAAAAACATTAGCGCTCCACCTACGCCAGCCATCCCTCATCTGCTCATCAACACCCGTGCTCACCTGCGTTCCAGCGATCGACGGCGCGATGAAGGACTTCACCCGATCATCTGTGCGGTTGGCGGCTAGCATCGGCTAGGCGTCTGCTATCCAAGTAAGTAGTCCTTGTTGTGTTGCTACAGCCAGCCGCTAATACACCGATCCCACCTACAACGTTCTTCTTGCAGCCTCCATTGTTCATTAAACAAATTGCAAAAGATTCACCAACACAGATGTCCAGAATACTGTGGAATTATGAGATGAAAACAGAGCTGTTTTGTATTGGATTCAACGGGCTCCGAATACTTCCGTTGCCGTCGTGACGTCACACGCATACGTCATATCCAAAGGAGTTTTTCAACTGGAAGTTTAGCGGGAAATTTAAAATTGCACTTTATAAGTTAACCCGGCCGTATTGGCATGTGTTGCAATGTTAAGATTTCATCATTGATGTATAAAGTATCAGACTGCGTGGTCGGTAGTAGTGGCTTTCAGTAGGCCTTTAAGCTGTGTGTATTTGATTTCAGTTTGCTTTTGACATCTTATTTAGAATTGTAGTTGAAACTTTTGCAACCTTGTGTTGCGCTCATGATGGCGTAACCAAACTAGATTTCATTTAATGATCTTATTTGAATATTTATCCCCTTTTTAACATTTAGTATATTTAAATATTCATTTATAAACATTGAATACATGTCAAATATCAATAAAATGCAATTGCCTTCATCTTTTGGGTAATGGTTAGTTACACCAAGTCATGAGCGTAACACTAAGCTTCATCACTTTGACTTATAATATCTCTAATTCTGGTGGTGTTTTATGCTTTTTTTCTTTTTGGAACATGTACTATACATATAATACAATAAAGTCCCATATAAAATTATGTTCCTAGCAATACTTTAATTTTGCCTTTGAAAGTAACACTCCAATGTCCATTAGTGGAGCTGTACACCTACATACAGCCATGTTAATATTTGGTTACATGTCCCTTGGCAAGTTTCACTGCAATAAGGCGCTTTTGGTAGCCATCCACAAGCTTCTGGTTGAATTTTTGACCACTCCTCTTGACAAAATTGGTGCAGTTGAGCTAAATTTGTTGGTTTTCTGACATGGCCTTGTTTCTTCAGCATTGTCCACACGTTTAAGTCAGGACTTTGGGAAGGCCATACTAAAACCTTAATTCTAGCCTGATTTAGCCATTCCTTTACCACTTTTGACGTGTGTTTGGGGTCATTGTCCTTGACATCACATGGACAAAGATAAGACCTTCTGGAGGAAAGTTCTGTGGTCAGATGAAACAAAAATTGAGCTGTTTGGCCACAATACCCAGCAATATGTTTGGTGGAGAAAAGGTGAGGCCTTAAATCCCAGGAACACCATGCCTACTGTCAAGCATGGTGGTGATAGTATTATGCTCTTGGCCTGTTTTGCTGCCAATGGAACTGGTGCTTTACAGAGAGTAAATGGGACAATGAAAAAGGAGGATTACCTCCAAATTCTTCAGGACAACCTAAAGTCATCAGCCCGGAGGTTGGGTCTTGGGCGCAGTTGGAGGTTCCAACAGGACAATGACCCCAAAACACGTCAAAAGTGGTAAAGGAATGGCTAGAATTAAGGTTTTAGAATGGCCTTCCAAAGTCCTGACTAAAACGTGTGGACAATGCTGAAGAAACAAGTCCATGTCAAAAAACCAACAAATTTAGCTCAACTGCACCAATTTTGTCAAGAGGAGTGGTCAAAAATTCAACTAGAAGCTTGTGGATGGCTACCAAAAGCGCCTTATTGCAGTGAAACTTGCCAAGGGACATGTAACCAAATATTAACATTGCTGTATGTATACTTTTGACCCAGCAGATTTGGTCACATTTTCAGTAGACACATATTAAATTCATTAAAGAACCAAACTTCATGAATGTTTTTTGTGACCAACATGTGCTCCAATCACTCTATCACAAAAAAATAAGAGTTGTAGAAATTATTGGAAACTCAAGACAGCCATGACATTATGTTCTTTACAAGTGTATGTAAACTTTTGACCACGACTGTATTTAGACCGGGGGTGTCCAAACTTTTTCTAATGAAGAGCCATTTGTATACAAGGCCTGTATAGATTATTTTAAAGAAAAAACACCCTTCGTGTCAGTTTTGTGTTCTTATTAGGGATGCATGCAAATATCGGACAGATAATTATCGTGCCCATAGGAGGTAAGATAAGATAAGATCCTACTAGGGTTGTACGGTATACCAGTATTAGTATAGTACCGCGATACTAATTAATCACATTCCGCCTATACCGCCTTTGAAAAGTACTGTTACAACCCCAACCACAAGGCGCCCCGTAAAAGAGGGGAAAAAGGTAAAATGCTGGGGAATAAGATTAGTGGAAAAAAAAATACAATCTAGAAATGGCCCCCTTAGGAGCCCAGTCTGGAGTGGGGGAAAAACCTCCATGCCATGCACAGATAAACATGTTACATATAATCACGACAACTCACAACAGAGGGGGGGGATTTGGGGCCCTGGGGAAGGGCCCCAAATCAAGCGGTGGTGAAGGCGTGGGGTTGGGGGGTGTGTGTGTATACGCCCATTGTCGTGGGTGTGTTGATGTAGTGTCCATAGGCCTGGGGCCGTTCTGCATGCAAGATAAAGTTCGACTCCAGGTGTCGTTGAGGAGGGAGGGAGGTCAAAAGCGTCCATCATTGAGGAGTCCTCGGGAGATGTTTTCCGAACAACCTGCTCCTGTTGTTGCAGCGTCAAGGCCATTCGAGGGAGTCAAATCGTAGATTAGGATTTTAGTTTTTCCGCGAGCAGACATTACAATGGCTTGTCTATTCTATTCGTCCATGCTGGCCCTCATATCCAATTTTTCCCTTTCAACCAGCTTTTCCATGATGTGATCCATCTTGCGATTGAGTTCAAAATCGCCCCAGTCTGTGATCCCACAGCCCGGCCCAAACCTTCCATTGCGACGAACAGCCTTTGGGCTCCTTGAGTGGCTGCCATCGTCTTACGAATTTGACGATACACCAGAGCAATGCCCAGCCCAATCAGCAGGTGCCCCGCGATCACGGTTCCAAATAGGTAGATGTCTTCCACGTCCTCGATGGAAAGGACTGAGAGGCACATGACTCTACATTTATCCCAGGAATCTCTCACATACCCCGCAGCAATGGTTCCATCAGGGCAGCCAGGCTCCCCAGAACCACATTTCCTCGTCGAAAAGATTTTGTCAATTGAGTCGAGAGTCCAGCTGATCAATTCCATGTCTGATGTTTAGATTTGGAGGACAGCGCAAAGAAAGATGCTTCAAAAAAGTGTAGACAAGACAAAACAAAGAGAGCAAGCAGGGAGAAGAAGGGAGCGGGGAAAAAATGTGACCGCCCTCACCAGAGGCAAGACAGAAAAACAGCTGATTGGAGCACTAGCTTCCGCATCTGCGGTCCATGATGACGACTTCTGTTTTGTTTGATCAGCCGTTTGACTGCCATCGTTTGTAAACAATTAAGGTATGTAAATAAACATATACAGAATCTTTCTGTGTGAATAACTCATTTCAAAACTTAAATATATATATATATATATATATATATATATATATATATATATATATATATATATATATATATATATATATATATATATATACATATATATATATATATACTGTATATATATATTATAGTCCGGTGCAGCTAAGCATAGTTGGTGCGCTCTATAGTTCGAAAAATGTGATATTTGCGCTTTCTTTCCACTTTTTGTGGGTTTTTTTAGATTGGAATTTTTTAAATGTGTGACGAGCCGTTAAAAATGTGGTGTTTAGATACCTCTGAAATGATAACAGTGTTCTCTTTCCGATGGACCATTAGCAGATGTTGCAGCCCGCTGACAAGTTAAAGTTAATAAGTTAAAGTACCAATGATTGTCACACACACACGAGGTGTGGCGAAATTATTCTCTGCATTTGACCCATCACCCTTGATCACCCCCTGGGAGGTGAGGGGAGCAGTGGGCATCAGCGGTGGCCGCGCCCGGGAAGTTGATTTGTCCATGAGCCTTTACAGACTTTGCATTCTGAAATTCTTCAACAGTATAAAACGAACTCGTTAACAAGGACGAGCTCAGGTTTAGACGATGGCAGCAGGCAGGTCCTTTAAATCGTTTGTCCAGTGGATCATTTTCGATTGGACTTATTTTTTTCGAGGTACCGAGCCTTTAGAACTGGGTCCAGTTAGTCTCTGTACGGTCCCTTGCTTATTTTTTGTACGTTTTGTTTTTTCATTACTTTGTTACTCACTTTCACGCTTGACCGTGTCCAACTCAACAATGTAAACAACATCTTTTGCCTACAAAAATGGCGACCACAGTGTATTGCGCAATCCGGTGCCATTTTGGAACCCCTACACTGCTATACAAGCTGTACACAGACTACTCTACGTTGCATCCCTATTTACTTGCTGAAATGCGAGAGGTGTTCATTTTATCAGACATTGTATGCAGGAAAACAATATTTTCCCTGAGTTTTCAAATGTCTGCACTTTTACTTTGCCTGAGGGGTGAACCAGTCCAGATTAGTATGGGGTGTGGGGTCTGCGTGTTAAAATCATCAGCTCCCCCGCTACACCCCCCGCTGCCGTGTAATCAGAAGCTTTGTTTGGCTTCCTCTGTGAACAGTTGATTCTCGCAGCGTGTGTATGCGTGTTGCTGTCAAGAATGTTTCCAATTTTTTTTGCGGATTCAATTATGGCTGGAAACTTTGTTGTCCTGCAAATCCTGTCGACCTGCACCGAAAAGCAGATTAGGAGGCCAAATCTGTGCCTGCATGCTATCCAAACGAGGAAACCGTATGCACGAGGCAGCCAACGAAAGTCGTCACACTCTAGTTTTATTTATGGCAAAAACTTGTTTTTTTTAGGGTTGTCAAAAAACAACCAGTTAACTTGTGTGATTAATCACAAAAATAATCGCAATAATCAAGTATATATGTACAGAACCCAAAACCAGTGAAGTTGGCACGTGGTGTAATTCGTAAATAAAATCAGAATACAATGATTTGCAAATCCTTTTCAACTTATATTCAATTGAATAGACTGCAAAGACAAGATATTTAATGTTTGAACTGAGAAACTTCATTTTTTGTTGCAAATAATCATTAGCTTAGAATTTAATGGCAGCAACACATTGCAAAAAAGTTGGCACAGGGGCATTTTTACCACTGTGTTACATGGCCTTTCCTTTTAACAACACTCAGTAAATGTTTGTGAACTGAGGAGACCAATTTTTGAAGCTTTTCAGGAGGAATTATTTCCCATCCTTGCTTGACGTACAGCTTAAGTTGTTCAACAGTCCGGGGTCTCCGTTGTGGTATTTTAGGCTTCATAATGCACCACACATTTTCAATGGGAGACAGGTCTGGTCTACAGGCAGGCCAGCCTAGTACCCGCACTCTTTTACTACGAAGCCACGCTGTTGTAACACGTGCAGAATGTGGCTTGGCATTGTCTTGCTGAAATAAGCAGGGGCGTCCATGAAAAAGACGTTGCTTGGATGGCAACATATGTTGCTCCAAAACCTGTATGTACCTTTCAGCATTAATGGTGCCTTCATAGATGTGTAAGTTACCCATGCCTTGGGCACTAATACACCCCCATACCATCACAGATGCTGGCTTTTGAACTTTGCGCCTATAACAGTCCGGATGGTTCTTTTCCTCTTTGGTCCGGAGGACACGACGTCCACAGTTTCCAAAAACAATTTGAAATGTGGACTCGTCAGACAGCAGAACACTTTTCCACTTTGCATCAGTCCATCTTAGATGAGCTCGGGCCCAGCGAAGCCAGCGGTGCTTCTGGGTGTTGTTGATAAATGGCTTTCGCTTTGATTAGTAGAGTTTTAACTTGCACTTACAGATGTAGCGACCAACTGTAGTTACTGACAGTGGTTTTCTGAAGTGTTCCTGAGCCCATGTGGTGATATCCTTTACACACTGATGTGGCTTTTTGATGCAGTACCGCCTAAGGGATCGAAGGTCCGTAATATCATCGCTTACGTAAAGTGATTTCTCCAGATTCTCTGAACCTTTTGATGATATTACGGACCGTAGATGGTGAAATCCCTAAATTCCTTGCAATAGCTCATTGAGAAATGTTGTTCTAAGACAATTTGCTCACGCATTTGTTCACAAAGAGGTGACCCTCGCCCCATCCTTGTTTGTGAATGACTGGGAATTTCATGGAAGCTGCTTTCATACCCAATCATGGCACCCACCTGTTCCCAATTAGCCTGTTCACCTGTGGGATGTTCCAAATAAGTGTTTGATGAGCATCCCTCAACTTTCTTAGTCTTTTTTGCCACTTGTGCCAGCTTTTTTTGAAACTCGTTGCAGGCATCAAATTCCAAATGAGCTAATATTAGCAAAACAATAACAAAGTATTCCAGTTTGAACGTTAAGTATCTTGTCTTTGCAGTCTATTCAATTGAATATAGGATTTGCAAATCACTGTATTCTGTTTTTATTCACCATTTACACAACATACCAACTTCACTGGTTTTGGGTTTTGTAGATTAATCACACAGTTTATTTTGCCCCCTGAACTGCAGATGATTGTGGTCAGGTCAATGCAAAGTGGCAAATTTCACTTCAAAATACACCCTTACTGGTCTCTAGATAAAACTCTAACCAGGTTTTGAGTAAAAAATGTACCGTAATTTCCGGACTATAAGCCGCACCTGACTATAAGCCGCACCAGCTAAATTTAGGGGAAAATACAGATTGCTCCATATATAAGCCGCACCCGACTATAAGCCGCAGGGTTTTGATGTGTAATTACTGTAGTATATTGGGGTTCCTGCTACCACGGAGGGGATTGTCGGGACAGAGATGACTGTTTGGGAACGCAAAGCGTCCCATTTATTAACAATAAATCTTTAAATCATTCAATCAAACTTTCACATCTTTGACATGGCGAACAGCATTCGTGCAGAGTACAAATAATACAACGGTGCAAAGTAATACAAAGTGCTCGCCTGTACGTTATCAAAATAACCAGCCTACCGGTATATGAAAAGTCAGTCTTTAATAATTGTGTCATCGTCTTCCTCCTGCGTACTAAAACCACCGTAATCCTCTTCGTCGGTGTCGGAGAAGAACAGGCCGTAAATAAGCCGCACCCTTGTATAAGCCGCAGGGACCAGAACGAGGGGAAAAAGTAGCGGCTTATAGTCCGGAAATTACGGTATTCTATCCATGCGAGCTTTTAAGATAGCTGGCGATTAACGCACCAGTTGCCGGCTATCATTAGCACATCAGTTTGTGATTGATTGATTGAGACTTTTATTAGTAGATTGCACATTACAGTACATATTTCGTACAATTGACCACTAAATGGTAACACCCCAATAAGTTTTTCAACTTGTTTAAGTCGGGGTCCACGTTAATCAATTCATGGTAAATTCAGCTACCGATTAACGCACCAGTTTCCAGCTATAATTAGCACATCAGCTGTCAGCTAGCGATTAACTCGCCAGTTGTCAGCTCGTGATTAGCGTGTTGGTTATCAGCTAGCGATTAGCCTGCCATTTTTGAGCTAGCAAATAGAGCACCAGTTGTTAGCTATCAAGTAGCACGCCTGCTGTCAGCTATCGATTAACAAACCAGTTGGCAGCTCGTGATATGAAAAGTCAGTCTTTAATAATTGTGTCATCGTCTTCCTCCTGCGTACTAAAACCACCGTAATCCTCTTCGTCGGTGTCGGAGAAGAACAGGCCGTAAATAAGCCGCACCCTTGTATAAGCCGCAGGGACCAGAACGAGGGGAAAAAGTAGCGGCTTATAGTCCGGAAATTACGGTAATTGGTGTCCAACTATTGGGGTCCTTTTTAAAATAAATTAAATTATGCGAGCGTGTAATTACCTGTGATTAATCATTAATTATTCCAAGTTTAAAAGGGTGATCAATCTGATTAAAAAATCTAATTATTTCACAGCTTTAGTTTTAATATTAATAGTGGCAGAGTCTGATAAATGCATGTAGAATAGACTCTCAGCGGGTTTACTGTTTGGATCTTCCTAAAAAAAAAGCCTGCCATTGTTATCTTGGCACAGGAACGCATCATCAGGGAAGAAATGTGTATTTTGAGACAGTATTGTTGCTAAAACATGGTCCTCCCAGACAAAAGGACCCAATTTTCATTGTCACAGTGTCCAATTTTATACTCCAAAACAAATTGAAGCCCTTTTTCTCTATTAGGCTCGCTGACAAGTGGTTTTCTTAGGGCTATGTAGCTGTTTAGTCATGAAGTCTTGAGTTCTCTTGGCAACGTGTGTTGGAAATGTTTGTCTGTTTTTAACTCTACATTGTTTTTCTTAATCGATAATGATGTGTAAATGTCGCCTCAGTGAGTGTATGGCACACTGGCTGGCTGTATGGGCACTGCACTGGTGTTTCATGTTGGTCACCCATCTGCCAATTTAAAAAAGTCACCACTTTTGACCTACAAATAAAATGAGTAGCTAGCAGATATAATTGTTTATCTTTTTGAAATGAATATTTAACGCACAAAGGAATATGAAATGCTATGAGCCAAATAGTAAACACGAAAGAAGAGAATTTACCTCAATTCTGGACTATAAGCTGCTGCATTTTTCCTACGCTTTGAACCCTGCGGCTTATGAAACCGTCCGGCTAATTTCTGGGTTTTAAAATATAGTTTTTGACAGACACTGAAAATGTGTTAAAGTTAAAGTACCAATGATTGTCACACACACACACACACACTAGGTGTGGTGAAATTTGTCCTCTGCATTTGACCCATCCCCTTGTTCCACCCCCTGGGAGCTGAGGGGAGCAGTGAGCAGCAGCGGTGCCGTGCCTGGGAATCATTTTTGGTGATTTAACCCCCAATTCCAACCCTTGATGCTGAGTGCCAAGCAGGGAGGTAATGGGTCCCATTGTTATAGTCTTTGCAATGACTCGGCCAGGGTTTGAACTCACAACCTACCGATCTCAGGGCGGACACTCTACTGTTTGTGCTATGGCGCCATCTTTTGGACTAGTTAGCTCACTGCAGGTGTTGCAGGGTGAACATCTACAGTATTTTCTTCTGTTTAGTGCTTTTAACCGGAAGTACAAGTGCAGTTCCGCCGTATAGTTGTCCATAGCGTTTCTACTCGTATGGATTTGTCATTCATCACTCCAAGCAACGTTTGCAAGTTTTACAATGTAACTAAAACTATTCAAATACTTATTCAACCGTCCCATGTGTGATGTCTGTAGGAGTGTTTTCATGCATATTTGTACGTGCTCCTGTAATGTATTTAAGCTATTGTCATTAGCATTAACTAATATGCTAACATGTTTACGAGTGTCTGTGTTAGTATTTTTAACTTACAGTGGCATTCTTTTTGTTTTGTTTTAGCTTTGTAAATTCACCAAAACGTCACAGTAGAGTTGACAATGACTTCTGTTTTGTTTGATAAGCCGTTTTACTGCCGCGTTACAGCCACCTTTTGGAAACAATTAAGATATGTAAATTGGTGGTAAATAAGTCATTTAACAATGTATACATCTGCAGCTTATAGTCCGGTGGTGTTAATATATAGGAACATATTTTTTCTTCTTAAATGGGCTGTTTGCAACATTTACACAGATGCCTAGAGGGCGCCAACTTTCCAATGTATTTTACACAGTATGTATCGCCCTCTCATAAAGCATTATTGGCTTTATTTAACAAAAAATGTTACAGTACATTAAACATATGTTTATTATTGCAAGTTTGTCCTTAAATAAAATAGTGAACATACAAGAAAACTTGTCTTTTATTAGTAAGTAAGCAAACAAAGGCTCCTAATTTAGCTGCTGACATATGCAGTAACATATTGTGTCATTTTCCATTCTATTATTTTGTCAATACGCGGACCGGTACTTTTCAGAGGCGGTATAGTACCGAATATGATTCATTAGTATCGCGTATATCGTTGCATACCGTACAACCCTAGTGGGTTATACTAACATCATTAGAAGGCTTTGTAGCCGATACAGTCAAAACTAGAGATGTCCGATAATATCGGACTGCCGATATTATCGGCCGATAAATGCTTTGAAATGTAATATCGGAAATTATCGGTATCGGTTTCAAAAAGTAATATTTATGACTAAAACGCCGCTGTACAGAGTGGTACACGGACGTAGGGAGAAGTACAGAGCGCCAAGTGAATGCAATTCATACTTGGTCAACAGCCATACAGGTCACACTGAGGGTGTCCGTATAAACAACTTTAACACTGTTACAAATATGCGCCACACTGTGAACCCACACCAAACAAGAATGACAAACACATTTCGGGAGAACATCCGCACCGTAACACAACATAAACACAACAGAACGAATACCCAGAACCCCTTGCAGCACTAACTCTTCCGGGACGCTACAATATACACCCCCCGCTACCCCCCCACCCCCCCACCTCAACCTCCTCATGCTCTCTCAGGGAGAGCATGTCCCAAATTCCAAGCTGCTGTTTTGAGGCATGTTAAAAAAAATTATGCACTTTATGACTTCAATAGTAAATATGACAGTGCCATGTTGGCATTTTTTTCCATAACTTGAGTTGATTTATTTTGGAAAACCTTGTTACATTGTTTAATGCATCCAGCGGGGCATCACAACAAAATTAGGCATAGTAATGTGTTAATTCCACGACTGTATATATCGGTATCGGTTGATATCAGAATTTTTAATTAAGAGTTGGACAATATCGGAATATCGGATATCGGCAAAAAAGCCATTATCGGACATCTCTAGTCAAAACTGCAGACACACAACACTAACGTAAGGCCAGTCGCTAACATAAACTTAATGCAAGTTACCCTCAAAGTACTCCAACTCTAAATACATTTTCAACAAAAATGGTCCTATCACGTTGCCAATGAGCCAGTGAACATACTGCAATAAGGAAGTACACCGAGCCTTACATCCATAAAGACACACTAACTGCTGCTAAACACTTTCATCAGTTCTGCCAGATGCACATATGTTCCACATTTGATCAATTTTAAATAGGGTTAGCATGGATGCATTCGCGACACGGCGCTACATAAACATGTCTGCATGACTGACGCCTCACTGGAACCAATAGATCACTCTTCTGCTCATCCTCCAAAAGAACGTCCGTGTGCATAGAAATACCAGCCCTTCTTCTCACGCATTACATAGCCCAAGAAAGTGCCGTTGATGGATTGACTTTTGTCTTCAACGCAATGAACTCCTGCTCAGAGGGAAAACGTGGACTGCACGTCAAGGGTGCGTTGTCATTGGGACGTTAACGCTGTTTTTTTCTCTCGTTATTCTCCAAACAATGATGACAGAACTAAGAAACTTTAGAAAAAACCTACCAGGATGTCAAATACCATTTAAATAAGGATTAGGTAAGGACTTAAGCAAGTTGTTTTGAACGCACCTTTTTCTTAATCCTTCTTTTTCAGTTTATTCGAAATTATCCTTCCCAATGTCAGCAGCTTTTAAACCAGGGGTGTCAAACTCATTTTAGCATGGAGGACAATCTGTGCACGCGCGGGCCGGGCTATTAAAATCATGGCATTAAAAATAAAATAAAGAAAACTTCAGATTGTTTTATTTGTCTTGCTTTGACTAAAGATAGAACAAACACATTCTGAAAATATTACAATAAAAATATAGAAAAAAATACCGGCTGTTAAAGTTTAGATCCATGAAGGAAAGAAGAAAGTGAATGAATGTTTATAACTGAATACATTTACGTATGCATACGAAATGTGTTTTCTTTTGTATTCTTTTCTTTGATGAATTAAGTTACGTTTATGACAACATTTGTCCAAAACACAATATAGAATGTGAGATATAACAGGATAATGCATATATTTATCATTTCTTTTCAAAACGGTTACAAAACAGTGGGACCCCAAAAATGTACTGTTGGACCCCATTTTTATGACTTGCAGGCAGGTCTTGGTTGACCAAAGGCTAGGGAAGGGGTGCTCACACTTTTTCTGCAGGCGAGCTACTTTTCAATTGATCAAGTCGCGGGGATCTACCTCATTCATATATATAATTTATATTTACTTATTTATGAAATATATGTTTTTGTTAACAAGTTAAAGGTGTTTAATGATAATGCAAGCATGTTTAACACATATAGTTAATATTGTTAGTAAATTAAAGGTGTTTAATGATAATACAAGAATGTTTAACACATATAGTTAATATCGTTAACAAGTTAAAGGTGTTTAATGATAATGCAAGCATGTTTAACACATATAGTTAATATTGTTAATGAATTAAAGGTGTTTAATGATAATACAAGAATGTTTAACACATATAGTTAATATTGTTAACAAGTTATAGGTGTTTAAAGATAATACAAGCATGTTTAACACATATAGTTAATATTGTTAACAAGTTAAAAGTGTTTAAAGATAATACAAGCATGTTTAACACATATAGTTAATATTGTTAACAAGTTAAAGGTGTTTAAAAATAATGCAAGCATGTTTAACACATATAGATTCCTTTCTTTCATGAAGACAATAATATAAGTTGGTGTATTATTGTATTATTATTGTATTATTGTATAAGTTGGTGTATTGTATAGCCCTTTGAGACTTTTGTGATTTAGGGCAGTGGTCCCCAACCTTTTTGTAGCTGCGGACCGGTCAACGCTTGATAATTTGTCCCGCGGCCCGGCGAGGGGGGAAGTGGGCCGTGGGTGTGATTTTTTTTTTTTTTTCATGAAAAAAGTAAAATAATAAACGTGAATCCACTGTGTACTCATATGGACCTTTATTAGCACATTGCGCCAACAACATAACATGAGTATAACATCAACGTCTCTGGTAACTTCCTCTTTGTCCATTACATAAATAAAAAATATCACGTGGAAAAATATATAAATGACAAGAATTAGCAATTCCACACTACTTTCATTATGAATGTTATTTTTCAACAGCTGAAATAAAGTTGTCAGTTTGAACCGTCAGATAAGCCTCCTGCATGTTTGTGTGCCCGAGTCGACTCACAAGCTCCTCCTCTCCCTCACCCTCACCTACCTCTGCCCAAACGCGCTCTGATTTTCGTTGCTATGGTAACGTTTACATGCCTTCAAAATAAGATGCAGATACAACATTAAAAAGGAATATAAAGTGCATGAGATTTTTAACTCACCGTAACGCTTAATCAATGGGAGCCCCGAGCTTGTTTCTCTGCAACGAGACGGTCCCAACTGGGGGTAATGGGAGACAAAGACACCCGAAGTGTGTTGCTTATGTCCAGTCTGCTACGTTGTTTTGTTTTGGTGGCTGTCACTGCAGAAAATCCCGCTTCACACAGATAGGATGTTGGAAATGGCAACAGTGTTTTCAGTGCTGTGGTGGCGATCTCGGGGTATTCTGCCATGACTTTAATCCAGAAAACAGGCAGAGTTTTTGTCTGAAATACACTTTTAAGGCTGCCGTCATTTGCGATCTCCAGCATTTGATCTTCTTCTTGCACAGACATGCTGGATTCATCTGCTTTGTTGACAAATGGGTCGCGGATCCATTCCTTGGCAGTTCGGGGGTCTTTTAAAGTTGGGAAGTAGCGCTCAAACTCTTTTAAAAGCACAGACAGGTGATCGTGCAGCAGCTTGGTGAATGAAGGCGCAGGCTCAGTCTCACGCAAAAACCCCGCCAATGTTTGAAACATGTCCAGGTTTTTTGGGTTGGTGCACTAATTGTAAGTGTATCTTGTGTTATTTATGTTGATTTAATTTTAAAAAAAAATAATAATAAAAATAAATAAAAAATAATAATAATAATAAAAAATTCTTCTGCGGCCTGGTACCAATCGAGCCCGGTGGTTGGGGACCACTGATTTAGGGCAATATATAAACATTAATTAATTGATTGATTGATGTATTACCTGGTTCTGATGACTTGCTTTGATAGGAATCAGACAGTGGTGCTGATAACGTCCGCATTTTCAAATGGAGGAGAAAAAAGTCCTCCTTTCTGTCCAATACCACATGAAAGTGTTTGGTTTTTGGCATCTTATTTGTCCGGCTTCCGTACTCCTTTGTATACACTACAAAGAAGAACCATGATAAACATTCTGAATTTATTTCATCCATTCATTAATTTTCTAGAGAATCTTACTCATTTGTGCTGCAGTAATACACTGTAGCACTTTGAGATTGTTTACTCAATATAAAGTGCTTTTTATAAATAAAATATATTATTATTATTATTATTATTCCACCATATGAAATATAACTTACTTCACTAATTATTATTTATGTATTTATTTATTTATTTTTAATGTTATTGGTTATGGAGTATATTGTGAATAAATTGAGAACAGGAAGTGAACAAAAGTATTAGCAACAGCTATGTAAAGGAAAAGGGGTAGTATTAAATAAGCTCTGCTTCTTCCTACTCCTTTTCGAACATGTTGAATAGAGAAACTGGAAATTGTGATGTATCATGTTCGAAATAAACACAAACTCAACTCAACTTTACAAGACAATACATTGGCGGCAAACTCCGTAGCTTGCTAGCTTGTGCACGCCAGCTTTCTGAGACTCTTATTTTGTTAGTGCAGGCAGGATGAAGCAGCGCTTTTATTGTGCAACTGTGCAGTCGGTCTTTGGAGTTTTGACGACAGGTACGGCGCCAGAGTCTGTTGAAATAAAAAGTGTTTCTCGCCTTCCTGTCGGTAATTTTTTCTTAATAATGAGCTGGCAGCAGCCAGCGTCATCTCAGAAGACCCTCGGGTGCCGTGAATGTCAATCAAGTGACGAAAGTGACGTCATAGTGAAGATTTATGATCGCTCATTTTTAGGACTATTTTTTTAATGCCTGGCTGGCGATCCGTGATCGACCGGTAGCTCGCGATCGACGTAATGGGCACCCCTGGGCTAGAGGATGGACAACCCCGACAGAAAACCCCAGGTCACCCTCGGGCAAGGTGTAGCACCTGGTAGCCACCCTCGTCAGGGTTACGACGTGTTTACCGCTGCCTTGTGGTTAAGGTCTTGGTTGACCAAAGGCTTAGGGACTAAACCCCGAAGACAAATCACCGCTTGTGGGTGAGGCTGGACATCCTGGCAGTTCCAATCATGCTACTGTCACAAGGTCTGTGGTGAACCATGCCAGTCAGAGATTAGCGACATACTCTACAAAAGAGCAGAGATAGACAAACTTATCATCTGGTCAGTCGCTGCAACGATTCATGGAATCAGTCTGTCTCGGCCTGGCCTTGCCCCTGAGAAACCTCGATTCGTCCCGTACTTGAAACCTCTTGCAAGCAGTTTCATGAAAATGGTCCCCTGACCGAATTGAAACACGACAGACTGATATGAGAAGTTGAAGTACTATAAGCCGGTGGTCCCCAACCACCGGCTTATAGTGGTTGGGGACTATAAACCGGTGGTTTATAGTCCACCGGCTTATAAACCAAGCACAAGAAATTTAAAAAATTAAAAATTAATTAAAAAAATGTTTTATTAAAAAATGTTTTAATCAACATAAAAAAACTAAATATATATATTATATATCAATATAGATCAATGCTGTCTGCAGGGATACAGTCCATAAGCACACATGATTGTATTTTTTTATGACAAAATTTTTTTTAAAAATACCATAAGCGCTATAAGCTATCTAGACTTAAACTTAGACTTCCTTTTTATAACGCAAGTGCATTTTATTGATGCCATTTTGAACGCACAGAGATACCGTGACGAGATCCTGAGGCCCATTGTTGTGCCATTCACCCGAGACCATACCCTGTTAAACAAATGTTGTTTTTATTCTGTTAACTTAAGCAGGAAATATTTATATTTAAGTCAAGTAAATCCTAAATGTGCACTTAATTCCTACTGTACTTACAGTCACCAAGTTTTGATCAAATCAATGACTTGCAGTTCATTAAATCATTTATAAAACATTCCCGTATGACATTTTGACTACAAAATTGTATTTGCATCCAAATATTTGGGTATTTTAGACTTAGACTTCCTTTTATTGTCATTCAAATTTTAACTTTACAGTACAGATAAGAACAACATTTTGTTGCATCAGCTCATGGTAGTGCAGGATAAAAAAGCAATAAGGTGCAGATATAAATAAATAGATTACTGTACAGATAAATATATTGCACTTTTGCATATGCATCCACATTTATGGATGTATGTTATATTGTCTTTATATTCCAGCGGAGTGGTTTTTAACCTTGTTGGAGGTACCAAACCCCACCAGTTTCATATGCGCATTCACCGAACACTTCTTTAGTGAAAAATATACACTACCGTTCAAAAGTTTGGGGTCACATTGAAATGTCCTTATTTTTGAAGGAAAAGCACTGTACTTTTCAATGAAGATAACTTTAAACTAGTCTTAACTTTAAAGAAATATACATACATTGCTAATGTGGTAAATGACTATTCTAGCTGCAAATGTCTGGTTTTTGGTGCAATATCTACATAGGTGTATAGAGGCCCATTTCCAGCAACTATCACTCCAGTGTTCTAATGGTACAATTTGTTTGCTCATTGGCTCAGAAGGCTAATTGATGATTAGAAAACCCTTGTGCAATCATGTTTACACATCTGAAAACAGTTTAGCTCGTAACAGAAGCTACAAAACTGACCTTCCTTTGAGCAGATTGAGTTTCTGGAGCATCACATTTGTGGGGTCAATTAAACGCTCAAAATGGCCAGAAAAAGAGAACTTTCATCTGAAACTCGACAGTCTATTCTTGTTCTTAGAAATGAAGGCTATTCCACAAAATTGTTTGGGTGACCCCAAACTTTTGAACGGTAGTGTATATATATATATTTTTTTTTTCAAATTCAAGACAAAGGTGCACAAAATGAACCATGCGCAAATATCACCTTGTTCAAAGAACAAAACCAACACAGTGCATGAACTCAAAACAAATTACACACCTGCAAATCAGTGTGACTTCTGCTGTTGCCGTATCCGTAATACGCCGATAGGGAGAAGTTTTTATTTACACGATGAGTCGGATGTGTCTCGCCCTCCGCGGCGGAGGGTCCACCGAACCCCTGAGGCCGACTCACCGAACCCCTAGGGTTCGATCGAACCCAGGTTAAGAACGACTGTTCCAGCGAGTTAATCCGTTTTTGGGGGGAATTGAGGGGATTATTATGCTGCGCTCAGGAGTCTTATGGCCTGAGGGAAGAAGCTGTTACAGAAGCTGGAGGTTCTGCTACGGAGGCTGCAGAACCTCTTTCTAGAGTCCAGCAGTGAAAACAGTCCTTGGTGGGGGTGGGAGGAGTCTCTGCAGATTTTCTGAACCCTGGTCAGGCAGCGGCTTTTTGCGATCTCCTGGATAGGAGATACCTGTAAATACAAACAGTATTTACAGATACACATTATTTATCCTTTGGCCCCCCTATTAAAAACCGGTAAACGCGTACTCATGTTTAACCCAAGGAATGAGCAAGCTCAGTAATTGCATGGAGAATGGCTAGGATTGAAAAAAGCTCCGCTTCTTCCTACTCTTTTTCTGCCGTTTTGAATTGTGCAAGTGTTGCATGTCCGAACCAAATAAACAATTACTTGTTGAGACTTGGCAATCATTGCGGTAATTACCTAAATGGGGGCTCTTAAGTAATTGCTTCTAGTTTCATCTGGGGGGGGGTGACTTTGACGGGGTGGTCCATGCAAGTGTGTTCCTTATGTCACACACTTGATATTCTCCTTTGAGAAGAGTAGTAAATATGGACAAAGCTGTCAAAGGCTATAAACCAATCTGCCACAGGGTTCATCTCTTCATCCCCCAAATCGATGGTCTTAATCCCTCCAACAGACGGCATCCATATATCACATCACGCCTACCAGATGAAGACACGAGCCAATTTTTACGCTAACACCCCCGACACTGGAGCGTTGGGTTAGTTCCCAGTAGACATATCGGGAGGTAAAACCGAACGATTAAACCGTCAGGCCGCCTGTCAGGATTGGACGCCATCTGTGTGGATGATTGAGACAGCCCTTAACCCTCCCGCCCCCTCCGGCACACCTGTTGTGGCGAGTCACAGGCCACCACCTTAATGAAACGTCTCCGCCATGGCCACGGCACAAGCTGGCCCAGGGTGTAAAGGCGGACTCGAGAGTGCGAAGGCATCAATATGGAGGCACCAGAGGGTGAAAGAGACGAGAGTGAGAGGTGAGAGAAGTGAAAATGGAGGGAGCGGCGATGGATGAGTGAAAGGAAAGGTTGAGACGCGGAGAGAGAGTGAGGCGTTATTGATGGAAAAGTGGAAAAGTACGTTTCTTGCAGAGAAGAGCTCTTTTCCATCCGGGTGACGCACCATTTCTACAGCTGCTGGACTGATCTGTGATGGAAGCACACGGTGTTGGGAGTACAAAAGCACGGCCATTACAGTAACATTACTAACGTACTGGCATGCCATTCAACCAGTGGTGTGCCCTCGGGGCCAGCAAGGCCTTCTCTGCTGGCCTAACATAACCAGAAATCATGATCATTAAAGATAAGATTTTTTTTTTTATTTACTTTCCCTAAATATCTAAAAGTATTCATGTTCTCTTCATGTCATATTATGCTCCTTCCAGTGCTGTTGTTTTTAGTTTAGAGTTTGTATCCAATCAGAATTCAGCTAGCTTATGTTGCCATGCTGTACCAAATCTGCCCGAGGCCTTCAGAATCAACAATGCGGGCGTCCGTGTACTGTAAGCCAGTGGTCCCCAACCACCGGTCTGGGGATCGGTACCGGTCCGTGACGCATTTGCTACCGGGCCGCACAGAAACACAAATTAATTTATGAACTAACGCATTTTCTCCAATTTAACTTTCGCCTATCCCACTAAACACTAATAAGCTTGTTAATAGATGTATATTACTCCTTTGTTATAGTACATGGGACAATGCACATTAATGGACATATAGATTAAAGATTAAAGATATACAATGTTAATGTGCCAGATTGTAGCCAAAGGATAATTTTTTGGCTGTTTTTATCTGCCACACATACAGTAGAAAGCCGGTCGGTGAAAATAATGCATACATTAAACCGGTCCCTGGTGGAAAAAAGGTTGGGGAACCCTGCTGTAAGCGATCAGAGACATACAGTTGATAGACAGTTGCGATAGCCAATCAGATCAGGAGTTGTGTCAGTAAGGCCTTCTAGCTGGCCTCACGTTGAACGTGACATTTACGCGTTCTGTGATTGGATACTCACCGGGACCGTTAGTGGATGAATCTGAGAACACATACAGTTGATAGACAGTTGCGATAGCCAATCAGATCGCAAGTTGTTGACAGTAGCCTATCTAGGTAGCCTGATGCTAACGAGACTGTGATTGGATACTCACTTGTCATTCCAAAGTGAGTATCCATTCACAAGTTGCAATTTAGCAGGAAGCGTTGCGCCGTAGCCATACCGGGCTAGCAGAGAAGGAGAAAAAAACGTTGATTAGGTGGCATTATATTCCACACAGTGTCATTCTTCAGCGGGCTAATATCCATAGCATGAACTGTCTGCTTAGCCAGCGCCGTCTTCGATGGCTGGGACATGTTCGGCGGATGGAGGACGGACGGCTTCCCAAGGACATTACGTATGGACAATTGGCTGCTGGTTCCAGACGTGTTGGTCGTCCCTCCCTCCGGTTCAAGGACGCATGCAAGAGAGATCTGAAGGCGTGTAATATTCCTCCAGACAGCTGGGAGATACAGGCGGAGAACCGAAATGTCTGGCGTCAAGCGGTTAGACGGGGTATTGCAGAGGCTGATTTGAGGAGAGGCCAGCTCGCAGAGGAGAAGAGAGACAGGAGGAAACATACTGCAAATACCATCGCACAGCAGGAGCGGAACGAAGTCTCTACACATGTTTGCACTAAGTGCAACAGGGACTGTCACTCAAGAATTGGCTAGGTGTTGTCAACAAACATGAATGTACCGTATCAACAAAACATCAAGTTAAAATGTGGAAATTATAATTAAATAAGTGCACTGTATAATTACAACACTCATTATAACTGAAAAGATATTGCTAATAATTGACTAAAATAGGATGACAAAACTATTTAAATAAAAACAATAAACTATTAATAATTAAAGTACCATTACAAAATAAAAATACAATTAAAAAAATTAAATATCAAATCGAAATAAGTGTCTGACCCAAGAGCGTAAATTAGCATGGTCATCTGTGACTAAGCTGCCAAAGAAGATATATTTGCAAGGCCATTTTCAAGAAGGATATTTAAAGAGAAACTACATCTTGTGAGACGATGTCAGCCAACCCAGCGTCGAATAGTGAGTTCAAATATTTTCTTTTTTCACTTTTAATATGTTTTTTGCAATTTTAATTTTGACAGTACCACCTAAGATATGTTTTTTAATTGCTGATGCGTCTTAATTGATTTTTAAATGCGCCACAAAATAACCCGTAGGGCGTAAATGTGTTCCTGTATAGCAGGGGTCCCCAAACTACGGCCCGCGGGCCGGATCCGGCCCCCCAGCATCCAAAATCCTGCCCACGGGAAGTCCCAAGTTAAAAAAAAAAAGTATATTTTTTTAATTTTATTTTATTTATTTATTTTTTAATCTTTCATTTCTAATCCATTTTCTACCGCTTGTTACTCTCGGTGTCTCCTAGCCGCTCAGGCAAATCATATTGTCCAAAAATTAATTTTCCCATCGATAACGTGACAATGATAAATGTTGATGAACATCAATGTTAATTGATGTTAAATAACAAAACGGATTAACTCGCTGGAATATAAAGACAATGTATATGTGTGTGTGTGTGTATATATATATATATATATATATATATATATATATATATATATATATATATATATATATATATATATATATATATATATACATCACTGAAGGCCTAGGTGGGAAAACGCACAGCCCGCCACTGCATTCAACGTAAAAAGGGCTGGCAATGCTGGTGAACAGCAAAATAATTGTCCCTGGGTATCCAGGGCAATGTTCCCTCTAATTTTTCATGTGTGTGAGCAAACGCACAAACACCCTGAGCATTCAGTGGAATACAGACGTGCACACTGTGGTCATACCAGCAGCACATTTGTCTCAAACCTGACATAACAATTTAAATGTCTTATTATAATCAAGTGGCTAGTCAATTTCAAGAGATTATTTCCTAATATATGTGATTTGGCCCACTTAGATATTTTTTTTTTAATCAGCTATGCACTATATTATTTTATGCCTGGGTGAGGGTCGTGCTTTGGAAAGATTGTGTACCCCTTTCAGAGATCACATTTAGTTCCCCTTAAAACATTCACATGTTGCATGAGATGAAGTGTTTATTAACTTTCTGTCCGTAAAATAAATATTTTTATTAGCAATTATGTAGTCCTGTAACATAATTTCATGATTAATATCCAAAAAATAACATTCTTAATAAATGACAGTAGAATAAGCACACTGATTGAGGAGTCATAGTAAAACGACCTGAAATTTACACTTTACGTGTAGTGTTGGAGTTGTCCAACTTTTTGTGTGGCCATAAACGCAGCAGTGGCTAATTGCCATAGTGTATGTGTTGGTGCAGGTGAGAGAGAGAGAGCAAGCGGCTGCTGTTGATATAACAGATGACAAAGAGTTGCTTTTGGCTTGGTTTGTACGGTAGACAACGACCAGTTTTGCTAGATAAAAGTATTTTACACATTGTTTTGGTGTGGTTATGGCCGACAAACAATTTCGCTAAATAAAGGGACCAATGGAATTCCTGTCCTCCTTTAAGTGTCTCCACAGACGTTACAATAATTTAAGTGTTGACAAACATTGTTTTATCTGTTGTGGCCGCCTTTCGTCACCTGTTACTCACAGTTGCATTGCAAAATCATACAAAACAAACGATTTGTTTATTTTGTTTAGAGTGGGATTTGATTTTTTGCACGGCATAGATTTGCTGTGCGCAGAGGACGCGTGAGCAGTGTGCAATTGAGCAGGTGCGCACCTTAGAGGGAACGTTGATCCAGGGAAAGCAGAATGGAAATTTAGAATAACATGATAAATAATACATTGAGCAATATCGTCCTCTTTTTTTTTGGCATCAATACCAACAGAATAAGATTGTGCAAAATAATTCAACATTTTACACGACGGTACTTTTAAGTGCATACATTCGGCATAATTTAAGCAGAAACTGATTAGTGATACACAATTGTATGGTAGACTAGCGTTTGTCGCATGTCGGCTGTTGTTATGATCCCAGGGTGCAGAGAAAGCAAGCGACTTGCAGGCAGAAGGTCGTTTGATTAGGAACTTTGAACTAGAGCAACAAGTGGTAGAAAATTAATTATTAATCTACTTGTTCATTTACTGTTAATATCTGCTTACTTTGTCTTTTAACATGTTCTACCTACACTTCTGTTAAAAATGTAATAATCACTTATTCTTCTGTTGTTTGGATACTTTACATTAGTTTTGGATGATACCACAAATTTGGGTATCAATCCGATACCAAGTCGTTACAGGATCATACACTGATCATGTGTCCAGGGACATATTTCCTGAGTTTATAAACATAATATACGTTTTTTTTAAAACAAAAGATGTTGTGATGTCAAAAAATATTGACGTAATCATAGTAGTATCGACCAGATACGCTCCTGTACTTGGTATCATTACAGTGGAAGTCAGGTGTAGATCCACCAATGGCGTTTGTTTACATTGTGACACCGGTGAGCTACGGTAGTGCTTTTCATATTCGGTACTTTACAGAGGCGGTATAGTACCGATTATGATTCATTAGTGTCGCGGTACTATACTAATAGCGGTATACCGTACAACCCTAGTGTACACCTTAAAAACTAGGCTACCTTCAAGACAAAACTGGGAAAAGAATAATGCATTGGCTTCATGAAAGTCGTAATTATGCAGCTATTTTTTTCCCGGCGGTGATTTTTGATTGCAAGCATGCGGCTGGCGCGCATAAATGTTTTAACAGTTCAATCACTTGGTCAGCAAATCAGCCACGTCCGATTGCGCCGCATGGAGCGGAGGTCGGTTTTATTTTCATTCTATACACACACTATCTCTCGGAGTGATACAGACCGCTCTGAAAGAGGCTGTCGAAGAGAGGTCGTAAAGATTTTACAGCCATCCTGGGGGTAAACACGCTTTACGAGGCTGAGGAAGTTTTATTCCAAGTTTTAGTCCAAGTAGGGAGAATTACTGCGCTCATACTTTTTTTTAACTAGTTGTTTCCCTCATCCGGCGACAGCGTGTTCTGGAAGACGTGCTCGAAACAGGACACGGATAGTCCATATGTCTCATACGTTAATAAGGACAGTAGCATGTACACTACCGTTCAAAAGTTTGGGGTCACCCAAACAATTTTGTGGAATAGCCTTCATTTCTAAGAACAAGAATAGACTGTCGAGTTTCAGATGAAAGTTCTCTTTTTCTGGCCATTTTGAGCGTTTAATTGACCCCACAAATGTGATGCTCCAGAAACTCAATCTGCTCAAAGGAAGGTCAGTTTTGTAGCTTCTGTAACGAGGTAAACTGTTTTCAGATGTGTGAACATGATTGCACAAGGGTTTTCTAATCATCAATTAGCCTTCTGAGCCAATGAGCAAACACATTGTACCATTAGAACACTGGAGTGATAGTTGCTGGAAATGGGCCTCTATACACCTATGTAGATATTGCACCAAAAAACAGACATTTGCAGCTAGAATAGTCATTTACCACATTAGCAATGTATAGAGTGTATTTCTTTAAAGTTAAGACTAGTTTAAAGTTATCTTCATTGAAAAGTACAGTGCTTTTCCTTCAAAAATAAGGACATTTCAATGTGACCCCAAACTTTTGAACGGTAGTGTATACCAGGGGTGTCAAACTCATTTTAGATCGGGGGCTACATAGAGAAAAATCTA
>NC_084757.1:25397268-25629768 GCF_033978785.1 Entelurus aequoreus
AAGTGCAAGTTAAAACTGTACTATGCAAAGCCAAAGCCATTTATCAACAACACCCAGAAACGCCGCCGTCTTCGCTGTGCCCAAGCTCATCTAAGATGGAGTGATGCAAAGTGGAAAAGTGTTCTGTGGTCTGACGAGTCCAGATTTCAAATTGTTTTTGGAAACTGTAGACGTCGTGTCCTCCGGACCAAAGAGGAAAAGAACCATCCGGATTGTTATAGGCTCAAAATTCAAAAGCCAGCATCTGTGATGGTATGGGGGTGTATTAGTGCCCAAGACATGGGTAACTTACACATCTGCTGAAAGGTACATACAGGTTTTGGAGCAATATATGTTGCCATCCAAGCAATGTCTTTTTCATGGACGCCCCTGCTTATTTCAGCAAGACAATGCCAAGCCACATTCTGCACGTGTTACAACAGCGTGGCTTCGTAGTGAAAGAGTGAGGGTACTAGGCTGGCCTGCCTGTAGTCCAGTCCTGTCTCTTTCATTGTGAGGTAACAATACTAACATTGTTAACATAAAGGTTATAGCATATTAGCTAATGCTAACAACACTGGCATCATTACATTACAATAGTATGTACACATATGCATGAAAACACTCTTACAGTCATCCCAAATGGGATGGTTTAGTAAGTATCAACAGTTTGTTATATTGTAAAACTTACAAACGTTGCTTGGAGTGACGAATTAAGAATCCATACAAGTAGAACGCTATGATCAGCTAAAAGACTAAACGGCACTTCTACTTCCGGTTGAAAGGACTAAATGGAGGGACACAGCAGCACCTGCATTGAGCAAACTCAGCCACCAAAATATTGCGTCATAGCACTTACAATAAAACACGTTCTCGGTGCATTTGCTTGTTTAGTTTTTTGAGAACTTTTTTTTTTTTATGGCCGTCAGCGAAGAAAAATCCATAAATTAGGCGCACCTTCTTATAGGCCACAAGGTTCAAAGTGTAGAACCAAAAGTAGCGGTCTATAGTCTGGAATTTACGGTAATCACCTCATATTTCTTATATTTTTTACTAACGGATAAATCATAAGTCAAGGTGACCAACATATTTAGTTTAGGGGTGTCCTAATCTGATAATGATATCAGTCCGATATCAGCAAAAAAACAATGATGAAATGATATCGACTTGCATGTAAAGTGTCTAATGTAAGCTCCGATACAAGCAATCCTGCAGCACATTTACTTGTGCAAAGCAGGACATGAGCTTAATTTAATGAATTATTTTGGCCACTAGGTGTCGTCAAAGAAGCAAATTACCACTCTACTTGAATTTAAAGACATCATAAATCTGTCATGTTGTTAATAATAAATAGGTTAGTGTTTTTCATATCCACCATTGTTCTTTGTTTGACGAATTTTACTTCGACATTGCAAAATAATACAACAATGTACTATGATTTGTGCTGATATCCTAATGTATCGGCCAAAACTCAAGGCTCCTACACTGAATTGTATTGGAAGTAAAAAAAAAAATTAAGTTGTAATTGGACACCTTAATATGGGTATTTATTTTTTGATAATAAAATATTTGCAATATCTTGCTGCATGATCAGATAATTATAAGGTTTAGAAGATCTGCAGTTGCATGCACAATTGTTGTATTGTTTGTCAAAATTTTAAGTTAAAGTTAAAGTACCACTAGGTGTGGCGAAATTATTCTCTGCATTTGACCCATCACCCTTGATCACCCCCTGGGAGGTGAGGGGAGCAGTGAGCAGCAGCGGTGGCCACGCCCGGGAATCATTTTAAAGAACAATTACATCTCGTGATATAAATGAAGTGCTATGGGACGCACAATTGTTCACAGGCCACATAAATGATATGGTGGGCTGGATCCTGACCCATGTGATGTGGCTCGTAACGTCACACCTTCAAAATAAAAGCACGCCAGTGAAATAACACAGTCATTAAAAAAAATGTCAGTACTTTTACGGGGCACATAAAATGATGCGGCGGGCCAGATTTGGCCCCCGGGGCCTTGAGTTTGGCACATGTCGTCCAGAAAGACACACCTTTAAAATAAAAGCATACCAGTAGAATAACTAAGTCATAAAAAATGTCAGTGCTTTTATAGGCCACATAAAATGATGTGGCGGGCCAGATCTTGACCCTGAGCCTTGAGTTTGACAACCTGCGTGATGGATGATTGGTTTCAGTATGAATGGTATCAGACCTTCATGCTGATAGTTTACATCTCACTTTTACTGATTCGGGATCGACCTTCCACCAAACGCTGACAAATTGCGGACGGACTTTTTCCGTCTGCCCTCGTCATCAGCGGGAATGTTAAACAAGCAGCAAAAAAAAAAAAAAGTGCTTACTGGCCTTTTAGTTTATTTATCCTCGGAGGACGCGGTGGGAATAAAATCATAACTCCACCACATCTGTTTCTTGCCTTAAAAGTGTACACAAGGTTTTTTGTTTTTTTTCCCTTTGGAAAAACTAAGCCTCCGTCACGCTGCTGATCAAAGCTGGGGTGGTTAATAGAGGCCGTGTGGAAAGAGAGTGAGAGGATTAATGGCTAACAAAAGAGGATTATCTTCTTCCTCTACCTTCTCTCTTGTTGTCGGACAAGACGAGGAGTATCATTTAAAGGAGGGAGGAGAGTGCAACCTGCTGCCTTCACTGTCACACTGCAAGCAGGGAAACCACATTCATGCTTCACTTCCACTCCTCTTCTCCCGAGCTGCTGCACACAAAAGAGGGAAAATGTGTCAAAACATGCATCCCAACAATTGACCACTAAATGGTAACACCCGAATAAGTTTTTCAACTCGTTTAAGGGATGATTTTAATGAATTGATTAACGTGGACCCCGACCACGTTAATCAATTCATGGTAACAACTAAGAAATAAATAGCGCCACATTACGTTCCCTGGGGGCAACGTGATAAGGGACGTTTAAGGACCCTTTTTGCCAAGTTGTTTGCCAAGATGCCACACCCCTCTCAGGTGATGACATGTCCCCCACGACAGTGGTCCCCAACCTTTTTGTAGCTGGGGACCGGTCAACGCTTGAAAATTTGTCCCACAGACAGGGGGGGGGGGGGGGGGGGGGGGGGGGGTTTTGTCTTTTTTTTCTAATTTTTTTCATAAAGAAATACAATCATGTGTGCTTACGGATTGTATCCCTGCAGACTGTATTGAGCTATATTGATATATAATGTATATATTGTGTTTTTTATGTTGATTTAATTAAAAAAATAAAAATAAATAAATAAATTTTAAAAAATTATTTTATTTTTTTTTTTTTGTGCGGCACTGCCCCACGACACATTCGGCCCAAAAGTGTGAATCTAAAAATAAAAAAAATTTAATCTAAAAAAGAAAGTGAAACATTTAGATAATTTATTCAGAAGTATTACCAGAGCAAATCATCATTTTATTCAAACTGGGAAAAATTGTGTGCACTTATTTGTATTGTATTGTATTTTTCTGTTTTTTTCAAGTACAAAACTTTTAGCCCTAATTTAACTGCAAATATAATGGGGGGAAAAAAGGCATAACTTTACATCCTCTTAGTGCTGTCTCAACGTGACTGCAGGAAATGTAGCTTCTTGTCAGTGTAGCGCTACAAATTATGGCTTGAAATAATTTGTAAAAACTTGTCAACCGTAATAATGGAGTTCATTGACATGTGCATGTCCCATAAATGGAGCGTGAGAGAGTCCGCGTGCGTCACGGAGCTTCATTGGATTGTTCATTAAAGCACTGGAGGACATTGACTGACCAACAAGGCCGCTTGATCAATTCAACTTTGAGCTTGATAAAGACTGGCAGCTTCAATGGTGTCGTTGATCCGTATTGACTGAGCAGTGCAATGTAATATGGCTGACAGTACTGATAAGTACTATTTTTAGGCTGTTACACTCAAATATCAAATTAGTAAGAAAATATGCTGCAAAGTGTCTGTTTTTAGTGCAGCAAACTCTAAAATGTAAATACTGTTTGTAGTTTGACCCTTAAGACAGGTATTGTATGTCCAAAATATACCATATTTTCCGGACCATAGGGCGCACCGGATTATAAGACGCACTGCCCATGAATGGTCTATTTGTTATCTTTTTTCATATATAAGGTCCATTAAAGGAGTCATATTATTATTTATTTTTTCTAAATGTAAAAAACTTCCTTGTGGTCTACATAACATGTAAAGGTGGTTCAAAATGTTGCATAGATGATGTTTTACAGACCATTTCTTTGGTGTAGCGTGCAAGGACGGGAGTGGAGGAAGTGTCAAAAGATGGAGCTAACTGTTTTAATGACATTCAGACTTTACTTCAATCAATAACGGAGCAGCATCTCCTCACACCGGAAATGTGTCCCGTGAAAAACCATCTGACCGGAACTCTCTAATAACTAAAGTTCCTTGGGTGAATAATGTAAACTCACTACACCGGTATGTTTTAGCGCTTTCTTGGTTAGTTTACTGACAGATGTAAGTAAGAACTTTACACTACTTTATATTATAAATGGCAACAGCGGAGGATGAATGTCCCTATAACAAGAAGATAGAGAAAAAGAAGAAGCTTATCGACTACAAAGGCGGAAGCGCGCAATTTTTCAGGATTTATGCAGATCCCAAATACAGATCAGCAGGTACCAGAAGGTAAGAAAAGTTGCTTTTGCATAATATTGCGAAACAAAACGCCAGATAATATGTCTTACCTTATACACACACCATAATAATACTTGTATGTTGAAGCACAACAAGCGGTGCGGCTGCATAGCTTACCAAAGTTGTACTAAAACATTTTGATACATTTTTGAGCGCCGTGTGTAATGTTCTATATTTTCAATGGAACATATAAAATGTTGCTGTTGTTTACTTGAGTCATATTGCCATCATAGTGCAGTCTACACGTATCTCTTATGTGTGACTGCCATCTACTGGTCACACTTATCATTACACCATGTACCAAATGAAATTGCTTCATGGTCGGTAAGCACAACCAGAATTATTCCATACATTAGGCACACCGTGTTGTAAGACACATTGTCGAATTTGAGGGAAAAAATGGTTTTAAGTGCGCCTTATAGTCCGGAAAATACGGTAAAAAACATGAACTTTTTATTGAACAAATCAATTAAAATAAATTACTGGTTACTGATTATGATGTATTGTACTACTTAAAATTATGTATTTTTGTTTGTTTTTTAACTTGGGATTATGACGCTGGCGGTCCGTTAGCCGTCCCGCGGGCCGTAGTTTGGGGACCCCTGACTTAGACGAACATTTCTAAAAGTTGCTAGCATGACGTGCAATTTGAAATTATTAAAAAAAATTTTTACGACAAACTACCCATTGACACTGGCCTGCTGTGACGTGAAAGATTAGCACGCTAACTGGCTGTTGGCATCAATCCCAATGTTGTGGAGGACTTTTAGCACTCATGTTATGTTCTGTGATCATTCTACAAGCTTTTGTGTATCCATCTAACAACAACTATTAGTGTGTTGTCAAAAGCCTCGTGTGTTCCAATGTTCTTTCAGCGACTTCCGCCTGGGACCTCTGCTTCCTTTGGCGCCGCTTTATTATTATTCTCATTCTTGTCAGTCCCACGAGTTCTGCTTGCCTTCAGGCGTACTTCTAATTGATCTATGGCTTCCTGTCCTGCGGTGGCGCGTTTATTCATTTATCTTCCATAATTGTCTCAGAGGAACTTCCACTGCTGTTTGTACACAACAATGCTATTTATTTCTAAAGCAGCCTTCTGTTCATCCTCCAGGTTACACTTTTATAACAGCAAAAAGAACAATACTCCCAATTAATGCCCACAATTATTATGTGTGCCCTATAATGCTAATGTTGTGAAACATACCTTAATGTAAAGGGCCTCTCTCAATCAGGAAGGCGGTAATAGCGACGATTAAATCACTCGCCGCTTAACGTAATGAAGGCCGTTAACGAGCGCCACCTTGGCTGGACAGGATGTGACGGTCTTTACCCACGCAGGGAGACATTGGATGCTTCTATCCAACAGCCACGGGGTATTCTCATTTTTGAGTGTGAATGACATTTGTGGCGCCCCTATGGTCCGTTTCCAGGGACCTCATCAAGTCATAAAAATGGGGGTCCTACAGTACGTTTTTGGGGTACCACTTTTTTGTATTCGTTTGGAAAAGAAATGATAAATGTACGCATTATCCTGTTATATCTCACACCAGTTTGGCGCTAGAAATTTAAAAAATGGGGGTCCCGGGTACCCTCATTAAGTCATAAAAATGGGTTAAAATGTCATTTTTGGCAGCATGGTCCACTTTTTTGTAACCGTTTTGAAAACAAAATGATAAATGTATGCATTATCAATCAATCAATCAATCAATGTTTGATGAGGAGCGGCGTGGCGAAGTTGGTAGAGTGGGCGGGCCAGCAATCGGAGGGTTGCTGGTTACTGGGTTCAATCCCCACCTTCTACCATCCTAGTCACGTCCGTTGTGTCCTTGGGCAAGACACTTCACCCTTGCTCCTGATGGCTGCTGGTTAGCGCCTTGCATGGCAGCTCCCGCCATCAGTGTGTGAATGTGTGTGTGAATGTGGAAATACTGTCAAAGCACTTTGAGTACCTTGAAGGTAGAAAAGCGCTATACAAGTATAACCCTATTTATCATTTATCATTATTTATATAGCCCTAAATCACAAGTGTCTCAAAGGGCTGTACAAGCCACAACGACCATCCTCGGTACAGAGCCCACATACGGGCAAGGAAAACTCACCCCAGTGGGACGTCAATGTGAATGACTATGAGAAACCTTGGAGAGGACCGCATATGTGGGTAACCCCCCCCCCCCCCTCTAGGGGAGACCGAAAGCAATGGATGTCGGTGGGTCTGACATAATATTGTGAAAGTCCAACACATCAGCGAAAGTCCAGTCCATAGTGGGGCCAGCAGGAACCATCCCGAAGTGGAGACGGGTCAGCAGCGTAGAGATGTCCCCATCCTGATGGACAGGCTAGCTGGTCCACCCCGGGTTGGGAGCAGAGTAGAAAAGAAAAAGAAAAGAAAAGAAACGGCAGATCAACTGGTCTAAAAAGGGAGTCTATTTAAAGGCTAGAGTATACAAATGAGTTTTAAGATGAGACTTAAATGCTTCTACTGAGGTAGCATCTCTAACTTTTACCGGGAGGGGCATTCCATAGTATTGGGAGCCCGAATAGAAAACGCTCTATAGCCCGACAGACTTTTTTTGGGCTCTGGGAATCACTAATAAGCCGGAGTCTTTGAACGCAGATTTCTTGCGGGACATATGGTACAATACAATAGGCAAGATAGGCAGGAGCTAAACCGTGTAGTATTTTATACGTAAGTAGTAAAACCTTAAGTCGCATCTTAGGTGCACAGGAAGCAGTGCAGGAGCAGTGCAAGTGAGCCAGTATAAGGCGTAATATGATCAAACTTTCTTGTTTTTGTCAAAAGTCTAGCAGCCGCATTTTGTACCATCTGTAATCATTTTAATGCTAGACATAGGAGGCCCGAAAATAAAACGTTACAGTAATCGAGACGAGATGTAACGAACGCCTATGAATAATGATCTCAGCATCGCTTGTGGACAAAATGGAACGAATTTTAGCGAAATTGCCGAGATGAAAGAAAGCCGTTTTAGTAACACTCTTAATGTGCGACTCAAACGAGAGAGTTGGGTCGAAGATAATACCCAGATTCTTACCAAGTCGCCTTGTTTAATTGTTTGGTTGTCAAATGTTATTGGTGGTTATTATTAAATACATGTCGTTTGAGCATGATGAAAGGGAAAGGACCGATAATCAGCATTTCCGTTTTCTTAGCGTTGAGTTGCAAAAAAGTTAGCGGACATCCATTGTTTAATTTCATTAAGACACGCCTCCTCTTATATCTCACATCAGCGTTGGCGCTAGGAATTTCAAAATGGGGACCCATCAAGTAAAAAAAAGGGAGTCCCACAGTACCTTTTTGGTGGTCCCACTTTTTTGTAACCGTTTTGAAAACAAATGATAAATGTATGCATTATCCTGTTATATCTCACATCAGTGTTGGCGCTATAAATTTTCAAAATGGGGTCCCGGGGACCCCATCAAGTCATAAAAGGGGGTCCAACTGTACATTTTCCTACTTTTTTGTAATCGTTTTGAAAACAAATAATAAATGTATGCATTATCTTGTTATATCTCGCATTCTATATTGTGTTTTGGTAAAAGGTTGTCATAAACGTTACTTAATTCATTAAAAAAAAATCTCACATCAGTGTTGGGGCTAGGAATTTTCAAATGGGTCTCAGGGACCCCATCAAGTCATAAAAATGGGGGCCCACAGTACATATTTGGGGTCCCACTTTTTTGTAACCGTTTTGAAAACAAATGATAAATGTATGCATTATCCTCTTATATCTCACATCAGCGTTTGCGCTAGGAATTTTCAATTGGGACCCCATCAAGTCATAAAAAGAGAGTCCACCGTTTTGAAAACAAATGATAAATGTATGCATTATCCTGTTATATCTCACATCAGTGTTGGCGCTATAAATTTTCAAAATGGGGTCCCGGGGACCCCATCAAGTCATAAAAATGGGGTTCCACAGTCAATTTTTGGGGTCCCACTTTTTTGTAACCGTTTTGAAACAAATGATAAATGTATGCTTTATCCTGTTATATCTCACATCAGCGTTGGCGCTAGGAATTTTCAAAAATGGAATTCTGGGGACCCCATCAAGTAATTAAAAGGGGTTCCAACAGTAAATTTTTGGGGTCCCACTTTTTTGTAACCATTTTGAAAACAAATGATAAATGTATGCGTTACCCTTTTATATCTCACATCAGTGTTGGCGCTAGGAATTTTCAAAACGGGGTCCCGGGGACCACATCAAGTCATAAAAAGGGGGTCCAACTGTACATTTTTTGGGGTCCCACTTTTTTGTAACCGTTTTGAAATGATAAATGGGTTATACTTGTATAGCGCTTTTCTACCTTCAAGGTACTCAAAGCGCTTTGACAGTATTTCCACATTCACCCATTCACACACTGCCATCAGGAGCAAGGGTGAAGTGTCTTGCCCAAGGACACAACGGACGTGACTAGGATGGTAGAAGGTGGGGATTGAACCCCAGTAACCAGCAACCCTCCGATTGCTGGCACGGCCACTCTACCAACTTCGCCACGCCGAAAACAAATGATAAATGTATGCATTATCCTCTTATATCTCACATCAGTGTTGGCGCTATGAATTTTCAAAATGGGGTCCCGTGGACCCCATCAAGTCATAAAAGTGGGTCCAACTGTACATTTTTTGGGGTCCCACTTTTTTGTAATCGTTTAGAAAACAAATTATAAATGTATGCAGTATCCTGTTACATCTCACATCAGCGTTGATGCTAAGAATTTTCAAAATGGGTCCCAAGGACCCCATTAAGTCATAAAAATGGGTTCCCACAGAAATTTTTTGGGGTCCCACCTTTTTGTAACCGTTTTGAAAACAAATGATAAATGTACGCATTATCCTGTTATATCTCACATCAGTGTTGGCGCTAGGAATTTTCAAAATGGGGTCCCGGGGACCCCATCAAGTCATAAAAATGGAGTCCCACAGTACATTTTTGGGGTCCCACCTTTTTGTAACCGTTTTCAAACCAATGATAAATGTATGCATTATCCTGTAATATCTCACATCAGTGTTGGGGCTAGGAATTTCAAAATGGGGTCCCGGGGACCCCATCAAGTCATAAAAAGGGGGTCCAACTGTACATTTTCCCACTTTTTTGTAATCGTTTTGAAAACAAATTATAATGTATGCATTATCTTGTTATATCTCGCATTCTATATTGTGTTTTGGTAAAAGGTTGTCATAAACGTTACTTAATTCATTAAAAAAAAGAAAACTAATTTTTATGCATATGTAAATGTATTCAGTTATAAACATTCATTCACTTTCTTCCTTCCTTCATGGATCTAAACTTTACCACGGCCGGTATTTTTTCCTATATTTTTATTGTAATATTTTCAGAATGTGTTTGTTGTAATTTTGGTCAAAGTAAGACAAAGAAAACAATCTGAAGTTGTCTTTATTTTTTAGTTTCAATGCCATGATTTTAATAATTTTAACAGATTTTCCTCCATGCGGCCCCTGAGCTAAAATGAGTTTGACAGCCCTGCCATAACGTCATCAAAACTCACTTTTAAGCATTCACATCCAGCACCAACATTGTGGAGCGAGGATGAGGTGATAGAAGAAAGGTCAAAACTATAAAAGAGTAAAATGTAGAAAGTTATATACAAGTTTTGCATCTCATTGCACTTAACTGTGGTGCGTTCAAGGACCCTCGATTAAAGTTAGAAACGGAGAGTTTTCAAAGATGTGGAGACTCAACCTCCAGGAGATGCCCTAATAATAATAGGAATCATTCATATTATCTTGTGTGGATCAGATCATCTTTACTTGACATTCTGGATTAAAGGGAAACATATTTATAAACATATCTAAGTGAGCGACAGGTTAAAAGATGTTTTAATTATATATTTTTTTATTATTTTATAACTCTACTTATACATCATCATACTTATGTAGATATGTTAATGTCATCTTTTAAAAAGTCCAAAACCAAATTGTTTTTTACATGTTTTAAAAATTATTAACACATTCCTAATAAACTGAATGTGAATGAGTATGTGGTGATGATTTTTGTTATTGATATTTTAATGTATGTGTACTAGTACTGACCTCTACTAGTACTGACCTGTACTAGTACTAACCTGTACTAATACTAACCTGTCGGGGCACATACAGTGCAGCCGCAAAGTATTCACAGTGCTTCACTTTTTCCAAATGTTGTTATGTTACAGCGTTATTCCAAAATAGAATATATACATTTTTGTCCTCAAAATTCTACACACAATACCCCATAATGACAATTTTTTTAAATTGCAGATTTATTAAAAATAAAAAAATAAAACCACATGTACATAATTATTCACAGCCTTTGCTCAATACTTTTTAGATGCACCTTTGGCTGCAATTACAACATCAAGTCTTTTTGAATACGATGCCACAAGTTTGGCACACCTATATTTGGACAGTTTTGCCCCTTCCTCTTTGCAGCACCTCTCAATGGTGCTGCAACTGTGCTCCATCTGGTTGGATGGTGAGCATTGTTTTTTTACAAACCCCATTTCCATATGAGTTGGGAAATTGTGTTAGATGTAAATATAAACGGAATACAATGATTTGCAAATCCTTTTCAACCCATATTCAATTGAATGCACTACAAAGACAACATATTTGATGTTCAAACTCATAAACCTTTTTTTTTTTTTGCAAATAATAATTAACTTAGAATTTCATGGCTGCAACACGTGCCAAAGTAGTTGGGAAAGGGCATGTTCACCACTGTGTTACATGGCCTTTCCTTTTAACAACACTCAGTAAACGTTTGGGAACTGAGGAGACACATTTTTTAAGCTTCTCAGGTGGAATTCTTTCCCATTCTTGCTTGATGTACAGCTTAAGTTGTTCAACAGTCCGGGGGTCTCCCTTGTGGTATTTTAGGCTTCATAATGCGCCACACATTTTCAATGGGAGACAGGTCTGGACTACAGGCCGGCCAGTCTAGTACCCGCACTCTTTTACTATGAAGCCACGTTGATGTAACACGTGGCTTGGCATTGTCTTGCTGAAATAAGCAGGGGCGTCCATGGTAACGTTGCTTGGATGGCAACATATATTGCTCCACCTTTCAGCATTAATGGCGCCTTCACAGATGTGTAAGTTACCCATGTCTTGGGCACTAATACACCCCCATACCATCACAGATGCTGGCTTTTCAACTTTGCGCCTATAACAATCCGGATGGTTCTTTTCCTCTTTGGTCCGAAGGACACGACGTTCACAGTTTCCAAAAACATTTTGAAATGTGGACAAGTCAGACCACAGAACACTTTTCCACTGTGTATCAGTCCATCTTAGATGAGCTCAGGGCCAGCGAAGCCGACGGCGTTTCTGGGTGTTGTTGATAAACGGTTTTCGCCTTGCATAGGAGAGTTTTAACTTGCACTTACAGATGTAGCGACCAACTGTAGTTACTGACAGTGGTTTTCTGAAGTGTTCCTGAGCCCATGTGGTGATATCCTTTACACACTGATGTCGCTTGTTGATGCAGTACAGCCTGAGGGATCGAAGGTCACGGGCTTAGCTGCTTACGTGCAGTGATTTCTCCAGATTCTCTGAACCCTTTGATGATATTACGGACTGTAGATGGTGAAATCCTTAAATTCCTTGCAATAGCTGGTTGAGAAAGGTTTTTCTTAAACTGTTCAACAATTTGCTCACGCATTTGTTGACAAAGTGGTGACCCTCGCCCCATCTTTGTTTGTGAATGACTGAGCATTTCATGGAATCTACTTTTATACCCAATCATGGCACCCACCTGTTCCCAATTAGCCTGTTCACCTGTGGGATGTTCCAAATAAGTGTTTGATGAGCATCCCTCAACTTTATAAGTATTTATTGCCAACTTTCCCAACTTCTTTGTCACGTGTTGCTGGCATCAAACTCTAAAGTTAATGATTATTTGCCAAAAAATAATAATGTTTATCAGTTTGAACATCAAATATGTTGTCTTTGTAGCATATTCAACTGAATATGGGTTGAAAATGATTTGCAAATCATTGTATTCCGTTTATATTTACATCAAACACAATTTCCCAACTCATATGGAAACGGGGTTTGTATAAAGGATGTCTCTGTACAGTGCTGCATTCATCTTTCCCTCTATCCTGACTAGTCTCCCAGTTCCTGCCACCACCATGCTTCACTGTAGGGATGGTATTGGCCTGGTTTCCTCCAAACATTTCTGCATTTCTGTTTTTTTCTGTCAAGACGGGGTGCCGACTGTCCTCTGATGAGAAATGTAATCAATCAATCAATCAATCAATGTTTATTTATATAGCCCTAAATCACAAGTAATGAACTTTTTTGATTCAAACAAATGGCTGCCATGAGACAAAGAGTGAAAAATGGCAAACATACCAAGTTTGTGTGTATGAGGTGTTGGGTTCTGGGTGGGATGGGGGGGGGGGGGGGGGGGGGCCTTCGAGAGTCTTGTACGAGGGCCCAGAATTTGGCACTACGTCCCTGGCGCCAACTCTGGGTTTTGGTCAAAATGCTAGAATTCACGTTATGCAGATGTCCTGAAAGTTGTGTAATCAATAAATAAATGCTCAGTGACAATTATTAAAGATGTTTGTCCCTGAGAGGGACAAGCAGTACAAAATGGATGTATGGATGATAGAAGAGTTCCACAAACAAGATGTGTTGTGTGTTGCCAGGGTTACTTCAAGAGACCTTCATCAAGGAGCCAGACGGTCTGGTGTCGGTCAACCTCCTGGTGGTCTCCGCCGTGTCGGCCTTCGCCACGGGCGCCCTTTTCTCCGGCCTCACCGTCTGCTGGATCATGAGTCACCGGCACCGCCACGCCCGAGGAGCCGGCGCCAAGGGGGCGCGGCGCAAAAACGAGAAGGAGCAGCAGGGCATGCTGGGCCAAGGCCGCAGCGGCTCGGTCATGAGCGTGACGAGGACCAGCGGCGGCGAGCGGCGCGACTCGCAGGCGGACAACCCCTTCGTCTCGACCAACGGGTGGCCCAAAGGCGACGTGGACCCCGGCTTGCTGCCCACCCCGGAGCAGACCCCGCTGCAGCAGAAGCGGCTCCTGCGTCTGCCCGACGGCGACTGGGACCCGAGTCAGACCTTCCTCACGTCCCCTAACAACTCCGTCATCTACCTGAGCTCCAAGTTCCTGCAGGGCGGCGGCGGCGGCGGCGGCGGCATGGTGCGCATCGACGAGCCGGGCGAGGTCCTGCTGCCCCCGCACGCCGATCGCCAGCGCTACCTGATCCTCGCCACCCAGCGGGGGGAGCACGCCGGCAGCCGTCCCGCGGGCGCCCTGAGAAACTCAGCCGGGGACTACATCTACCCCGCCACGCCGCAGGACTCCCCCGACCGGCGGCGGGTGGTGTCCGCCCCCACGCCCCACATGGACTACGGGGCGCCTCGCTGGAGCCACGAGGCGCTCAACAACTACAACGCCGGGTCGTACCACCCCCAGCGCCAGGGCCTCATCAGGCCCGACATGCACGCGCCGAGGGGGCTCGGGCAGCTGGCCGACTTCAGCCGCCTTCTGGTGAAAAACATGGGGGAGAGGACCCCTAGTGGCCAGTGAGGTGAAGTGCGGTCCAATAGTGGACTGGAGTAAACGGATCCATTTAAAGTCCTGCTCCCCCCCCCCCCACCCCCACCCGAATGTCCTCTCTCACCGCCATTCAAAGTCCTGACGCCACTCAGAGACCCAGGGAGAGACCAGGAGCAAAGTTCAGCCATAAAAGTGTGACCACCCTTGCCCCGCCCCCAGCCCCGCCCCCTCGGTGCTACGACCCGAAAGACTGCAAGACAATCGGACTCGTCTTCAAGCGAACTGTTTACTTGACTTGAACTAGCGTAGCTGTGCCAGAGAGCAGTGCATCATGGGTAGGCGTGGCCTCACAAGCGGACCCCAAATCCTGAAGGAAGCTGCGACGAGCGTCGAGTCTCCGCCCCCAACAATAAGCGACCTCTCGCCGCCCCATTCGATATTCGGAATCGACATGTTTCTCTGAATGTTCTGAACTCCTGTGTCCGTGGCGGCGTCGTTGCCCACGGCGCCGATCTTGTCCCGACCGACTCGACGGCGCCTCCGCCGGCCGCGGCCGAGCGCTGCACTTTGTGGTCCCGCATGTTTCATCCAAAGTGAGGTCTCAAAGGAAAGAGAGCAATAATGAACACGATTAAAGACACCTTTTGTTTGCCATTTGAAGGAACAAAGCCCCGCCCCCCCCCCCTCCTCCATCTTGTCCTCTGACCTTAAAAGTCCACCCCGTAGGACGTGAGCCACTTGTGGCCCACACTGAGCCTCTTTGTGCGGCTAACAAATGAGTCAGGGAGCGAATGTCAATGAGCTCCATCCATCATGGCGGATAAGACCTCCTGTGCTTGGTCCACGGGAGGAGGTCGCCGCCGATTTAGCACCCACAGCGTCCTCAATACAGGCGTCCTCTGCTGCTGCCTGATGTTTTGTTTACATCCGCACATTGCTTCATGATGTCATGTGACCTTCTTTCTGTGCCGCGCCTTCTTCCCCCCCCCCCACCCCCGTTTATTGTTGTGCAACACCAACGCTCCTGCAGTCAGTTCTATTGCTCATCGCTATGCAGGAGCAACTTCCTGTCTCCTCGCTATAAGTTTAAAATCTGACTGTGTAAAGAAATAAACGTTTGTTGTGTGAAAGAAGTGTCGTAAAAGTATTCAAACTAAAGAAAATCAAATCAAATCCAACTGACTTTAGAAAGCTTCTTGTAAAACAAGCATGGGAGATGGTGCCCCTAGTGGCCACGTAGGTGAATTACAGGGATCCTAGTAATTTTTTAATTCAGGTTTTTATTTTATTTTTAAAAACCCATCTAGTATTAAGTATCTTAAATAAAACTATTTATTACATTAATTATATTGCCTATTTAAACATGCAAATATGGATTGTAGTTTAATTCAACACATACAAGACAGATGTATAAAAGAACAGCCACAGCCAACAATAACATTGAAAACAATTATTTAAAAATAATAAGACAATCATAGATATTTTGTTCAATTAAAAAAAAAAAAAAATCATTATTTTTTAATTGTATGATTTAATCACACATTCGAAAGGGAGAAGCGGTAGAAATTGGATGGATGGATGGATGCAAGGACCAACTTTTACCATTATTAACATTAAAAAAAAGTACAATAATGTAAAAACGAAGCAAAATATCCAAACATTTTTTGTTATGAAACGGGAGAAAAACGTGTGGAATGATTCTTTTAATTGATTGATTGATTGATTGAGACTTTTATTAGTAGGTTGCACAGTGAAGTACATATTCCGTACAATTGACCACTAAATGGTAACACCCGAATAAGTTTTTCAACTTGTTTAAGTCGGGGTCCACTTAAATTGATTCATGATACAGATATATACTATCATATATACTATCATCATAATACAGTCATCACACAAGATAATCACATTGAATTATTTACATTATTTACAATCAGGAGTGTGGAGGGGGGGTGGGGTGGGGGGGTGGGGATATGGACATCAAGTAGTGGACATAGAGAGAGAGAGAGAGAGAGAGAGAGAGAGATCAGAAGGCATAAGAAAAAGAATCTGCATTTGATTGTTTACATTTGATTATTAGCAATCCGGGGAGGGTGTTAGTTTAGGGTTGTAGCTGCCTGGAGGTGAACTTTTATAGCGGTTTTGAAGGAGGATAGAGATGCCCTTTCTTTTATACCTGTTGGGAGCGCATTCCACATTGATGTGGCATAGAAAGAGAATGAGTTAAGACCTTTGTTAGTTCGGAATCTGGGTTTAACGTGGTTAGTGGAGCACCCCCTGGTGTTGTGGTTATGGCGGTCATTTACGTTAAGGAAGTAGTTTGACATGTACTTCGGTATCAGGGAGGTGTAGCGGATTTTATAGACTAGGCTCAGTGCAAGTTGTTTAACTCTGTCCTCCACCTTGAGCCAGCCCACTTTAGAGAAGTGGGTAGGAGTGAGGTGGGATCTGGGGTGGAGGTCTAGAAGTAACCTGACTAGCTTGTTCTGAGATGTTTGGAGTTTAGATTTGAGGGTTTTGGAGGTGCTAGGGTACCAGGAGGTGCATGCGTAATCGAAAAAGGGTTGAACGAGAGTTCCCGCCAGAATCCTCAAGGTGCTTTTGTTGACCAGAGAGGAAATTCTGTAGAGAAATCTCGTTCGTTGGTTAACCTTTTTGATTACCTTGGTTGCCATTTTATCACAGGAAAGGTTAGCCTCTAGAATGGAACCTAGGTAGGTGACCTCATCTTTCCTGGTGATGACACTGTCACCTACTTTTATGGTGAAGTGATTGACTCTCTTAAGTTTGATGTGGGACCCAAACAGGATGGATTCTGTTTTACCCAAGTGGATGGATAGCTTGTTGTCAGCGAGCCAGGTGCAGGTTCTACAGAGCTCAGCACTGAGGATTTTCTCCACCTGTGACTTGTCCTTGCCGGTGGAGAAAATCCTCAGTGCTGAGCTCTGTATATATAATGTAATGTAATATAATGTATTCATTCAACACATTTAAAACCAACATTTTACCACTAATAACATTTTTTTTAAAATTAAATATACAAGATATTCCCAGATATTTTGCGAAGAAACATGGAAGAAAACTTTCATTATAAATATTTTCTTAATAATATAATTTATTCACTCAACAAAACACTTTAAAACTTTTGCCACTGATAACATAAAAACGATTAAATATATTCAACATTTCTGGGGATATTTTGTATATTTAAGATAAAATAACAAGCTAAAGAAAATCAAATCAAATCCAACTGACTTTAGAAAGCTTGTTGTAAAACAAGCATGGGAGATGGTGCCCCTAGTGGCGGCCTATGTGAATTACAGGAGTCCTGGTAATTGTTAAATCCAAGTTTCATGAACTGAAGAAATGTTTTTATTTTCTTATTTAAAAAAACTAAAAATTTAGTATTTCTTAAGTATCTTAAAAAATATATTAAATACATTAATTAGATTGCCTATTTAAACATTAAATTATGGATTGTAGTTTAATTCAACACAGGTGTATAAAAGAAGAGAAACAGCCAACAATAACAATAAAAACAATTATTTAAAAATAATAAAAAGACAATCCCAGATTATTATTTTTTTAAATCAAATAATTATTATTTTTAAATTATATAATTTAATTACACATTCAAATACCAACTTTTACCATTAATTACATTTAAAAAAGTACAATAATGTAGAAACAATAAAGCAAAATATCCACACATTTTTGCTATGAAACTGGGGAGAAAAACTTTTATTATAAAATTATTTTTAAATAATATAATGTATTCATTTAACACATTTAAAACCAACATTTTGCCACTAATAACATAAAAAAAATGTATATACAAAATATTCCCAGATATTTTGTGAAAAACTTTAATTAGAAAAGTATTTTCTCAATATAATTTATTCACTCAACAAAACACATTCAAACTTTTGCCACTGATAACGTAAAAACAATTAAATATACAAAATATAGCAAGATATTTTGTATATTTAAGATAAAATAACAAACTAAAGAAAATCAAATCAAATCCAACTGACTTTAGAAAGCTTCTTGTAAAACAAGCATGGGAGATGGTGCCCCTAGTGGCCACGTAGGTGAGTTACAGGAATCCTGGTATTTTTTAAATTCAAGTTTATGAACTTGTTTTTTTTTTTTTAAACATCTAGTATTAAGTGTCTTAAACAAACCTATTTATTACATTAATTATATTGCCTGTTTAAACATTCAAATATGGATTGTAGTTTAATTCAACACATTCAAGACAGATATATAAAAGAACAGCCACAGCCAACGATAACATTAAAAATAATTATTTAAAAATAATACAAAAAAATCCCAGATATTTTGTTCAGTTTTTTTTATAATCGTAATTATTATTTTTGAATTATATAATTTAATTACACATTCAAGGACCAACTTTCACCATTATTAACATTTTAAAAAAGAGTTAAATAACGTAAAAACAATAAAGCAAAACATCCAAACATGTTTTGGATATTTTTCATTTTCTTATTCAAAAAAAAAAAACATTAGTATTTCTTAAGTATCTTAAACAAAAGAATTTATTACATTAATTTGATTGCGTATTTAAACATGCAAATATGGATTGTAGTTTAATTCAACACATTCAAAACAGCCACAGCCAACAATAACATTAAAAACAGTTATTTAAAAATAATAAGACAATCACAGATATTTTGAAAATATTTTTTTTTTTAATAATCAGAATTATTATTTTTAAATTATATAGTTTAATTACACATTCAAGGACCAACTTTTACCATTAACATTTTTTTTAAAGTAAAATAACAACAATCAAGGAAAATATCCAATGATGTTTTGTTCTGAAACTGGGGAGAAAAACTTCTATTATATATAGAATTATATATATATATATATATATATATATATATATATATATATATATATATATATATATATATATATATATATATATATATATATATATATATATATATATATATATATATATATATTATTTTTTATAATTAAATTTAATATACAAAATATTCCCAGATATTGTGTGAAGAAACATGGAAGAAAAACTTTAATTATAAAATTATTTTCTTAATGATATAATTTATTCACTCAACAAAACACATTAAAACTTTTGCCACTGATAACATTAAAACAATTAAATATACAAAATATCTGGGGATATTTTGTATATTTAAGATAAAATAACAAACTAAAGAAAATCAAATCCAATCCAATTGACTTTAGAAAGCTTCTTGTAAAACAAGCATGGGAGATGGTGCCCCTAGTGGCGACGTAGATGAGTTACAGGATTCTGGTAATTTTTGAATTCAAGTTTTATGAACTTTTATTTTTTTTAAACATCTACTATTAAGTATCTTCAACAAAACTATTTATTACATTAATTAGATTCCCTGTTTAAACATTCAAAGACAGATGTATAAAACAGCCGACAATAACATTAAAAACAATTATTTAAAAATAATAAAAAGACAATCCCAGATATTTTGTAGAAAAAAAATGCATAATCATAATTATCTTTAATTATATAATTTGATTACACATTCAAATACCAACTTTTACCATTATTAACATAAAAAAGTATAATAATGTAAAAACAATAAAGCAAAATATCCAAACATTTTTTGTTATGAAACTGAGGAGAAAAACTTCTATTTTACATAATTATTATTTTTAAATAATATAATGTATTCATTCGACACATTTAAAACCAAAATGTTGCCACTAATAACATTTTTAAAAAAATCAATATACAAAATATTCCCAGATATTTTGTGAAGAAACATGGAAGAAAAACTTTAATTATAAAATTATTTTCTTAATAATATAATTTATTCACTCAACAAAACACATTAAAACGTTTGCCACTGATAACATAAAAGCAATTAAACACACAAAATATCCCCAGATATTTTGTATATTAAGGATAACATTTTTTATTTTATTTTTTTTATATATATTCATTCATTTTGCGCCTAATTACAGATAGAGCATACAAAATATCCCTAGTTTAAAAAATTAATTTAAAAAACTAATATACTGTATTCATACAAAACACATTCAAAGATCAACTTTTGCAATTATTAACATTTTAAAAAAGTAAAATTTACATATCTCCAGAATTTTTTTGTGTGAAGAAACTCGGAAAAACTATCATTTTTAAATAATATAATTTATTCATCCAAAACAAATTAAAATACCAAGTTTAAATAAATAAAATGAAAATAAAAAGTTAAAATTCCAAAAATAACCCCAGATTTTTTGTTTCATTAACAAGAAAAATAGTATTTTAAAGTATAATTATGTAATAATAAAAATACAATTAAAAATGTACATTTGTACAAAATCACAAAGAAAAATTTAGTAATTGACCTCACAGGACACATTAAAAAAGAATTTTATGCATTTAATTATTTATGCTTTTTTATACTTAAAAAAACTAACTACTTGTACATCAAAAATATTATAACGTTAGAAATATGCGAGTCTAAATAAACAAACCTTTCAAATGTGTATTTTCCAAGTTAGTTTGTGGTTTTAGTTTTTCCCTTTTTCATATGTCTATTCATATATTTTCTATTTTCACAAATACAGACTATTTTCCTCACGTACTCGGATGTCTGGAAGTTGAGCAGCCATAGCCGGCGGTGCTGTCTGAGTTCCATCAAAGCAAGGACGTAGGAGGACGAGTGGGAGGAGGTCATGTTTAAGTCCCCACATTAGTGTCCTGGGCCCAGAAACAGGTCATTAGCATTGAGCTGTCTGCGTCTCCGTGCCAGCGTGGCCTGAGTGCCAATGAGGCGTGCTCAGCCGGCCGTGTCCTGCAGGCTCCACCACGCCGCTCAAACATGCTTGATTAGCTCAAGTACATCATGGCGAGGCCTTCTAATGGCCTGATGAGCCCCTGGGAAGATCACTAGAGACACGTCCACCCCCCTACGAGACACCAGTCGGGCGCTTGTGGCAAAACAAACACGCACTTGTTTTTTTTTTTTAGAGAACCTTTAACCTAATTCATGATGCAATTGAATGACACAAACATGTGCGCCCTGACTGGCTTGAGGAAAGGTACTTGCTGCACTTTAGTCATATAAGAAAAGTCCGCCTACACAAGGACAATACATGGTAGATTGTCATTGCTGTTTCCTTGCTTTATTGCAGGATTACTCCAAAAATAATAATTTGGCTGATTTTTATAAAGACTTATACGTGCTGCACTTTAGTCATATAAGAAAACTCTGCCTACACAAGGACAATATATGGTAGATTGTCATTGCCGTTTCCTTGCTTTATTGCAGGATCACTCCAAGAATAATAATGTGGCTGATTTTTATAAAGACTTATACTTGCTGCACTTTAGTCGTATAAGAAAAGTTCGCCTACACAAGGACAATACATGGTAGATTGTCATTGCCGTTTCCTTGCTTTATTGCAGGATTACTCCAAAAATAATAATTTGGCTGATTTTTATAAAGACTTATACTTGCTGCACTTTAGTCATATAAGAAAATTCCGCCTACACAAGGACAATACATGGTAGATTTCCATTGCCGTTTCCTTGCTTTATTGCAGGATTACTCCAAAAATAATAATTTGGCTGATTTTTATAAAGACTTATACTTGCTGCACTTTAGTCATATAAGAAAAGTCCTCCTACACAAGGACAATACATGGTAGATTTTCATTGCCGTTTCCTTGCTTTATTGCAGGATCACTCCAAAAATAATAATTTGGCTGATTTTTATAAAGACTTATACTTGCTGCACTTTAGTCATATAAGAAAAGTCTGCCTACACAAGGACAATACATGGTAGATTGTCATTGCCGTTTCCTTGCTTTATTGCAGGATTACTCCAAAAATAATAATTTGGCTGATTTTTATAAAGACTTATACTTGCTGCACTTTAGTCCTTTAAGAAAACTACGCCTACACAAGGACAATACATGGTAGATTTCCATTGCCATTTCCTTGCTTTATTGCAGGATTACTCCCCAAAAAATAATTTTGGCTGATTTTTATAAAGACTTATGGAAAGTTGCATAAGGGCGAAGGGGAAAAAACCCCACAAATTTTGCTACAGATTCTTGACACTTTCGGAATTTGTCGGCGATAATACACTTTAATACATTACAAATGTCAAGCTTCGATAAAGTACAGATTTCATAAAATGTAAGTAATTTATGTTTTATTCGTGTGATATTTTGTCCCTTTGTTGTCAAACTGGATGTTTTGGAATTTTGCCTCTCATTGACAATCCCTGTGTAAGACAAGAATATTTTTATTTTGTTATGCATTCTGATTTATAACATACGGCAAGTAGGAGGTGGCTAATAACGCGGCTAATGAGAGTAGTCTATTGGGCCCATAAAGCACTCTGAAAAAAAAACATCCAAAAAATGCCAACAATATTCCGTTTTACTTGTCGTGACCTGAATATTGACCAAGTATTAGCCATATTGTTATTATAAGCGCTAATGCCGAGGAACTACTTTTAGCAGTGCCGTGATCACAGAGAGGTGACTAGCTTATGCTGCTATTGACATACTGAGTCGCATTGCATCTGAGTTGTAAAAAGTTAATTCTAGATTATAAATCATGACTCTCGCCTGGATAGTAGAAAATTGTTTCCATAAACCGTGAAGTTGGTCAACTTTGACATTCAACTTAGACCCGGAGATGACGAGAAGGACGCGAAAATACGCTCATTTGCGCCTACTTTTTTAAAAATGTTTTACTTGCGTGAGAATTAGGAATAATTCTTCATCCAAACGGGAAGATGTAAACATCCCATCAGTCGGCATCCCAGTGAGAGCAGACATTGTACAGTAGGTGATGTTTTTGTTATGTTCCTCGTTTGTATTTCCACATGCAAAATTTCAACAAAAAACTTTTTTTTTATTTTTTAGTTTTTGGGGAAAACCACCACACTTCCTGTTTATTTCCTTATTTCCTGTGTGTCCTTACTCCACTTCCACTACATGCTAAAATAGACAAGAAATATTTTTTGTTTTTACAATTTTGTTTAAAAAAATGTTATCCGTCTGTTTTTATTTAAGATAATGTAATTTTGACATGTAAATTCATTGTACTTTTTTGTTAATTTCCCCACTTCCTGTTTATTCCCTGTCCATTGCCACAACCTGCAAAAATCAACAAAAAAAATCTTATATTTTTTGTTTTGTTTTATTTGTAATGCTTTTTATTATGCAAGATGTTTCATGTAAATCTATTTTAGAGATCCATTGAACTTAATAGTTTTCTCATTGCCCTGTTTGCACCTGTATCGTGCACACACACACACACACACACACACACACACACACACACACACACACACACACACACACACACACACACACACACACACAAACACTCACCTTAATGCAGTCACTTGAGGATAAAACTACAAATCACAGCCATTCACCACAAAAGAAAATGTTTTCATTCACTTCGCCATCAAATAGTCGTCCGCCTTCAAAGCCTTTTGTGTCTGCTAAATTGCTTTGCTTGTGTTGCATTGTGCACCTGGAGAAAGGTCTTGTGTGTGTCTCTTGTGCGATGTCCCTCACAGAGAAAACAACATTGTGTAGTTGACCCATCTTGTCTTGTGTTGTGTGCGTCATACTCCATCAACGAAAGCAGGCCGTGGTTTTGTCCTTTGGGCTCGTTTTCTCCAAGGATGTGTGCTCCCAAAAGAAGGTTGGAACTTGTTAAAGCACAAAAACAAGGCACTTTTTTATGTCAAGTTGTATTTAGCCAGCAATTATCCCTTTTTTTTGTCATCTTTCTTTCTCTATGGCTTGTGAACTTTTGTGACATTTGGTTAGTGTTAAGGTGGACAATGAAGGTGAAGACTATCATGTCAGGTTGTGATGAACTCTTGCTGGCTGCGCCTCAAAGACGGACGATCGCTCTCCTGCTACTGTGAAAGGCGGCGGCCCCGCGTGACCTTTAGTCACGTGACAAGCTGTGGCGTGTACATAACCCTGATTCTTTTGTGCAACTTACGTGCAGTAGCTGCATGACCCACACAACCCCCTGTTTGTGTGTGCGTGTGTGTCTGCAGATCTGGTCACACGTGTGAATTTGTACGCTATGTACAAATTGTAAAGTACATGTAAGCGTGTGCTTGTGTCCACAAAAGCCACACGTGCATGCATCTTCCGCCACAACCGCACTGTGCACGCTTGCGCTGCACTACCACCACAGTACATTGCAAGCGCTGCACTACCACCACAGTACATTGATGACATTACATTACATAACACATGACACATTACACTGTACTACACCACATTGCGTACCAATACGTTACATTACGGTAGGGAAGGGATTCATATGACCCCATTCCTGGAACTAAGGGGTAATCATTTTGCAATGCAGTATGCTGAAAATGATGGAAAGCATCATTCTGTGTGGTAACTGATGCTGTGGTCAAAGTTGATGTTGCCACAAAACACATGGAAAAGATATCAAACACTCTACTGCCATCTGGCGGCTGAAGCGGATCATGCACGCACCAATTTGTCACGTTTCATGAGTCAGATAAACTGCACTACATTACATTACATTATATTGCACTGCACTACATTACATCGCACTACATTATATAACATTGCATTGCACTACATTACATTACATTGCACTGCACTACATTACATTACATTATATTGCACTACATTATATTACATTATATTACATTGCACTGCACTACATTACATTACATTGCACTACATTACATTACAGTACATTGCACTACATTACATTACATTACATCATATTGCACTGCACTACATTACATTACATCATATTGCACTGCACTACATTACATTGCACTACATTACATTACATTTCATTACATTGCACTGCACTACATTACATTACATTACATTGCACTGCACAACATTACAACCCTTTGTATTACATTACATTGCACTACATTACATTGCACTGCACAACATTACAACCCTTTGTATTACATTGCATTGCACTACATTACATCGCATTAAATTACATTTCATTATATTACATTGTACTGCAATACATTGTATTACATTACATTACAGTACATTATATTACATTGCACTGCAATATATTGCACTACATTACATTACATTATATAATATTACATTGCACTACATTGCATTACTGTACATTACATAAGATTCAGTACACTACATTACATCACAGTACATTACATAAGATTCAGTACATTACATTACTGTACATTACATAATATTGCAGTACACTACATTACATCACAGTACATTACATAATATTGCAGTACTCTACATTACATTACAGTACATTACATTACATAATATTGCAGTACACTACATTACATTACTGTACATTACAATCCATTACAGCACCCTACACTACACTACGATATACAGTAGTACAATCTTATTGTTGTACACTACATTAGATGGAACTACACTACAGTATGTCACACACATTTTGTGCACCATTACCCACGTTGCTGTGAGCTGTGCCTGCCACCACTCCGCATGGAGACCTTGTTGTGTTACTTTTTTAAAATTCTAAATAAACCAGTCACACAGTCAACCTTTTTAGTTGTCGTCATTCAAATTCCACAACATTAGGTACACCTGCACATCGCGATGTATTTTCAATTAGATTGACAGTCTAATCAAAGTGACAATTTATTCAAAGCGAGAGCATTCTACTTTTTTTTAGATCCTTTAGAAATTTCAATAATTGTATATGTGTTTAGCATTATCCAGTGTTCAATATTAAGTTAAAACATATTTAAATAGCATTTGTAGAGATTTAAGGAGCTACCATTGTATTACCACAAATATCCACTAGAGGAAGCCCTTCAACCACCTTTACTTAACTGTAGTAAACGGGGGGGGGGGAAAAACTACTGTTGACATAGGTTCACATACAAAGCTAGATATATATATATATATATATATATATATATATTATATATATATATATATATATATATATATATATATATATATATATATATATATATATATATATATATACATATGTATATACATATATATACATATGTATATATATTTATGTATATACTGTATATATTATATATATATATATATATATATATATATATATATATATATATATATATATATATATATATATATATATATATATATATATATATATATATATATAATTACAATTACAAACAGCTGCACATATAACCACATGATGTGTGATGCATTGACATGTTGCATGGCTCTCGGAAACGGCAATGAATCACAATAAATGTTTCAACAAATGGTTTTGCTAGTATAGCAAAATGTTTTATATATTATATATGCATATATGTTGTTTGTTTGTATTCTGCCAACATGTAGAATCATATGATAGGGCAGGTTGTATAATATGTTTCTGTCACCTTGAGGAAATGGCATAAAGAGGAAGATGGCGATATATAATGTAACTTAGACAATGATGTACAAAACAGAGGAGATTTAGTTCATTTTTATTTTGGGTTTTAGGCGATTTTTGTTTTGATTTTTTTTTTTGACAAAACCTCTCCATCATCCAGCTATTGACTTCTGGAGCTACCAGAAGTTCTGGTAGCTGTTTGAAAAGAATAAAAACAGAATGTGTTACTTTAATAATTGTAATATTAGCTGTGACAAACACATTGGCGAACTGTCGTGGCCACGAATCGAACCCACGTCTTGTGGAATAAAAAGTAAACACGCGAATCATTTTATTACCAGTTTATTGTCCTTCTTTAATTTTAGTTGCTTTTTAAAAACAATTTTTATTCTCTATACAGATTCCGAACTGACCACAAGTCTCAAAAGCCCACATTTTCAATGAAGCTTGGTCGGTTTATGAGTTGTCGAAACTCCCGGCATATCTGAACGCGTCCTGAAGCGGTCACGTGGTACAACTTCATCATTTCAGGCTCCTCCCCTAAATGAAGCAAGCCTCGATGCGCGCTTTGCTGAAACGCCTCGAAGACTCGTCCCATCGTTGATTGATTGAAACTTTTATTAGTAGATTGCACAGTACAGTACATATTCCGTACAATTGACCACTAAATGCACACCCAAATAAGTTTATCAACTTGTTTAAGTCGGGGTCCACGTTAATCAATTCATGGTTTCGATTTTTTTTTTTTTTTACATTTCCCACAATGCATTGCCGATATCCATACTGAAGGGCGGAAATGAGTGAAACGCTAATTGTCTCCGATAACTTATGCAATAATATTCATAATGCCGACGAAGTGGGCCATCGTCAACTGCCACAATCCAGGTAAAATGAATAATACCAACCAAGCGGTTGAAAAAGAAAAGTTAACGGCAAAGACGAGCATGGATTGCTTACAATCAACCGAGATGTGACGTGCTGACGACTTCGTGTTTGTTTGGATGATTTCAGGCAGGGCCGGCCCGTGGCATAGGCCGTATAGGCAAATGCTAAGGGCGCCGTCCATCAGGGGGCGCCACGCCAGTGCCACAAATGTTGGAGAAAGAAAAAAAAAGTTGGTACTATTATTTCTAAATACAAAAAATAATCCCACGTTAATTAAAATGCAAAGTAAAGCCTATTTAATAGAAATATTATTTGCCACAGCATTGCGCCCCCCCTCCCTTCCCGTATCATGACTCTTTTTGGACGTCACCACATCAAAAAAATCAACACAAGATGTCAAAACGGCCAAAACTGTCAGGTGCCCAGGGAAGAAAAAAGAGAAAAGAAGAGGCGAAACGAGAAAAAGACAGAGGTAGCAGGTAGGTAACATTAGCCTACATGAAATTATTTGTCTGTGATAGTAACCTGGCTTTTTAGCATTAAGCTAATGTTACATGATTCGGCAATTGCTAATCAATAAATAGCTAGTTCTGTTTTAACGTCGGGTTAATATTGTGGAGGGGGCTAATTGTTCTGGAAAATAATGTAACATTAGGTAATTACAGTACTCCCACCTTACATTCCTCAGGGACATTTGTTTTAGATCTTTTAAGCAGGTGTTTTTTGTTGACATTATTATTGCCTTCTGGTTAGCTAATGTTTGCTCTGCAGGTAATAGTCACTTTTCCACCCCTTTATATATTAGGTATAGTTGTAAGCCTGGTTGTTAAAGTGCACATCATTAATGTTAATTAAGCAATATCACATGAGAGGGAATGCTGTTTTTTAATTTGAGCACTGCTGTGATTCGGTTAAAGATAATCATAACATAACATTCTCATATAATATGTTAATTTGCTTTCTTTAAGTAAAAAAAAAGGTCAAAGACAAAGCTATTCGGTTTCTTGTGAGTATATACACTTCACTGCCGATGTGGGGGGGCGCCACCTAAAATCTTGCCTAGGGCGCCAGATTGGTTAGGGCCAGGCCTGATTTCAGGTCATAAGTTTTGTAAATAAAAAGTCTAAAATAAAATAAAACCTTGCATTAATTCAAGTTTTGGTTGGAGCTCAAGTGTCTGAATCAGTTCTGGGCAAACTAAGGCCTGGGGGCCACATAAGGCCCGTTAAACTTTTCAATCTGGCCCGCCAGACATTCCCAAATAATTATTTTAGATGTTTAAGATGGAAAGTGTAGCTGCCATTATGATGTGCAGTAATGTGTTATAATGACCGTAAGTCTTAAACTATACTAAGTATTTCAATGGTTGGAATCTGTGCTTTTGCATGATATACTAGTTACTATGGTAATCTAACTAGTTACTATGGTCATTTAATTAGATGCAATGGTCATCTAATTAGTTACTATGGTCATCTAATTAGATACAATGGTCATCTAATAAGATACAATGGCCATCTAATTAGTTACTATGGTCATCTAATTTGTTACTATGGTAATCTAATTAGATACAATGGTCATCTAATTAGTTACTATGGTAATGTAAGTCACAGCAGCTCAGACCAAGCAGTGTGGGTGGGGAGTGTTTCCACAGAGTGTTTCCAGAGCCTGAAATGTGGGTGTCAGGGACAGACGTGAAAGGAGATTTGTACAACAAAGTTCTGCAATAAAAGTGATATTATATCAAATTGTAGGTGGGGTTTTTTTACTCTTCGCGTTCATATTTCGCCGTGTTTGTTGCATTTTTGTTGTGTTTCACTTGATTGTAAATAATGTAGATCGAGAAGGGGTGTGAAAGAGGAGCGACGTTCATATGTTGTCAATATTCAGTGTTTTATCGTTCATAGTTAATATTGTAAATTCCACATTATTGTCATGTACTTTCTGGGTGTCTCATTCAGTAGAAAATGTAAAATTCCGTCCCGTTTTTTAAGGCGGTCTGTCATAACGTTTTTAGCTATCAATCAGACATTATTGTGAGGTTTTGTATTAGTGTTAGGACCCAAACACACATACTGTACAGCACATGTTCACAGCTTATGTGTGCGTGTGTATGTGTGTGTGTGTGTGTGTGTGTGTGTGTGTGTGTGTGTGTGTGTGTGTGTGTGAGTGTGTGTGCATATTTATATATATACAGTGTATAAACATAGATAGATAGACATACCGGCCCCCAGACACATTTTATTCTCTAAATGTGGCCCCGAGTGAAAATAAATGCCCAGGCCTAGTCTAAATGTTATGCTGTAGAAAATGGAACACCTCAAGGAAGTGTTGTGTGCCCGACTTTGTTCTCTATTATGATCAATGATATATTTGTGAATATTCCAGCTGCAGTTGGAAAATCATTGTTTGGAATGTACTAAGTATAATATAGAAATACTGACCATGACTGAAAAACTGAGGGTACTGGGACCTGTGGATAGTCAATCAATCAATCAATCAATCAAAGTTTATTTATATAGCCCTAAATCATGAGCGTCTCGAAGGGCTGCACAAGCCACAAGGACATCCTCGGCTCAGATTCCACATCAGGGCAAGGAAAAACTCAACCTAATGGGATACAATGAGAAACTTTGGAGGGGACCGCAGATGTTGCCGTGCTGTACGAAATCTGCCCGAGGCCTTCATAATCAACAATGCAGAGACATAAAGTGATAAGACAGTTGCGATAGCCAATCAGATCACGAGTTGTTGTCAGTAAGGCCTTCCAGCTGGCCTCACGTTGAACATGACATTTACGCGTCTTGTGATTGGATACTCATCGGGACCTTTAGCGGATTAATTTGAGAACACATAGAGTTGATAGAGAGTTGCGATAGCCAATCAGATCACAAGTTGTTGACAGTAGCCTATCCAAGTAGTCTGATGTTAACGAGACTGTGATTGGATACACACTTGTCATTCCAAAGTGAGTCACAAGTTCCAATCACAAGTTTCAATTTGGCAGGAAGCGTTGCGCCTTAGCCAGAAGGAGAACAAAACATTGATTAGGTGGCAGATATATATTTGCAAGGCCGTTTTCAAGAAGGATATTTAAAGAGAAACTACATCTTGTGAGACGATGTCGGCCAACCCCGGAAACTAGCTCAGCTGTTCTGGCGATGAAATGCTCGCCATTTCCACTCGAATAAGCCGACGACGAGGGGTACCACTGGCTTATACGGCGTCGAATAGCTCCTACTAATTGTGAGTCCAAATATTTTATTTTTTCACTTTTAATATGGGGCAGCACGGTGGAAGAGGGGTTAGTGCGTCTGCCTCACAATACGAAGGTCCTGAGTAGTCCTGAGTTCAATCCCGGGCTCTGGATCTTTCTTTGTGGAGTTTGCATGTTCTCCCCGTGAGTGCGTGGGTTCCCTCCGGGTACTCCGGCTTCCTCCCACCTCCAAAGACGTGTACCTGGGGATAGGTTGATTGGCAACCTAGTGTGTGAATGTGAGTGTGAATGTTGTCTGTCTATCTGTGTTGGCCCTGCGATGAGGTGGCGACTTGTCCAGGGTGTACCCCGCCTTCCGCCTGATTGTAGCTGAGATAAGCTCCAGCACCCCCCGCGACCCCGAAGGGAATAAGCGGTAGAAAATGGATGGATGGATGGACTTTTAATATGTTTTTGCAATTTTAATTTTGACAGTACCACATAAAATATGTCTTAATTGCTGATGCATTGTAATTGATGTTTAAATGCGCCAGAAAATAACCCGTTTTATACACTGTTGATGTGATTCAATTCCCAGTTGGGCGTAAATGTGTTTCTGTATAGTATTTCCCCAGCAATGGTCATGTGGTGACATAAATGATGGTATTTCGAAAGGTAATCTTTGAAGTCGGACATCACTGAAGGCCTAGGTGGGAAACGCACGGCCTGCCACTGATAGTTCGGAAATATGGCTGCCGCGATGCACTTCTGGGAAAAATCGAAATCCCTCCTAAAAATGTTTTTTATGCCACTAATATTGTTCCAATGTGTTGTTTGGTAAACAGAAAGTGGTGAACAAGTCAGCTTAATGTGAAACGAGAAAAGCTTCCTGGTGGACAAGTAAAGACAAAGCACCGGGTCCTTCATTTATTTTTGCGAGAATAGATGCAAGCTGTCGCACTTGGTTGGAGATGTTCAACACAAAAATATATGCATGCTAATATCTTGCAGATTGACTGGAGACAAGCTGCCTACCTTGCTGTTGCATGCTGGGCGTTAGGTAAGAGGACAAGTCATATTTTGGGAAAACATCCAGCTGGCACTTGGTGGAGGTCGTGTGTGAGGCCCTGCACCTGCTGCATACATCACCCTTGAGGGTAAGATAAGATACACACAATGCTTTTTAACATTCATTCTAAGGAGATCTGACATATCATTATTATTGTTATCACATTTTTTAAATTGGATTAAGTAGTCCTCCAGCATGTGCTAAATATCTCATTAGTACATCGCTCCGCGTTTGGTTAAAGTGACGTCTGTCCCCATTATGCATAACTAAGCAGATACAGTAAACACAAGTGTGTGCTTTGCCTGGCTCTGATTCATCCGCCAGCAGCTCGTCTTGGCTGCGGAGGTGTAATTGGGATAATCAGCAGAATGAGCCAAGGCAATGTGTAGCCTCTAATTGGTAAATGATCAGGATGTACAGCTGCACACAGCCTGTAAGAACAGTGACATAACACATGCGCTATGTGGACAAAGTATTAGAGGACATGTTACACCTTATGTGTACAGCTCTGGTAGTGGGTACATTCGCACCCACCTGCACAAATGTACTTCAAAATGTAACAATCAAAATAAATATGAATTTTTATTTGTTTACTAGGGCATGCATATATAATATGTATTAGTTTGACCATTTAAAATCAACGATAATAAAAAGGAGATGCTTGGAAATAGCATAAAAATGCCCCAAAAACTTGGAAAAACACGATTCATAGCGTTACTTTTTGGTGTAACCATCATGAGCGTTCTGTTCGGGTATATTTATTTTATATTTTGATAAATCATCATATTTATGTATTACTACATTTAAATCTTTAAGCTGTGTGTATTTGATTTCAGTTTGCTTTTGACATCTTATTTAGAATTGTAGTTGAAACTTGTACAACCTTGTGTTGCGCTCATGATGGCGTAACCAAACTAGATTTAATTTAATGATCTTATTTTGAATATTTATTCCCTTTTTTACATTTAGTATATTTAAATATTTATTTATAAACATTGAATACATTTCAAATATCAATAAAATGCAATTGCCTTCATCTTATAGGGTAATGTTTAGTTACACCAAGTCATGAGCGTAACACTAAGCTTCATCACTTTGACTTGTAATATCTCTAATTCTGGTGGTGTTTTATGCTTTTTTCTTTTTGGAACATCTACTATACATATAATACAATAAAGTCCCATATAAAATTATGTTTCTAGCAATACTTTAATTTTGCCTTTGAAAGTAACACTCCATTGTCCATTAGTGGAGCTGTATTAAAAGTAACACTCCAATGTTCATTAGTGGAGCTGTACACTTATACTTTAGTACTGCACAACGCTGTCTTACCTGTGGATTATTTTGAGTCATTCTGTCTATTTCTATTGTGCATGGGGGCAGTTTTCATTCATAAACGGTGGGAGTAACGACTACGTGATTTATTTTGCTCGGGTAGAAGTCCTTGTTTGTGAGCGAGCATATCAGGGCCCCTGACTTTGTGGATTATTTTGTTGACTTGGAATATACCTTTATTGTCCTTGCATTTAAAATGTACAACAACATTTGTTTGTTAGTACAACCCGATGCTATGATGCAAGGTGGTGGTTTTCATCAATAACTTGTGGGAGGAGCCACTGTATTCATTTTCTTACCAGGGGATTTGACTTTGTAAGTTATTTCAAGTCCTTGTGTGTATTGCTCTTATGAGATGTGGCGTTTTTCATTGATAACTGGTGGGAAGAGCCACTCCGTTATTTCTTTTTTGTGCATGTGCTCGTTTGTGAGTGAGTATATCAGGGGATTTGACTTTGTGGATTATTTTTGAGTATTTCTGTTTATTGTTATTTTGCAATGTGGCATTTTTTATTAGTAACTGTTGAGAGGAGCCATACCATAATTTTTTTTGCCCGTGTGCATGTGCTCGTTTGTGAGCAAGCATACCAGGGGATTTGACTTTGTGGATTATTTTGAGTCCCTCTCTTGCTATGATACAAGTTATTGAGTTTTCCCTCAATAACTGGTGGGAGGAGCCACTGCATTAATTATCTTCCCTGTGTGCATGTGCTCATTTATGTAAAGTGTGTAACTTTGTGGATGATTGTAAGTCTTTCTGTCAATTGTATATACACAATGTGGCATCTTTCCTTAATACCGGGGGAGAGAAGTAGTAATTACTATGATTATTACTATGACTAGGATCTACTTTGTGGGCTGAAGCTCTGAGTTTTTGTTTATTTCCATGAGGCAAGGTGGTGGCTTTCATTTGTAGTTGATGGGAGAAGGGATTTGATAACATTAATTATTTTACTTGTCTGCATGTGTTCGTTTGAGATTTGACTTTGTAGATTATTTTTCAATTTCAGTTTATTTCTTTGCAAGGTGGCGTTTTTCATCAATAACTGGTGGGAGAGGGGCGGCATGGCGAAGTTGGTAGAGTGGCTGTGCCAGCAATCGGAGGGTTGCTGGTTACTGGGGTTCAATCCCCACCTTCTACCATCCTAGTCATGTTCGTTGTGTCCTTGGGCAAGACACGTCACCCTTGCTCCTGATGGGTGCTGGTTAGCGCCTTGCATGGCAGCTCCCTCCATCCATCAGTGTGTGAATGTGTGTGTGAATGGATGAATGTGGAAATACTGTCAAAGCGCTTTGAGTACCTTGAAGGTAGAAAAGCGCTAAACAAGTACAACCCATTTATCATTATTATTTATTTATTCCACTACGTTAATTAGCTTGTCCGTGTGTATGAGCTAGTTTGTGATAAAGCATATTTTGAGTCTTTCGGTTTATTTCTGTTGCTTAAAGTGGAGTATTTTTTATTAAATGGCGGGAGGAGAGGTTAAATGAATTTGTTCCTGTGCTTGTGGTCGTTTGGTAACATGCTTTCCATCAACTTTGACTTTGTCCATTATTTTGAGTCATTCTGTTTATTTCTTTGATGGTGGCAGTTTTCCTCAATAACTGACGGGATGAGCCATTGCATTAATTATCTTGCCTTTGTGCTTGTGCTCTTTTATGAGCAAGCATACTATGAGCTTTAACTGTGTAGATTATTTTGAGTCTTTTATTTAGTTATTTTGCTCCTGTGCATGTGGTCGTCCGGGTAACGAGCTTTACGAAAACTTTGACTTTGTGCATTATTTTGAGTTGATCTGTTTTTTTGTGTTGTCCAAGGTTTTAGTCATCATTAATAACTGGGAAGTGTACTACACTTGAGTACTCACAACAATCAAACAAACCAGGCAAACAAGCTGCCGTTGGCCCTTAAGAGGCCCACTTACCATCACATAATCCCATCTCACTCTTACACCTGTTTTTCCAGACACAGCAGCTATCAGATGTCATCATGTCCTTAAGCCACCATCATATCTTGTCCTCCTTCCAGCTGTGGAACATTACGCTTACCTCAGCCGTCGACAGTTAATAGCTACATGTTGTGATGACGAGAGTGCTGCATGTACCGGACATTTTTATATGGGAGATATTTGGCTGCAGGTTCTTAACGGACTTACAAGGGACTCTGGTTGTTTGACGACTGACTTGTTGTGGGTTCAATATCTGCATGTTCTCCCCAGTGCTTGTGTGGGTTCACACCGGGTCCCAGCTTTTACAAGACAATAAAACAATGATGAGAACCTGTTGAATTAGGTCCTGACTTTGAGCACCTCGAAAATGGCGTTGAAAAAAACATGCTTTTTGACGACGTTTAATCAATCTGGGGTTGTAATGTTGATTTGACCATTGAATTTTGGTCATTTTCCAACCGATATTTTACAACACAAATACAATGTTGAAACAACATGCTTTTTAACAACATTTATTCAATGTCAAGTTGTGACGTTGATTTGACCATTTAAATTTGGTCATTTCCCAACCAACAAATTGGATCCAACGTTGGACATCAACGTTGTCTCAATTTACAAATACAACTATTTTGCAACGTTGTTTCAAAGTCAGTTCTACAGGACATGTATGGTTAATCAATGTTGTATCAATGTCTTGTGCCTGCTGGGGTAGTTCCTGTCCACATCCCATAATCATGCATGTCAGGCTTTTTGGATACGTTCGATAGGTGTTAATGTGAGTCTGAATGCTTGTTTGTCGTTATGTGATCGTAAAGGTTGGCTTGAGTAGGCTCCAGCTTAGTGTGACAAGGCCGCCCCACTTGTAGATGTCAGAGTTTTTCAGGGCAGTGGAGCAGCACAGTGTTATGAGTCCTTTTGTCCCAGCCTCCATCTTTTTACTCTCCTATAAATGTCCTCATTTTTGTTTGTTCCCTCAGCACACAAATGTGTTTGTCTGCATTGTGCGAGGCCGTCATTACTTCGTCCACCGCCATTGTCCAGCCTAGCACTTAGGTGCGGCAACTCGGTGTTACCACGGCGACGCGGGTCAAAGGTTAATACATTTCAACGCGCTCTGCCGGGAGGTAACAATCGCTGTAAATTGAAGCAACGTGAGGAGACTCGTAGTTGAGTCCACAATGTTCGTGATGTGTTATTTCCTCATCCTATTAAGGACAGTCTTCCTGGAAGCAAATTAGAAGAAGTAACACAAACATGATGGCTCCTTTATGTTCTTGCTGGAAGAAGCTTTTGTCTTTTCTCCAGGGTGCCATATTTCAAAACATGTTTAACCTGTTTCGAAACAGTCTGGTAACAAGCTTTTTGTCAACTTTGACTTAGTGCATTATTTTTGAATTTCAGTTTTTTTCAATGATGCAAGGTGGTGGTTTTCATCAACAAATAGTGGGACGAGCCACCACATGAATTATCTTGTCAATCAATCAATCCAAGTTTATTTAATAAGCCCTAAATCACGAGTGTCTCAAAGAGCTGCACAAGCCACAACGACATGCTCGGCTCAGATCCCACATCAGGGCAAGGAAAAACTCAACCCAATGGGCTACAATGAGAAACCTTGGAGGGGACTGCAATGGACGTCGAGTGGATCTAGTTAATAGTTGTAGTTGTCTAGTTGTCCGTGTGCATGTTGTCGTCTGTGAGCAAGCTTACCATGGACTTTGGCTTTGAGTTTTTCTGTGTATTTCTATGATGCAAAGTGGCGGTTTTCATCAATAACTAGTGGGAGGAGCCACTGCATTAATCATTTTGTCCTGTTGTCACAGGCGCTGCGCATATTGAACATTTGTGAAGCTTTGTGAAATGGTTAGATCTGTTACGGTTGAAGGATGAATAAACATTTTGTTTCTCAACATGAAACCTATCCATCCGTCCATATTCTTCCGCTTATCCAAAATCGGGTCGCGGGGGCAGCAGCCTAAGCAGAGAAACCCAGACGTCCCTCTCACAAGCCACTTTGTCCAGCTCCTCCCAGGGGATCCCAAGGCGAAGGCCAGCAGGTAGACAGTCTCCCCAACCTGTCCTGGGTCTTGCCCGTGGCTTCCTACCGGTTTGACGTGCCCTAAACACCTCCCTAGGAAAGGCGTCCTGGGGACATCCTGATCGGATGCCCTAACCATCTTATCTGGTTCCTCTCGATGTGGAGGAGCAGCGGCTTTACTCTTAGCTCCTCCCGAATGACAGAGCTTCTCAGTAACCTCTAAGGAAGAGCCCCGCCATCTGACGGCGGAAAGTCATTTCGGCCGCTTGTACCAGTGATCTTGCCCTTTCGGTCACAACCCAAAGCTCATGACGTAGATCGACCGGTAAATTGAGAGCTTTGCCTTCTGGCTCAGTTCCTTCTTCACCAGAACAGATTGATGCATGGTCCGCATCACTGCAGACACCGCACCGATCTGCTGTCGATAGCACGATCCACTATTCCCTCACTCATGAACAAGACTCTGAGGTACTTGAACTCCTCCACTTGGTGCAAGATCTCGTACCCAACCCGAGATGGCACTCCCCCCTTTTCCGGGCGAAAACCATTGTGGCATGGGAGCCATTGTAGACGCTGAAGATGAGTCGAGACATGCCCTTGGCCAAGGTGGCCTGGCTGGTCAAAGCCTTGTCGACAGAGACACCTTTAGTATAGTGAAACAAACAACAAAACCCACAAAGACAGTCGCGTGTAGCGAACAATTGACCAGCCCCTACTGAATGGTGCAATGGGTATAAATGGGTAAAGAATCCTGGTTAGCCAAACCGACACTGGTGTGGATAACACAACGCGCCTAGCAACAAGAAAATGCAAACAAGGGAGGTAAGAAGCATTGCGAACATAACAGAACACTAAACTAAGGAAAATAATAAAACGAAAACAACAAAAGATATGATCTGGTGCAACTGATCAAAACAATATGCACTCTTCTTGCAACTTTCAAACATGGTGGATGAAGAGGAAACACAGATGCTATTGCTAGCGATGCATTACTTATATACCACATTAAATATATGTTAGTTTTACATTACAAAAACGTTACCATCAGGGGTGTAAAAATGAATCAGTACAAACCGTTAACCGATTTTAACTTTAGAGATATGACTACATCGTTTTGCAGGCCTTTGGATCGATCCATTGTAGTATGGACCAGTCGATGTCCGGTTGGAAAGTATTGAATCGGTTGCTTGTAGATCTACTACGAAATATGGCCGCTTAAATCTTGCGAGATATGAGAGTACCGTTCTCGTTTGCGACTGACAACGTTAGAGCAACACAGCAGACAACACCGAAAGTGTTTACAATGTGTATATATACAAATTTTAAATCTTAAGTGAGGTGAAGGTTTCCATTTTTATTTTCTTTAAAGAATGGTTAGTTTGATAAAAGTATGGCCATTTTTAACGTTTGGAAAGCAGCGATAAAGTAGCGGCAGCACGACTAATCTGAGCACTCACTTGTGACGGCATGGAGACACTCAAGCCGGTGATGAGGGAGCTAGTAATGCTAATGCTAATGCTAACAGACCTACCAACTGATATGAAAGACTTCCAGCCCCAGCTTAGACACAACTCTGCGAGGTAATCACTACTACGCTGTTCATTAGGGCTGTATACCGAGTACCGGTATAGTTTAGTACTGGTTTCTAATTTCTAAAGATTCTGGACTAATGATACTGCTACCGGAATTTTTTTTTATCCAGCGGATCTTTGCAATTATGACACGCTTTCACATTGGGTTCAGCTGCAGCTGCATACCCATAAAAAATCAGCTTGTAATAATTACAAATAAGAAGCAACACCACACAAAAGTTTGTAACACAACAATTCATCCTCAAAAGTTTCAAGTGAATGCCACTTAAAGGGCAACTGCACTTTTTTGGAATGTTGCCTATCATTCACAATAATTGTGAAAGACAAGACGACGAATGTATTTTTTTTTAATGCATTCAAAATAGTAAATGAATAAAGTACTTGAGCTTCTACACTGAAGCTGCTATTTATTTTACATGGTGGCACTTAATTGTATCTTGCACTTGTGTTACTGTGCTGTTATAACACCTCTACTTGATGCACAGCTTGCTTTTTTCTGTATTTAATTGTTGCTACCTGACCAATTAACAGTAAATACCTGGTAGTTTTGTTTACAAGTTTTCTTTAAGTTTATGGATTGCAATGCCTTGAAGTTAATACTTTTATTTACTCATAATTAATACAGGCACCACCTGTTTTGTATGTGTCTATTTATAAAATAAACACATGACATTGTTCTGACATGATACATTAATTTTATTTTCACCGTGCAAATCTTCAATCTGCATCGAATTGCATCGAATCGTAATGTTTTAAAAAGTACTGTTCGTGAATCGTATCGTAACCCATGTATCGAGATTCATATCGAACCGCCATTTATTGTGTATATTGTTGGATATAATGATCCAACAATATATCGTATATGGCTGATTTAGTGCGACAAAAAATAATCAGAAGCACTAATGAATAATATAGAAGCTTATAAAATTGTTTACTTTCAGAGCAGCCATCTTTGAAGCCAACTTGGGGGTGGTGAGAATGCTCGAACATTCCGAGTAGGAAATTTGACCTCGGCTGGTTGAAAATTCCGACTTCCCAGAACAAATGGAACACGCGATTATACCAGAAGATTGTTGGCAAATGGAAGCAGTAATTGGAATGAAAAATTAGAGCGGTGGCCAAGACAAAATACAAAATAAAATAGACTTATAACTGGTCATGTGAGATCATCACTGAAGATGGACAATCTGGTAAAACACTTCTCTGCAGCTCCTAAACTTGGATAACAGCTGTTAGATACGTTGCCTAGTAATTTCACTGTTTAAAATATTAATACCTTTTTAATGCAATTTTAATGTTGTTGAATCAACACTGATGACTGGAGGACCAGTTCTGATCTTGCTTGGGGAAAGCGCACTTGGCGCCACCTGTTGGTTTACATGAATAATTGTCTTGACGCTGAATATAGGACGACCCGTCTTTTTCCAGATCATTTCCTGGTCTATTTTAGTTTTTCTTTCTTAGCACATTGTGTATTTCAGTCTCTGCCGAAGCGAGCGCTGTAAAATTGTAGTGGTTGTGTTGTGGTTGTAAATGTGTGTCAGTGTGTCAGGCCTGGCTTTGGTGATTAGCTTTAGTGGTATCGCCGTGCAGTAACACTACAAGGGAGGGATTAGATGAACACGGAGCCCATCGCTGATCTTTCGCTGATACGAGAAAGTGAGACAGTCTGTGCTTTCTGACCTACACTCGCTCAGGCCACGTCAGTCTACCTCGCTAAACGTTATTTTCTGTGCGCCTTGCATCTCAATAGGACGATCAGTCTTTCTCAAATTGTATCTGTCATGACCCCCCTGGGTGACAGAAATTTCCAATGACACTGCACCCCTAAATTGAATTACTATGGAGAACTTGATATTTATTCCTCTCCACTACACACTGTGTGAGTTGCATTCTTTATATAATAACATTTTTTAAATTAGATGAATAAAAAGCGCTGCCACACGTTACACTAATTTCCATGTTAAGGTTATGAAATCAATTTGTAACATTTAAGCATGACTGCACAGTCTGTGTGATTCTCAATAAACAAGAAAAAAAAGTCCCCCCCAAAAAATCCAAATCATTCACTGGGTTGTGCATTTTTATAAACTTATAGGGGAACTGCACCTTTTTTTGGAATTTTGCCTATCATTCACAATCACTATCTAAGACAAGAACACATATGTGTTTCTATTTTTAATGCATTGTATTTTGTAATATATGGCAAGTCCCCGCCCATAAAGCCCTACAAAAAACCGCCAAGAATACGCCATTTACATGTCGTGACATTAATATTTAGTAACATGGAAAGAAATATGCTCGGAATCACATATAAAGACAGAAAAACAAATGAATGGGTGAGAAAACAAACGCAAGTCCAAGACATTATGAGAACTATCAAATTCAGTAAGTGGAAGTGGGCTGGACATATCAGTAGAACAGATAATAGATGGACTTCCCTAATGACATCATGGAGACCCATGGATGGGAGCAGAAATAGAGGAAGACCAAGAGTGAGATGGCAAGATGAGATAGACAAATATTGGGGAACAGTGCAGTGGCAGGGAGCAGCTAGAGATCGTTCACTATGGCAGAAACATGCTGAGGCTTTCGTCCAGCAGTGGACTGACAATGGCTGATGATGATGATGATGAAGTATTAGTGATATTGGCAGGGCTGACTTAACCTAAGGAGGGGTCCTAAAGCGGAGGGTCCCCTGTGGTTGAAGATACCTCAACCACCACCACTGCCCACCCAAAAGCTGTTTGGGAAAAAAACAAAACTTGATTTCACTCAACAGAACAGCAACGATGCAAAAATATCACCCATTTTACAAATAATTTTGTTCATGAGTACATCTCCTTTGCGGCGGTAATAGAGTGTAATAGCCAGTCAATTTCAAATCAAGTGTTGGCGATCTGGAAGCCTGCCTGTGTTTTAGCTCATTAGTATTATATTGGTCTTTCACACGGACAAAGTGGGTTTGAGCCCCGTTCGAAGCAGTGGGAGAAGAAACAACGCAGCCGGGAGAGAGGGAGAAAACAATCGCTAGAGGAGGCTGAGCTGTTTGTCATTGACAGCAATGAACACCAAACATTGCATTCCGCCGTCAAAATCAGACTTAAGCCCAGGTAAGCCTGTGCATTAAGGCGGCCTTGGATATTGTTATTATAATTGCTAACGGCAAGGAACTACTTTTACCGGTGCTGTGATCACAGAGAGCTAACTATCTTATAATGCTATCTTGATATACTGAGCCGGTGAGCTGCTGCATCGCCACTGATTTTATGAATCATGCCTCTCATTTGGATAGTAGAAGGTTGATACCATAAACGGAGAAGTTGTTCAACTTTGACATTTAACTTCGATGTGGCGATGCCAAGAAAAACGCTCGTTTGTGCACACCTTTTTTTGTTTTTTTCCTACAGGAGGATTAGGATGAACTGTTCATCTATACGGGAAGAAATAAACGTCCAATCTGTCGGGATCCAAGTGAGAGCAGACATTATTCAGTAAGTGATTGTTTTATTATGTTCCTAGTTTGTATTTCTTATTTAGTGCTATTTGCTGAATCTATTTATCACTCAGGTTCTAAAACTTATAGCTCGTCCTCAAAGAAGATACGGTTCTGGATCATCATTTGTCCCAAAGTAGTCAGTCTCTCACGGAGTCTGCATGATTAGTAGTCGTTGGTATTGTTGAAGGAATACACTAATATGCTTAAAATTATCAAAATACATAAATATTACATGTTGTGAATGTGCCTGTCACTACATTACATATATACTTACAGCATGTATATAAAACGTTGATGGAGGTGTTTGGATGTTTTTAGAGCTCTTTATAGGCGCAATAGAGTAAATCCCATCAACTCCATTGACTTTTGCTAGCATTTCTTTACGAGTTGGAGTGCATAAAAAACAGGTGTTCTTGTCTCACATAAGGATCGTGAATGATAGGCAACCCCCCAAAAAAGTGCAGTTCCCCTTTAACACAGAATCATTGAAACGTTTTAAAACAGTAAGGATTGGTCACTTTCAGTTTTACCAGCATATCCATTTTTAAAATGAGTTATGATTTCTTTTTTTGTTTGTTTTGTGAAAAATTTACAACAATATTGCTGATATTGTATCATTTTAGAAGGGATGAAAGTGGATATTTGTATTTACTTTTAATAGACATCTAATTTATGCACAAGACAATTAAAAAAAAATGAAACTGTCAACTACTGTACATCAGTTTGAGAATTTCCTTATGAAACATGATTAACCTTTACTAATTGTTTCAAACTTATTTTCCAGCATGTCTTTTTTATATAAACACAGTGTAATATGTGCCAGATGCACAGAAAATTATTCTGCTTGTATTTAGTGGCTGCGGTGAGCTCTTTTTGCACTGCACATCCTTTCAAATCTGGGCTTCAAACTTGATATTGCTACTCTTAACTCTTGCTCAATGTTAAGCTCGGCTCTGTACTTTGTTTTTATTGCAGCAACAGTAGAAAAAACATCACAGTGTTAGGATGTTGCAAAGGCTGATATGTTCCTACTTTCCTACCATAGTTACGGTGAATCCAAAGACTATGTATGCTTCTTCGTACTTTAGGGTCTTTTTATTCTGGTTATCGTCCCTCAACTAAATCCCTAAATTGTAAATTTTTCACAAAACAACTAAACCTGCCACTGACGACAACTCTTTTAGTCCTTTTCAGTCCTTTTGACAATTTTCCCTAATTCTCCATCTGCATTACATCTGTACATATGTTCCTGTGTGCTTACTACTTTTACTGGGTAGAACAGGGAGCTTGTGTATTGGTCTAACACAGTGGTTCTTAACCTTGTTGGAGGTACCGAACCCCACCAGTTTCATATGCGCATTCACCGAACCCTTCTTTAGTGAAAAATAAACTGTTTTTTTTTTTCAAATTCAAGACAAAGTTATATGTTTTTGGTAACACTTTAGTATGGGGAAAATATTCTAAGTAACAAAGACTTAATTTAGAGTTGGTTGGACACTAAGGGAACATATTCTAAGCAATAAAGACTTAATTTAGAGTTATTTGATTAGGGTTAGGGCCAGGGTTAGGGTTATAATAAGGCCATGCCGAATAAGGCATTAATAAGAACTTAATTATGACTAGTTAAGAGCCAATATGTTACTAATTTGCATGTTAATAAGCAACTAATTAATGGTGAATATCTTCCCCATACTAAAGTGTTACCATGTTTTTTTTACTGGTGCACAAAATGAACCGTGCATGAACATCACCTTGTTCAAACAACAAAACCATCACAGTGCATAAACTCACAACAAATTACACACCTGCAAACCAGTGTGACTTCTGCTATTGCCGTATCAGTAATACGCCGGTAGGGAGAAGTTTGTATTTACACGATGAGTCGGTTGTGTTTTGACCTCCGCCGAACCCCTGAGGCCGACTCACCGAATCCCTAGGGTTCGATCGAACCCAGGTTAAGAACCACTGGTCTAACATGAATACTAGAGTGCGGACAGAAATAATAAACATTTCCTATGCCACTCGCCACCTCCCTGACACCTTACCTTACTTATTTTATACTGAAACAAAAATCTAAATGCGACACTTTTGTTTTTGCTCCCATTTTTAAACTCAAAGATCTAAAACATTTACTGTATACACAAAATACCTATTCCTCCCAAATATTGTTCGCAAATCTCTCTAAATCTCTCTCTAAATCTGTGTTAGTGAGCACTTCTTCTCTGCCAAGATAATCCATCCCACCTCACGGTGTGGCATATCAAGATGCTGATTAAACCGTGTGATTATTGCACAGGTAGGCCTTAGGATGCCCACAGTAAGAGGCCACTCTGAAATGTGTAGTTTTGCTTTATTGGGGTCTGGGCGTGTCAGAAAAGCAGTCAGTATCTGGTGTGACCACCATTTGCTTCATGCAGTGCAACCCATCTCCTTGGCATAGAGTTGATCAGGTTGTTGATTGTGGCCTGTGGAATGTTGGTCCACTCCTCTTCAATGGCTGTGGGAAATTGCTGGATATTGGCAGTAATCGGAACACACTGTCGTATACGCCGATCCACAGCGTCCCAAACATGCTCAATGGGTGACATCCGGTTGAATATGCTGGCCATGCAAGCACTGGGATGTTTTCAGCTTCCAGGAATTGTGGACAGATCCTTGCAACCTGGGGCCATGCATTGTCATCCTGCATCATGAGGTAATGGTCTCGGGTGAATGGCACAACAATGGGCCTCAGGATCTCGTCACGGTATCTCTGTGCGTTGAAAATGCCATCAATAAAATGCACTTCTGTTCGTTGTCCATAACATACGCCTGCCCATACCATAACTCCAACCCCACTATAGGCCACTCGATTCACCACGTTGACATCTCCCACACGACGCCACAACGCTGTATGCCATCTTTCTTTAAACAGGGAAAACCGGGATTCATTCATGAAGAGAACACCTCTCTAACGTGCCAGACGCCATCGAATATGAGCAATTTCCCACTCAAATCAGTATCAGCGACAAACTGCAGTCAGGTCGAGACCCCAATGAGGACAACGAGCATGCAGATGAGCTTCCCTGAGATGGTTTCTCACAGTTTGTGCAGAAATTCTTTGGTTATGCAATCCAATTGTTGCAGCAGCTGTCCGGGTGGCTGGTCTCAGACGATCATGGAGGTGCACCTGCTGGATGTGGAGTTCCTGGGCGGGTGTGGTTACACGTGATCTGGGGTTGTGAGGCCGGTTGGATCTATGTGGACATTCATGCATGCTCCCTTGGTTACAGTAAGAACTAAGTGCACATTTTTGTTTTTTTATCTTAAATAGAAATATTTCCTGCTTAATTCAATAAAAATTATAATTTCTTTAACAGGGGTATGTCCTGCTTAACTTAAAAAAGAATACATTCAGTGATAGAGCAGGTCTTCAACTTTCATCACTATGAAAACTGCTGTGATAAAAATAAGTGAGATATTTGTTTCACTAATATATATTGACGTCCCACTGGGGTGAGTTTTCCTTGCCCGTATGTGGGCTCTGTACCGAGGATGTCGTTGTGGCTTGTACAGCCCTTTGAGACACTTGTGATTTAGGGCTATATAAATAAACATTGATTGATTGATTGATTGACTAATATGACTGGCAACATTTCAATTGAGCTTTATTTATGAAAGAGAGACTTCTTCTCAGTGAGATTATTGTCTTCATGCTATGTTGTGTAATGTGTCATTAAATAAAAGCATCTCACACACTCAGCTCATTAGAGTGGAATAAATGACACGCCACTAATAGTTTTAAGCCACTTATCTCTCTTCTCCTACCGAAGGGTGCGAACTGGAAGTGTAATATCCTCAATGAATGACGACTTGTGCTGGACCTCGGAACAACTGCACTGAGTAACGAAAGAAACATGCTCACATAAATATTGCGCTTATTGCAACCATAGACAGCAGAACACTTGTATTTTAACTTTTATACACTTACTTTAGTTATCTGCTGCACTGACAAGATGCCTGCTCGGTGCGTGTTGGCGACTGTGGAAAAACTGGCGTGTGATGTCACAATTTACATTTATTCTTTTGCAAGGTGCACCAACCTTGGAACATAAAAACAAAATAATCTGCTCTGTTGGCCACTTACTTAATAAAAATACTGGGCAATGTGCATCCCCTGACAGCGCAATATGGAACACGTACTTTTGTTTCTAAATACGGGATGATTTATTTTTCAAAAGCCGTTTGGCAACCCTAAGTAAGTAGCATTCATGCTAGCGGCGCCATTCTCACATTCATGTTTCGCTTTAAGATATTATTTGAAACTTGTTGTGCGCCGATGATAAGAAAGTTTGTCACTGCAATACTAATTACCTCAGCTTTATGTAAAGTTCCATCAAGGTTAATTTTGAAGCGAAAGTGGGCACAGAGCACAGCGCTCTTATCACTGGTGTGTGACGTGATCACTGCCTGTGCAAAGCGCGCTGCCTTCAGGCGCCGGTCAAAACATACACATTGATTAATCATCATTCTTTTATGGTAACGCAATAAAAAAAATCGCATGCGTTAACATTGACAGCCCTAACATCTATCTATGTGTATACATATATATGTTTGTGTGTGTGTGTACATATATATGTGTATACATATGTCTGTGTGTATGTATGTATATTTGTGAATACTATATGCGTGTGTGTGTGTGTGTGTGTGTATATATATATATACATATATATATATATATATATATATATATATATGTATGTATGTATGTATGTATGTATGTATGTATGTATGTATGTATGTATGTATGTATGTATATATATATATATATATATATATATATATATATATATATATATATATATATATATATATATATATATATATATATATATATATATATATGTATATGTATATGTACATATATATGTGTGTGTGTGTGTGTTTGTATATAAGTATGTTTGTGTATATGTATTTTTATATTTGATTGCAACATATAATTTTTGCCCTCAATGTTGCAAACAGCCCCTTTAATCAGCAACATATATACAATAACAGCATTTTATTTTCAATGAACATTTTTTTTCATTATATTAAATTTTTATAGATTATGTTTGCTGCCACTGTTGAAGACAAATACAGACAGTACCAAGGCTTTTTTTCCACAAAGGATAGATGCAGTGAGGGGAAGAGAGGCCATGTTTTACCACACCTCCCGTCACCTTGACAATAGATTAGCAGCTATGTGTCCTCATCTTGGCAGCTGGTCTGGGTGATATAATATAGAACATTCTGTACAGAAGCATCATTTAAATTTTTACACATTAACGTTCTAAATGTTAAAAATGCTCAAAATGCCTATTTGCAAATGACCATAAGGCAATGACTCATTATAGGCCTGATTAAAACATGTTCGTGAGTGCAGAGTGTTCTTAAAACAGCACAATACATCTACTTATATAATGACGAATCTCAAAGCACCGACACACTCGTTCCTCCCGTCTTTTCATGTTAGTGTCCCTAAACCATCAGCTGCCTTTATTACGAGCGATCACAAGATGTGTAAGAATCACAAATGTTTTGTCTGTGTCCTCAGCCTTGATGCGTACATGCCGCACCACATTACCCAAACTCAATTTTCCGTTATTTCCCTCCAAATGGGCTCAATTGTAACCAAGAAGAAAATTATGTTTTGGATAATTGGACATTAAGATAACTAATTTAATGATACTCTGTTCTGATACTAAAATGAGTTTATTTATTTATGCCCCTTTTAGCTGAATAGTCAGTACCTCTTTTCTAAGTTCGATTTCCGGCTTTATAGTTATCATTGGGGATGCCGGAAAAAAGTATTCTCATCTGAATTGCAATTTTTTATTTAGTACGATTCTGAATCGATCCAAAAATATTTTGGAATCGATTCCTAAAAAGACGTTTTTTAGGACATCTCTGCGCTTACTGACTGCGCGTACACAACGTCATAGGTCAGCGGCTAAAGAAATAGCTTTAGTAACCTGTAACCTGTTTTGGAAAGGTTTTATTATAACTTATTTGCCAAATAATATTGCAAAAATCGGTTTGAATGAAAAAACTGAATTAGTCCCAGTCGCCAACAGCAGACATCTTGTCAGTGCAGCAGATAACTAAAGTAAGTGTATTAAAAGGTAAAATAAAAGTGTCCTGCTGTCTATGGTTGCAATAAGCACAATATTATGTGAGCGTGTTTGTTTCGTGACTCTGTGCAGTTGTTTCGAGGTGCAGCACAAGTTGTCATTCAATGAGGATATTACACATCCAGTTTGCACGCTTTCGGTAGGATAAGAGAGATAAGTGGCTTAAAACTATTAGTGGCGTGTCATTAATTCCACTTTAATGAGCTATGAGTGTGTGTAATGCTTTTATTTAATGACACATTACACAGCATAGCATAAAGAGAATAACCTCACGGAGAGGACAGCTCCTTCATAAATGAAACTCGATTGAAAATATAGTCAAACAAATATCTCACCTCTATTTTTGTCACAGCAGTTTTCATAGTGATGAAAGTTGAAGACCTGCTCTATCACTGAATGTATTCTTTTTTAGGTTAAGCAGGACACACCCCTGTTAAAGAAATGTTTATTTGTATTGAATTAGGCAGGAAATATTTATATTTAAGACAAAAAAAACAAAAATGTGCACTTAGTTCTTATTGCACTTACTGTCACCAAGGGAGCATGCAGTTGGCATGCTGACTGCAGGAATGTCCACCAGAGCTGTTGCCTGTGAATTGAATGTTCATTTCTCTACCATAAGACGTTTCAGAGAAATTTGCAGTACATCCAACCGGCCTCACAACCCCAGACCACATGCAACCACACCCGCCCAGGACCTCCACATCCAGCAAATGCACCTCCCATGATCGTCTGAGACCAGCCACCCAGAGAGCTGCTGCAGCAATTGGTTTGCATAACCAAAACATTTCTGCACAAACTGTGAAAAAACATCTCAGGGAGGCTTATCTGCATGCTCGTTGTCCTCATTGGGGTCTCGACCTGACTGCAGTTCGTCGACGTTACCGACTTGAGTGGGCAATTGCTTACATTCAATGGCGTCTGGCATGTTGGAAAGGTGTTCTCTTCAGGGATGAATCCCGATTTTCACTGCTCAAGGCAGATGGCATACAGCGTTGTGACATAGTGTGGGAGAGCAGTTTGTTGATGTCAACGTTGTGAATTGACTGGCCCATGGTGGGGTTGGGTTTATGGTATGGGCAGGCGTATGTTATGGACAACGAATGCAAGTGCATTTTATTGATGCAATTTTGAACGCACAGAGATACCGTGACGAGATCCTGAGGCCCATTGTTGTGCCATTTACCTGAGACCATACCCTGTTAAACAAATGTTGTTTTTATTCTGTTAAGTTAAGCTGGAAATATTTATATTTAAGTCAAGTAAAACCTAAATGTGCACTTAATTCCTATTGTACTTACAGTCACCAAGTTTTGAGCAAATCAATGACTTGCAGTTCATTAAATCATTTATAAAACATTCCTGTATGACATTCTGACTACAAAATTGTATTTGCATCTAAATATTTGGGTATTTTAGACTTAGACTTCCTTTTATTGTCATTCAAATTTGAACTTTGCAGTACAGATAAGAACAAAATTTTGTTGCATTAGCTCATGGTAGTGCAGGACAGAGGTGTGGACTCGAGTCACATGACTTGGACTCGAGTCAGACTCGAGTCATGAATTTGATGACTTTAGACTCGACTTGACAAAATGTAAAGAGACTTGCAACTTGACTTAGACTTTAACATCAATGACTTGTGACTTCACTTGGACTTGAGCCTTTTGACTTGACATGACTTGCTACTTTCCCCAAAACCCAAAGCTTAAAAAGTTATTTGGGAGCGCTCCGTATCTTTCATTTTGTACGTGTCTGTCTGTCTATCAGCGTGTGTGCTGCCTGTCAGCTGGTGTGCTGTCAGTACAACAGCCAATCAAATTAGTTATACGTTGTTTTCATCACACAGCATTCATCCAATCAAATTGCAGGACAACCACCGAACAAGAGTTGTCAAACAATGCGGCAGTGAGAAACAATTATGCCAAAGTTGGTTTCGTTCGGGTATAAAAACTACGACTTGGTCAACAAAAAACGAATTGCGTATGCAAATCACGCAGTTCGAATATTACAGACGGAGACGCAACAACTTCCAACTTCGTTCGACATTTGAAGTTGCCCAAAGAAGGGTAAGTTTTGAATGTAAGATAACGTTTATTGGCTAAGTAACATGACTTTTATTTGCTGTGTAGTTAAAGGCCTACTGAAATGAATTTTTTTTATTTAAACGGGGATAGCAGATCTATTCTATGTGTCATACTTGATCATTTCGCGATATTGCCATATTTTTGCTGAAAGGATTTAGTATAGAACAACGACGATAAAGATTGCAACTTTTGGTATCTGATAAAAAAAAAAGGCTTTCCCCTACCGGAAGTAGCGTGACGTAGTCAGTTGAACATATACGCAAAGTTCCCTATTGTTTACAATGATGGCCGCATGAAGTGAGAGAGATTCGGACCGAGAAAGCGACAATTTCCCCATTAATTTGAGCGAGGATGAAAGATTTGTGGAAGAGTAAAGTGCAAGTGAAGGACTAGTGGGGAGTTGAAGCTATTCAGATAGGGAAGATGCTGGGGGTGACCTGATATTCAGCTGGGAATGACTACAACAGTAAATAAACACAAGACATATATATACTCTATTAGCCACAACACAACCAGGCTTATATTTAATATGCCACAAATTAATCCTGCATAAAAACACCTGCGTGTTTGTTACGCTAGCTCCTAGCTCCTCTGCTAGCTCCTAGCTCCATAGAACACGCCAATACAATTCAAACACCTGATAAACACACACAATCACTCAGCCCAAAAGACCGTTCACCTAACCCAAGGTTCATAAAGCTTATATATTTTTAAAAAGTTACGTACGTGACGCGCACATACGGTCAAGCTATCAAATGTTTAGCAGCCAAGGCTGCATACTCACGGTACCTGATATTCAGCTGGGAATGACTACAACAGTAAACACAAGACATATATATACTCTATTAGCCACAACACAACCAGGCTTATATTTAATATGCCACAAATTAATCCTGCATAAAAACACCTGCGTGTTTGTTACGCTAGCTCCTAGCTCCTCTGCTAGCTCCTAGTTCCATAGAACACGCCAATACAATTCAAACACCTGATCAACACACACAATCACTCAGCCCAAAAGACCGTTCACCTAACCCAAGGTTCATAAAGCTTATATATTTTAAAAAAGTTACGTACGTGACGCGCACATACGGTCAAGCTATCACATGTTTAGCAGCCAAGGCTGCATACTCACGGTACCTGATATTCAGCTGGGAATGACTACAACAGTAAATAAACACAAGACATATATATACTCTATTAGCCACAACACAACCAGGCTTATATTTAATATGCCACAAATTAATCCTGCATAAAAACACCTGCGTGTTTGTTATGCTAGCTCCTAGCTCCTATGCTAGCTCCTAGCTCCATAGAACACGCCAATACAATTCAAACACCTGATCAACACACACAATCACTCAGCCCAAAAGACCGTTGACCTAACCCAAGGTTCATAAAGCTTATATATTTTAAAAAAGTTACGTACATATGCAAAAAAAAGTTGCGCACATACGGTCAAGCGATCAAATGTTTAGAAGCCAAAGCTGCATACTCACAGTAGCACGTCTGCGTCTTTGTCATCCAAATCAAAGTAATCCTGGTAAGAGTCTGTGTTGTCCCAGTTCTCTACAGGCGTCTGTGTATCGAAGTCAAAAGTCCTCCTGGTTAGAGTCTCTGTTATCCGAGTTCTTCCATCTTGACTGCATCTTTCGGGAATGTAAACAAAGAAGCGCCGGCTGTGTACTGTTGTGGCTGACTACGTTCGAAAAATACGTCCATTTCGCACCGACAACTTTCTTCTTTGCTTGCTCAGCTTCCTTCTCCATAATGCAATGAACATGATTGCAACAGATTCACGAACACAGATGTCCAGAATACTGTGGAATTATGAAATGAAAACAGAGCTTTTTCGTATTGGCTTCAATGTGGAAGGCATACCCGTGTTCGCCGGGCCACGTCACGCGCATACGTCATCCTCAGAGGCGTTTCGAACCGGAAGTTTAGCGGCAAATTTAAAATGTCACTTTATAAGTTAACCCGGCCGTATTGGCATGTGTTGTAATGTTAAGATTTCATCATTGATATATAAACTATCAGACTGCGTGGTCGGTAGTAGTGGGTTTCAGTAGGCCTTTAAATCAGTGAGGCTGTAAACTCACTGCTAACGTTATAACCAGAGGTGGGACCAAGTCATTGCTTTGCAAGTCACAAGTAAGTCTCAAGTCTTTGCCCTCAAGTCTCGAGTCAAGTCCCGAGTCAAGACAGGCAAGTCCCGAGTCAAGTCCAAAGTCAAGACTGGAAAGTCTCAAGTCGAGTCCCAAGTCCTGCATTTTGAGTTTTGAGTCCTTTCAAGTCCTTTTAACCACAGACTAATATTTTTACACAGATTGTGTATGCTTTTAAAACGCTGTATGTATTTATTAAAACAAGTGCATTTGAAATTGCAGGAAAAAAAATAGTGCGACATTGCAATTCATAATAGCACTATTAACAGTAATTTTAATAGTTTAAACAATTTTAAACATTTAACTCATTCCTTTACAGAATAAACACATTTGCAAAAACAAACATTAACATACTATTGGTTGTATTTTATGAAAATAATATTACCACAGAGTTGAGAAGGAGCAAAGATCTTCAATATTTGTATGTGAAAATCACAAATAAATCTTCTGGGGGAGGATGACGCCCCTACAGGGGTTTGGTTTACAAACTTTCAGCCCCACCTAAAACAAAATTCACCAGCCGCCACTGATTATGATGCATTCTCATTTTAGGCAAAATATAAGACAATACTTTCTTAACAGTATAATTGTAACCAGGAATAAGTCTTCAAGTAACAATATTCAAATACTAACATTGTTGGGTAAAACAGCATTTGGTTTTATTCTGAATGTAGTGAAACAAATTGGTGGTTTTAGCTGATATAAAGACTTTCAGGTGTTTATATATGTTTAAGTATTTGGCAGACGCTTTTATCCAAAGCGACATACATAAAAAATACATACATAACAATCACTGTAAACATGATCATTTAAGGGAAGAATGTAATACAAAATATCAATACAAAGTGTCAAGACAGAATAAACTCTCTGCTGTTGCAGCAACAGAGATACAGTCTATAGGTCCCTAAGATATATAGATATCTAATGTATTCATACATTGTTTATGTAGGATATACGCCTGTATATATAACCTAATCATATTGTTTCTTCAATTTAAAAATAGCTTACCGTTTTTTCCCCCTTCTCTGGGATTATATTCCCAGTTTTGATCTCGGACGTCTGGTCACTTATAGCGTATAAGAATATTATATTACTGTTAAGCAAACTATGAATAATAAAACTTGCCAAAACATGTGTCCGTTATCATAGCTACACGTATGACAAAAAACCGCGTGAAAATCAGTGGTATTCAGTGAGGTAAAATGAATTAAATGCGCTGACAGTTCATTGCTCCTGACAAATGAATTGCACTGAATGGAGCGGATCACCACTCCAAGATGGCGGCCCCGCGTCTCGTCTGCGCCAGTAGGCAGTAGCGCTCGATGCTGCGTACCCTTATATTTTGGTGTTATATTTTGCCTAAAATGAGAATGCATCATAATCAGTGGCGGCTGGTGAATTTTGTTTTAGGTGGGGCTGAAAGTTTGTAAACCAAACCCCTGTAGGGGCGTCATCCTCCCCCAGAAGATTTATTTGTGATTTTCACATACAAATATTGAAGATCTTTGCTCCTTCTCAACTCTGTGGTAATATTATTTTCATAAAATACAACCAATAGTATGTTAATGTTTGTTTTTGCAAATGTGTTTATTCTGTAAAGGAATGAGTTAAATGTTTAAAATTGTTTAAACTATTAAAATTACTGTTAATAGTGCTATTATGAATTGCAATGTCAGCACTATTTTTTTTCCTGCAATTTCAAATGCACTTGTTTTAATAAATACATACAGCGTTTTAAAAGCATACACAATCTGTGTAAAAATATTCGTCTGTGGTTAAAAGGACTTGAAAGGACTCGAAACTCAAAATGCAGGACTTGGGACTCGACTTGAGACTTTCCAGTCTTGACTTTGGACTTGACTCGGGACTTGCCTGTCTTGACTCGGGACTTGACTCGAGACTTGAGGGCAAAGACTTGAGACTTACTTGTGACTTGCAAAGCAATGACTTGGTCCCACCTCTGGTGCAGGATAAAAAAGCAATAAGGTGCAGATGTAAATAAATAGATTACTGTACAGATAAATATATTGCACTTTTGCATATGCATCCACGTTTATGGATGTATGTTATATTGTCTTTTTATTCCAGCCAGTTAATCCATTTTTGGGGGAATTGAGGGGATTCATGGGTCATCAACGTGAACAGTAGCGGACTCAGGACACAGCCCTGGGGGGAGCCGGTGTTCAGGGAGATGGCACTGGAGGTGTTGTCCCTCACTCTCACAGACTGGGGTCTGTCTGTGAGGAAGTCAAGCAGGCAGTTGCATAGGGGGGTACTGAATCCAAGGGAGGCCAGTTTGCTCACCAAGTGCTGCGGGATGATGGTGTTGAACGCCATAGAATATATATATATATATTTATGCAAGCATATCTGTGATTAATCCATGATTAATCACATAAGTAGAGCGTGCTTAATGTGATTAAAAACATTTATCAAATGACAGCCCAACTAATAACATAGATTTACACATTTGTAAGCCTTTTTAAAGTAAATACATGCTTCATAGCCAATTATGCAAATTACACAATGGGGTCATAATGAGTAATGACACACCCCTCCCCACCCGCTACAAATATATTGTTGTTCTGTGGGAAACACTGACATTGCCGTAAACAACAAACATATCGACAAGGACAATCATGAAGAGGCGTATGGATGATTGGCGTATGGATGATTGGCCATCACACTGTGTTCCTCTTTGAACTCAAGGTTATCCTTTTGTGGCTGCATCACAAATAAGCCAAAGAAAAAGCAAAGCCCACTTGTTGGGGTCAACCCTGTGGATGAGAAATATTCAACTAATTTGTATTTGGGGGCTACATTGTCAGAAAGCTAAGGACCGGCGGGACTGATTTCTTATTATTAGTCCTATTTTGTTTATTCAGGGGAACCAACCTCCTCTAGATAGATAGTAGATAGTACTTTATTGATTCCTTTAGGAGAGTTCTCTCAGGAAAAACTCTAGAGTAAACATTTGCTTTTGTTATTTCTTTTGTCAGAGTTGCAGGAGGACATTTTGCAAAAAAGCTAGTCAAAGATTATCTCTTTAACCACACTCCAGTGTTTTAAAGGGGAACTACACTTTTTTGGGAATTTTGCCTATTGTTTACAATTATTATGAAAGACATGACAAGGGATGGATTTTTTAAATTGCATTCTAAATATTAAATAAACATAAATAAAAGTTGACTTACAGCGCAGCCAATGGGAGCTCCACTATTCCGCCCATAAAATCAGATAAATAACTATTCAAAAAGCGCCAACAATACTCAATTTACATTTCGTGACTTGAACATTAACCAATGCCTTGTGATATTGTTATAAGCGCTAACACAGACAAACTATTTATCATGTGTGTCCTTATGGTTACATCATTGAGTGGTCTGCTATTTCCTTGCTTCCCTGCTCCCTGTAAGTTTATTCTAGATCATAAATCATGCCTCTCACCTGAAAAGTAGACTACTGAGGATATAATCCAACAAGTTGGGACACTTTGACAGACATTTATGACATGGAACCAGCGAGAAGGACACGAAAAGCACTTGGTCCCCCGGCCCCCCACCCCTTTCTTCGCGAGGATTATGGGACATTTTGAATCTAAATGGGAATATATGAACATCCCAGCAGTCGGCATCCTGTGATGTTTTGTTATGTTTGTTGGCTCTCATGAAGTCTGCAGTGAGTAATAATCAGTGATGAAGAAAGGTGATGCATTTGAAATTAATGCGCCACTATACTTAAAATGATGAAAATACGTAAATATGAAATGGTATTATAAATGTTTCTGATACTACATTACATATATTTTTGCATCATGTATATAAAACCCTTGTGGAGGTGTTTGGATGTTTTTAGGGCTTTATAGGCAGAATTGAACGGCTCCCATATGCTCTATTGTAAGCAGACTTTTAATCAAATGTATTTAATGTTTAGATTGCATTAAAAAATACACCCATTGTCATGTCTTTCATAATGATTGTGAACAATAGGCAACATTTCTAAAAAGTGCAGTCCCCCTTTAAGAATCCGCTGAAAAAATGCGAGTTATTTACACATTTTTTTAACTGGACTCCCGGGCCACTAGTTGAATAGCAAAAATGATTAAAAAAAGATGACCTAGAGTGTAACCTTGAGGAACACTATTAGTATAACTAAATAAGTGGAAGAAATGACAGACTGTATCTGAAGTAAACAAATTACAGCAAGACCTTAGTTACATAAATCACATTATGAAAAAAAAAATGTGCAACAGCCAAAAAGGAGAGGACTTAAAGGCTTGAGGAACATCTTAGTTATGTAAATCACAAGTTTAGGTTAAAATATCAATGCAAGGATCTGCCAATGGTTTTACAGTGGTCCTAGTTCCTCCATACAACAGGAGCACTCTAGTCTTTTTAGAAATGTGCAAAAAAAAGAATAAATGTGCTGCACAAATGTTTGTCTTCCATGTTTTGAACGGGCCACATTTGGTCCCAGGGCTGCCAGCTGAATATCCCACATTGAGATAAGCAACGTCTCCTGAAAACAAAAACAGTGAATGACTTCCACAGTATTCCTTTTTACGACTTACCAGCACATCACAATCTGGGTCAGCAATAAACGACGTGTTGCATAACAGATTTAAATGAAGGGTTGGCACTACTGCCAAGTGTTTGTAATATGTTGCTGCTTTGTTTAGCCACTAATAGAAACAGCAAATAAAACATATGCTTGAAAGTAAGCACGACATGATTATCTTTATAATAAAAATGAAAGCATACATCTTTCCTACTTGAAGCATTCACTGACCCTCCAACAGGGATGAGTCATTGTCATGTTTTGTTGTGAAGTCTGCTATAAGAAATAAAGTAATAAATGGTGAGCACTCACAGATAACAGATAAGTACAGTAACACTGTGTACTGTGAGGCAATTCAATGTTCTTAAAATATAAAGCAGCAAATACTATTGCCAAAGAATATTGAGGCGGAGTAAATGGCGTCTTTATCCACTCCTGATGCTAATTATAATAACGTGTTTGTCTAATAGAAAAAATGCTTTGTGCTGCAGCATTAAAGGTAACTGAGATGAGGAGCAACTCCATGAAGAGTTGCTGTAATGATCTTGTTTCCTGAGATGTTTCTATTTAATGTGGCTGCTAGATGGGATTAGAGCCAGTGTGCATCATTCTGAATAGATCTGTGTGGGCAAGACACGAATCATGAATTAAAAATGCTCCCACTAATCTAATTTATTTGACAAATCAACGGTGCTGCTGCGCCGTTGATTTGTTGTTTGGGTGAAATGCTATTTTTGGACAGAATGATTCAGAAATGCCTGTTTATGCATGGTTTCGAGAGCCAGGAAGCATGCATTGTTTTGAGGTTGAAATACACTTTGGAGTTATTTTTTCCACAACAACTATAAACAGCTGCTCGCCACTTTAAATTAGGGAACATAATCAATTAATGGACCCCTATCATGCAAAAGTGACCTTTTTTATGACATTCTAACAGCAAAAGGTGTCTCTAGGAGAGCTTTGTAAAAAAAAAATAATAATAATACAAATAAATGGAGGTTTCTCTACACATTTTAAAATAAAGCCGTCAGTCAGCTACAGGCGTGGGACCTGTAAGTTTAATCGATTTGTTTTATTTCAGCAAATAATTCTCCTATGGTGCCACAGATAGATGTATTATATTTTTAACGTTTCGTCTATCACTTCATCATCGTTCCAAAATGGTGGTGCTCTGTGCGAATGCTTAAAAGTAATCTTTGATGACGTTATGATGTCTGTGTTGAGTAAAGTGTTCTTTGCTAGGTTTGCAGCTATCCAGGTGGACTGAACCATTTTGTAATTTCGATAGGGGGTGTTGTAAATACCGTATTTTTGAACTACAGGGCGCACCAGATTATAAGGTGCACTGCCGATGAGTGGGTCTATTTTCATAGAAAATAGCGCAAAAAGCGCATTTAGGGGGTCATATTATATATATTTTTTCTACATATAAAACACTTCTTTGTGGTCTACATAACATGTAATGGTGGTTCTTTGGTAAAAATGTTGCATAGATTATGTTTTACAGACCATCTTCAAGCCACTTTCTGTCTCTTCAGGGTGCGTCGTTTTGTGGGTGGTCTTATTTACATTGCTCAACTTTGACAGCGTCTTCTCCCCATCATCTTTTTAGTTTTTAGCGCTTCCTGTTCGAACTATATGCTACCTTGTGGGGTTGTACGGTATACCGGTATTAGTTAGTACCGCGATACTAATGAATCATATTCGGTACTATACCGCCTCTGAAAGGTACCGGTCCGCCATTGGTGGATCTACACCTAACATCCACTGTAATGATACCAAGTACAGTAGCGTATCTAGTCGATACTACTATAATTACGTCAATATTTTTTGGCATCACTTCTTTTTTCGTTTTTAAAAAAATTTGTATTATGTTTATTATCTCAGGAAATACGTCCTTGGACACATGAGGTCTCATGTGGAGGACTCAAAAAGGCACTTTATTTTTGTGGTCTCTTTCATTTAAAAACATACCGAAAAGTATCGAAATAATTTTGGTACCGGTACCAAAATATTTGTATCGGGACAACACTACTACCTTGTATTAGAAAAAGCAACAGCGGAGGAGGAATTCCTGACAGCAAGAGGATAAAGAAAAAGAAGGCGCTTATTGACTATGACGCGGACTACAATGGTGGATGCACGTACATTTTCGGGACTAATGCAGATCCCATATACACATCAGCAGCTACCAATGGGTAAGAAAAGTAAATTTTGCATAATATTGCGGGAAAAAAAACGTCAGATGATGTGATGTCGCCTAACAGGTGACATGTTGGTGTCCTAATACACACACCATAATACCAGTATGTTGAAGCACAGTATGTCTGAGTACGGTAGCCGTAATGCTCCGGCTTTGTAGCTTACCAAAGTCGTACTGAAACATTTTGACAGATTTTTGAGCACCGTGTGTAATGTTTCATATTCTCAATGAAACATAAAAGTTTTGGTGTTGCTTGCTTTCGGGTATTTGATAGCGTCAATTATCAAACGGTAGGGCTGCAACGATTAGTCGACAATAAAATTTGTCGCCGACAATTATATTTGTCGACCAAAATCGTGACGTCATCATTCGCGGAAGTGGTTCACTCGTAAAACATCGCCAGTGATAACATGTAAAGTTTGAGGATATTTCCTCTTATTCTTGTTAAAAACATGAATACCTTGCTCATTTTGCAAAGCTGACCTTGTTTTAATGGCAGTACATCTGTGATATGCGATTGATTGATTGATTGATTGGTTGAAACTTTTATTAGTAGATTGTACAGTACATATTCCGTACAATTGACCACTAAATGGTAACACCCGAATAAGTTTTTCAACTTGTTTAAGTCGGGGTCCACGTTAATCAATTCATGGTAGCATTTAGAGCGGAGACATGATTTGGAGGGAGGATGCGGTCTCAACCTCGGTAAGAGTGTTAGCTTCTACCTTGCGAGCTAGCTAACGAGTGAGACAAAGTTGTGTTAGAAATAACTAACTATCATTTTAGCTAAAGTCTGGAGTTGATCAATAGTCAGTATACCAGTGTGCAGCTTGTTAGACTTTATCACAAAATGCTTTTCTTTTTGAGGAAGTTAGATTTTGTGTTTTGTTGTTTGTTTTCATTGCTGGTATTTTAACTGTTTTTAAATACATAAACAAGGTTAATTGTTTTTTTTTTTAGCACTTTCCCTTTCCTTTCTTTTCAATCGACAACATTTTATTAGTCATTAACAATTTTGTAACAGCTGAGTGAGCAGCACATTTACAATATAAATACATATTTATGAATGACTAGGTCATTTTTGTTGTTCGTAAGCACATGTCTAAAATAACTTAAGCTGCATTTAGAAGTCGATGGAAAAATTAGAGCCATTTAATGCGTATGCTTTATTATATGATTAGTCGACTACTCATTAAGGTAATCTGGTCAACCATCAAAATAATCGTTAGTTGCAGCCCTATTGAGCAGGCGTCAACCTGCTGTCCATACGTATCTCTTGTGTGACTGCCATCTACTAGTCACACTTATCATTATACCGTGTACCAAATACAATCGATTCAAGGTCGGTAAGCACAACCAGAATGAATACGTACATTAGGCACATCGGGTTATAAGGCGCACTGTCAATTTTTGAGAAAATGAAAGAATTTTAAGTGTGCCTTATAGTCCGAAAAATACGGTAGTCCGAAATATTCTTAATTTGATTCAAGCAACCTTATTGTTGAACTTTTACGGCTATATTATTTTGTGTTAACATTTATGACGTCTTTTTTTCAAATAAATGAAATAGTATTTACCTCTGAGACGGTCAAAAGTTTGGAGACGCCTTGGAATTCAAAAAGATCAGAAAGTGTGTCTAAACCTTTTGAGTGGTACTATTTTTTTTTCTCTGACTGGAGCAGGCGCACAAAATAATTTGCACTAAATCATTTACGTAACCGTGTTTATTTATCATTGTATAATTACTACTAAACAGCTCAGACTTGATAGAGTCCTCAGGTTACTATTAGGCCATGCAGTGTTCTCATTTACATCCATTACATAAGGAGCTTTCGTGCCTTCACACTTCTTACCAGCAGGGGGTGTAGTTTCCCTGCAGCCTCTGTGTGCGAGAGAGCTCCTCAAAACAATCCTCACCACCACATGACTCAAACAAACCCAATGAAGTAAGAAGCAGACAGTCCATAACCAAAAACACACCTCTCCTGCTGTGGAAGTCTCAATGTTAATCCAATAATGTTTTAAATGTACACCTGGAGGGGCACCGAGCATTTTTGCTTTTATTTCTCGGAATAAAGTAACATCATTTGATTGAGGATGATGAGGCGAAGGCCACGCCTGTCTTTGTGGTTTGATTTTTTTAGCGTGTGCACACTAGCGAGCTCGTCTACACTACATGGGTCACACCGGGCTAAGTAGGTCACAAGCATGTGGCGTATCGTGCTGATTCATCTGCGATGAGTAAATCCTCAACAGCATGGCGACGGCCGATACGCAAGCTGCCGCGCTCGCTTCTCTCGTTTCGTCTTGTTGACAATGCAAGGCAGAATTTGGGACACTGTGTGTGTGGTTTTGTGTGTGTTTGTGTGTGTGTGATGTACTGTCCCTTGGTCACTGTTTTGTTTAAAGCAAATCCATTGAATTGGCAGCCTGGGGGCCAATTCCAGCCCGGTAATGACACCATACCGGCCCACAAGTTCATGGGACAACAAACACTTTTTACAACAAATTCCTAAAAACAGTATAGTGCTCCTGTTGTAAAGAGGAACTTGGACCACTGTAAACACCTTGGCAAATCCTTGCATTGACAATTTTAACCCACATATAGAACACTCGGGTCCAAACTTGTGATTTTCATAACTGAGGCGTTCCTCAAGGCATCCCTTCAAGTCCTCTCCTTTTTGGCAGTTACACATTTGTTTCGTTATGTGATTTATGTAAGTAAGGTGTTTCTGTAGCTTCTTTACTTCAGATGCAGTCAGTAGTCATGTGTTCAACTTCTTTAGTTTTACCGGGGTTCAGCAACCCGCGGCTCCTTAGCGCCGCCCCAGTAGCTCCCTGGACCTCTTTCAGAGATGTGTGAAAATGGAAAAAGATGAAGAAAATATATATTTTTTGTTTTAATATACAAACATGACACAAACCTTCCTAATTGTTAGCAATCCCTCTGTTTATAGTAAACATGCTTCACTGATGAGCGTATTTGGCAAGCACCGTTTTGTCCTACTAATTTCAGCGATCCTTGAACTCATCATAGTTTGTTTACATGTACAACTTTCTCTGATGCTGCCACAGAAAGACATGTTTTATGACACTCCTTTGTCTCATTTTGTCAACCAAACGTTTTATGCTGTGCGTGAATGCACAAAGGTGACCTTTGTTGATGTTATTGATTTACTGGAAAGCTAATCAGGCTGCAAGCTAATCGATGCTAACATGCTATTTAAGCTAGCTGTATGTACATATTGCATCAGTATGCCTCGTTTGTAGGTATATTTGAGCTCATTTAATTTCCTTTACTTATGTCCTCTCCGTATTTAATTTATATTAATGTGTCTCATGACACATTAACTGTATGTAATATTGGCTGCATTTCTGATAGTTGTTTGTGTGCCATGTTGTTCCAGACCACAGCAAACGTTACCCAGCTTGCAAAGATTGTAATAAATCTATTAGAAGAAGACAGCCTGCCGTTTCCTTAAACTTGGACAGACACATCTATACCTTTTGGCCATTCTGAGCCAGTAATTTGCAGAAGTTATTTCACCCTCTGAGAAGCCTTCGTTTTACTAATGATTTCCAATGTTGCAAAAATGTGTAAAATTAAAATTAAAATACAACATTTCTGTCAACGAACATTTGCGTCAGCCTTTGATAGTAGGCTAATATAGACACTTACATAATGTGTTACCTTCATTATTACACTTATATAAGGCTTGTAATGTTTTGCGGCTCCAGACAGATTTTTATTTTTTATTTTTGGTCCAATATGGCTCTTTCAACATTTTGTGTTGCTGACCCTGAGTTAGACTAATGGTGTTCCTCAAAGTTCCATTTTAAGTCCTCTTTTTCATTATTATGGATGTTCCACTAGTGGTCCACAAGTTGAATTCAAAAAGCCAAATGTACCTGCGGGCAGAGGTGTGGACTCGAGTCACATGACTTGGACTCGAGTCAGACTCGAGTCATGAATTTGATGACTTTAGACTCGACTTGACAAAATGTAAAGAGACTTGCAACTCGACTTAGACTTTAACATCAATGACTTGTGACTTCACTTGGACTTGAGCCTTTTGACTTGACATGACTTGCTACTTTCCCCAAAACCTAAAGTTTAAAAAGTTATTTGGGAGCGCTCCGTAGCTTTCATTTTGTACGTGTCTGTCTATCAGCGTGTGTGCTGCGTGTCAGCGTGTGTGCTCTCAGTACAACAGCCAATCAAATTAGATCTACATTGTTTTCATCACACAGCATTCAGCCAATCAAATTGCAGGACAACCAATGAACAAGAGTTGTCAAACAACGCGCCAGTGAGATAGATTTATACCAAAGTTGGTTTCGTTCGGGTATAAAAACTACGACTTGGTCAACAAAAAACGAATTGCCGTATGCAAATCACGCAGTTCGAATATTACAGATGGAGACGCAACAACTTCCAACTTCGTTCGACATTTGAAGTTGCACAAAGAAGGGTAAGTTTTGAATGTAAGCTAACGTTTATTGGCTAAGTAACATGACTTTTATTTGCTGTGTAGTTAAATCAGTGAGGCTGTAAACTCACTGCTAACGTCATAACCATAGACATCTTATAAGTAGACGCAGCATCGAGCGCTACTGCTTTCTGGCGCAGACGAGACGCGGGGCCGCCATCTTGGAGCGGTGATCCGCTCCACTCAGTGCAATTCATTTGGCAGGAGCAATGAACTGTCAGCGCATTTAATTCATTTTACCTCACTGAATACCACTCATTTTCACGCGCTTTTTTGTCATACGTGTAGCTATGATAACGGACACATGTTTTATTATTCATAGTTTGCTTAACAGTAATAGAATATTCTTATATGCTATAAGTGACCAGACGTCCGAGATCAAAACTGGGAATATAAGCCCAGAGAAGGGGGAAAAAAACGGTCAGCTATTTTTAAGTTGAAGAAACAATATAATTACGTTATATATACATGCGTATATCCTACATAAACAATGTATGAATACATTAGATATCTATATATCTTATAGACCGTATCTCTGTTGCTGCAGCAGCAGAGAGTTTATTCTGTCTTGACACTTTGTATAGATATTTTGTATTACATTCTTCCCTAAAATGATAATGTTTACAGTGATTGTTATATATGTATTTTTTATGTATGTCGCTTTGGATAAAAGCGTCTGCCAAATACTTAAACATATATAAACACCTGAAAGTCTTTATATCAGCTAAAACCACCAATCTGTTTCACTGGATTCAGAATAAAACCAAATGCTGTCTTACCCAACAATGTTAGTATTTGAATATTGTTACTTGAAGACTTATTCCTGGTTACAATTATACTGTTAAGAAAGTATTGTCTTATATTTTGCCTAAAATGAGAATGCATCATAATCAGTGGCGGCTGGTGAATTTTGTTTTAGGTGGGGCTGAAAGTTTGTAAACCAAACCCCTGTAGGGGCGTCATCCTCCCCCAGAAGATTTGTTTGTGATTTTCACATACAAATATTGAAGATCTTTGCTCCTTCTTAACTTTGTGGTAATGTTATTTTCATAAAAATACAACCAAAAGTACATTAATGTTAAATCTTACTTGTGAAAAGTAATCCCCCGATTCCTATTTTCAACAGTCCGCTCATTTGAGCAGGAAAACGCTGAACACCAGCCCGGCATCTTTGTTTTCTACCTGTCAACTGTCAGTTTAGGCTGCTCGCCGGCTCCTCATCACCACTTCAAGATGCAATTTGCTCGCGTCACAGCAACCAATACTGCGTCTACTTATAAGATGTCTATGGTTTTAACATCATTTCAAACACAGCAATATGTTGCGTCCACTGCAGTTTGCTTCCTTATTCATACTTTTTGTCAAGTGATTTTTTTAAGCAGGGTTGCATGAGGTACCTACACTTAACGTTACGTTAGTCATTGTATCACACACAGTAACATAACGTTAGACGGCGGTCAGCAGCACCGCATATTTTAGCCACCTACAAAAAGACAAACATAGTCAAATAAAGGTCAGTTAAAATGTACACTATATTAAGAATATGTGTACATATTGCATAGGGCCCTGACATCTAAAAAGTACAACTCTGTTCATTGTTATGTTCATGTATTTGTTATGTTTTTCATGTGTACGCACACATAAACACACATACAGTATGAGATGAGATCAATGAGATAAGGTAAGAACAGAATATAAACTGCTGTGGAACTAGTTACAATGCAATATGCCATGGAAATACAATGTTAACACTTTTGTACAAATAAGTACAGTTGCACTTGTTTTTGCAAATGTGTTTATTCTGTAAAGGAATGAGTTAAATGTTTAAAATTGTTTAAACTATTAAAATGACTGGTTAATTGTGCTATTATGAATTGCAATGTCAGTACTATTTTTTTCCCTGCTATTTCAAATGCACTTGTTTTAATTAATAAATACAGCGGTTTAAAAGCATACACAATCTGTGTAAAAATATTAGTCTGTGGTTAAAAGGACTTGAAAGGACTCGAAACTCAAAATGCAGGACTTGTGACTTGACTTGAGACTTTCCAGTCTTGACTTTGGACTTGACTCGGGACTTGCCTGTCTTGACTCGGGACTTGACTTGAGACTTGAGGGCAAAGACTTGAGACTTACTTGTGACTTGCAAAGCAATGACTTGGTCCCACCTCTGCCTGCGGGTACAAATAAAGTAATGAAATTTATTTTAATCTAATCTTAAAAACTTGTAAGAGACTAAATGTTTTGAAGAAGGTTCCTAAAAACAGCAGAGGACAAAATAAATAGACCAAAATCTAATTTCTACTATAGAGGATGCTGGTTCTCAGGATATACAAATTAAGACTGAAAATGAAAGGAGAAGTCCAGTACCTCGGTCCTTACTTAGCTTTTTGGAAATGTGGTTTCCAAAACAATTTAGTTGAATATCCCTGGTTTAAAGTACCAGTAGAGTGAAAAAACAAGTTGTCTCTAGATTGAAGCTATTATCATATTTTTGATTTATGACACCAAAAGACTTTCTAAGTTAGCGAATATGATCAAAATAGTTTCAATCTCACGGAGATTACCGAGCCATATTGAGAGGTAAGGAGGAAGCCTGTCTTGTGATCCGTGGCGTAGCTGAAGATTCAATCGCAATTCTCACGAAGGGTTAAAAAAGTTGCAGCAACTAGCGTCTTTTTCACCATTTCAGGGATGAGAAAGTTCACCAGCCTCTGGGTCCGTGGCCACATTTGTCTCTTACCAGGTGAAAGATGCATGAATTATAATATAGTGTTTACTTTGAGAAAGTTTGAGACGAAGCAGGAGCAGCCGCCCGCTCAGCGTGGCAACAATAGCAATGTAAGCTAGCATTAGCTCACTGCTATGATCAATGCGCCGCTAAAATAGGCCGCCTGCGTTTGCGCTTATAATAACTATATCGCTCATATTTGGTTCATTTTTGGTCAGTACATGTAAATGGAGTATTGTTGACAGGTTCTGGATGTTTTAGAGGGTATAATGGTCACAGTAGAGGACCCTTGATCTGTTGACTCAATTGTTAGCTCTTTATTTTGAATGCATAAAAAAGCCAAGCATATGTGTTCTTGACTTACATAAGGATTGTGAATGATAAACAGCACATCTTTTTCCAATATTTACAAATTTCTAGTTTGACTGATTTAATAATGTTGTCAGAGTTCTAAAGTTAAAGTTAAAGTACCAATGATTGTCACACACACACTAGGTGTGGTGAAATTTGTCCTCTGCATTTGACCCATCCCCTTGGGGAGCAGTGGGCAGCAGCGGCGCCGCGCCCGGGAATCATTTTGGCGATTTAACCCCCAATTCCAACCCTTGATGCTGAGTGCCAAGCAGGGAGGTAATGGGTCCCATTTTTATAGTCTTTGGTATGACTCAGCTGGGATTTGAACTCCAACCTACCGATCTCAGGGCGGACACTCTAACCACTAGGAAGCGTTCCTATTATGATGTAGAATCTACAAAAATTGCTGAAGATATTTGGAGTGGAATATTCAAAATTGCTGACTGAATTTGTAGCATTTTGTGACGTTTAGACGGTATTTGCAGATTGTAAATACAATTGGAAATGGTTTAATGGATACTGTGAATGATTACGTATATAAAGTCAACTTCTTTTTCCCCTCTACTGGTACTTTAAAAGTACTGTTTGCAACATCGCTGGTTAGCTTATGTTACTATTAGGGGTTTAACCAAACATATATATTTTTTAAATGTCTATTTCTTACAATTACTGCACTACTTTAATTGAATGAAACTTGCTTGTCAGTCCAAGGAATTTGTCTGGCGTTCAGGCTTGTCACTCACCACTGTCTCCAAGAGAAGCAACTAACAATTTGCAATCATGTTGTTGCTACCATAGAAAATACATTCAATGTTAGCTAATGTTAGTAGCTACATTTAGTCAACTCGCTATCATTAGTGGACCACACACACAGTTGATGTGTGTTACATTTGAGGTGTAGTTTACGTCATTACTAGCGATGGGTATCATTTATATTTTTATCGATACTAGTACCAAATCGATACTTGAAAAACGGTGCCATTGCTGTACATTGCCTGAACCGGTGCTTGAAAATGGAAAACATGCACATAATAAAACAATACTTTTTATTATGTAATTTTGTGACATTAAAGTTGAACAAACATGTAATTTGAATAATTCAAGTCTAACTATTCAATGATAACTAAGTAAAACATTCAAAAATACGTAATAACGACAACAAACGTTACTAGCTGTAAGTTACTTGCTGTAACCATCATTAGTACATAATGGGGAAGTGTGTTGTTGTTGTTGTTGTTGTTGAGGCTATTAGATAGCCTAGCTCTGTGGGGCAAGTGGTGTTATAAGGGCAGTTGTTGGCATGTTAAGCTTAGTAATAATTTTGAAAAGATCATCAAAATCTGTATGCTTCGGTCAGGATACTACAACACCTACAAGACATTATTTCACCATCAAGCACTTGTTACAAGTTGCTGCGATTGCATTCATTTAGCACAGAAATAAGGCACCAATAGCTTCTTTTAGCATTGTTTGCGCAGTGTAATCAGTATAAGCCTAAGTAGTTGGAGACCATGAGCCAAGATCCTGATGGTGACTTGATTCCTATCGATGCGGAAATCACCAGTGCCACAGCCCCTTACGCTCCTGCTCGGCACTGGCCCAGGTTTCAGCCGACTACGACTCCTGTTCTACGCCAGGCCAACTTTATTCTCCTGATTCACGTCAGGGTGAGGTTAAGCCACCATCTGCTCTCATTCCACTTCAGACTGAGATTAGATGACCTGTGGCACAAGCCAGAATAAGGTGGGGTAACCGGCTGCGGAACCTGCTCCAAGGCAGGCCAAAGTTCAGTTGCCACTTGTTTCTTTTCCAAGGCAAGCCAAAGTTGAAGTTCCACCGGTTCCTGCTCCAAGGCAGGCTAAAGTTTAGTTGACACTTGTTCCTGCACTAAGGCGGGCAAAAGTTAAATTGCAACCTGTTCCTGTACCAAGGCAGGCCAAAGTTGAAGTGTCACTTGTTCCTGCTCCAAGGAAGGCCAACGTTGAAATGTAATTTGTTCCTACTCCAAGGAAGGCCAATGTTGAAATGTAATTTGTTCCTTCTCCATAGAAGGCCAAAGATGAAGGGTCACTTGTTCCTGCTCTAAAGCAGGTCAAAGTTCAGTTGTACCCTACTTTTGCACCATTGCAGGCCAAAGTTCAAGTACAACCGGCTCCTACTTACAGATAGGTCTAAATTTTGTAGTCACCGGTTCTTGCTCCAAGGTAGTTCAAAGTTTAGTCTTCCACCAGTTCCTGCTCCAAAGCAGGCCAAAGATCAGTTGCCACCAGTACCCCCCTTCCACACCTTCCCAAATCCCAGATAATTCTTGACCCAGCACCAAGGGATAACCAGTCTTAGCCGATTCTGGCTGGTCGGCCAGAGCGGCAGGGACCGATGACCATCCCTGGCTCTTGTTTTGGCGGGTCGTTCTGAACCTGCTAGTGCTGACTATCAGACCTTCCTTCCCCACCAGTGATCCAGAAGTATGTCTGGGATCCATCTTCGGAAGCAGGGGACGCACAACTCCTTGTTGTGGGGCCTGGGAAACTCAAGCCACACTATCGCCGCCATTGTCAACAGGACAGGACTCCTGCCGGCCTACTTCATAGAGCCACACTTGCTTCCAATTCCAAGGGGCCACTGACTCACTTACTCTCCTCGGGAGTCCTGGCTGGACAACCTCCACTGCTGAGGTGACTGATAGCACAATGGCCATCCTCCTCATAGGTGTTATAAATGGCCAACTCAACAGACTGATGGTGTCAAAACACACTCGACCTCCATGCCTGTGGCAGAAACTGCCATCCTGGGCTAGTCTTTCATCACTTGCTGCGGTAGCATGTAAACTTCAACCCTCCTTCCTTCGCTATCATCATCTTGCTCTTTCTCAATGGCTGCAGGGACACTGGTCCTGGATCTGCGGCCATTTCTCTGGTTCGTCGGAGCCTGGGGCTATGACCCTCCACCCAGCCGTCTGGAGTTCCTTGGGGTGCATGGTTTGAACTGACGTCCATGGCACCAGTCCCCTCCAAGGTTTCTCATTGTCATCCCATTGGGTTGAGTTTTTTCTTGCCCTGATGTGGGATCTGAGCCAAGGATGTCGTTGTGGCTTGTGCAGCCCTTTGAGACACTCGTGATTTAGGGCTATATAAGTAAACTTTGATTGATTGATTGAACTGGTAGTCTTGTTTTTTTTGTTTTCAGATATTTTCCTGTAAAATACTGTATTTGTATGCTTTATTTCCTGTTTTGCACCAGTCAGCACCTTTTTACTTTCTGTTCGATGGCGCTGGAAGAGTCTTTAGTTGAGCTTCAGCTATTTGCTGGATCATTGTGTTTGTTTGAAGTATTTGGCCTGTGGGTTTAGGCCATAATATGCATTTTACATTGTGTTGGAGTTTTTTCTCTGAACTCTGCTCCCTGTTTGAGTTTGAGCTTGCTCCGATGTCTGTGAGCTGTGCCATTCTTTGCCAGCTCCTTTTTTACTAATTAAACATTTTTGGATGGCACCTGACAACATGTCATCACATTCTGAAATAGCACAATTTACGTAACAGGTATGCCATACGCTTGGGTCTGTACAGTACATACAGTACCTCATGGGAACAAAATGCAAAACATAAAACTGCTAAGCTTTGTATTGAATACTTTTTTTGATTTAATTTGATTCTTCAAAAAAATATAATTCTCTAATAAAACAAATATTGATTTAGTATACATAAACACATCACTGTATTATTGTGTGCTAAAAAGTAATTATACACACTAAAATATTTTTTTAGATACACAACACACTTTCCTTGGCAGAAGAAACACTACATATTGTTCTGTCTTCTTAAGATACATATTACAATATTGTTAATTTTGTGTTTGTCCTTTTCGTTTTAATTTGTCAATGTTTTAGAGTAGGGCTGCACGATTTCGAGGAAAAACTTAATTGTGATTTTTCTCTTCAAAATTGTTTGGATTTGAGATTTTTACATTTTATACATATAAATGCATACAACAGACAGTAAAGAAACGTACAAAGCGTATTTTCGTGTTGTCCTCGCCAGTTTCGGGTCCTAAATGGCTTTCAAAGTGTACCAACTTGTCAGAATACCTACTCGGACTTCTTCTGTCCAGGTGAGAAGCATGATTTATGATCTCCAATAACATTCCAGGGATCAGGGAAGCGAGGAAGCAGCAGACCACTCGATGTAAACATAGGGACACACGGTAGTGATCACAGCGCCGCTATAAATAGTTTGTCTGCGTTAGCACTTATAATAACAATATCAGTAATTCTTGGTTAATATTCAAGTCACAAAATGTAAAGGGAGTATTGTTGGCGGTTTTTGAATGGTTATTTATTGGATTTTTGGGCAAAATAAAAAGCCTCCAAATGGCTCTTCTGTGAGCAGACTTTTATTTATGTTTAAAAGTAAGAATGCTTTAAAATATATATATATATATACATCCGTCGTCATGTCTTTCATAATGATTGTGAACGATAGGCAAAATTCCAAAAGAAGTGCAATTTCCCTTTAATCCACATATTTTACCGCCCAGTCAGCAATAAAATGAGGAAATAAATCCAACCATCAACAATATGGTGGTGTGTTAATGGAGTATGCATCTGCCTTTTATGCCACATGATGTGGTGTCTATTGTCAGCAACGTCAGTTGCCGAATGTGTTTATCACTGTAAACATTACGTTTAATAAGGTATTACATGCTGTATTTATTCTCTTTTAAACAGTCACCAGGAATCAAGAGCTGGATGATGGAGAGGTTGTCAAAAAAAATTTAAAATTGTTTAAAATCAAAAAGAAAAATGAAGTTAATCTTCCCTGTTCTGTACATCATTGTCCAAGTTACATTATGATGTCTTCTTCTTTAAGCCCGTATACCATTTTGCCAAGGTGACATAAAAAAAACATTACACAACCTGCCGTATCATATAATACTAACATCTTGGCAACATACAATACATTAGATACATATTTTATTATACTAATAAAATATTTTTTTATAGTTATTATAAGCGCTAATGCAGACAAACTAAAAATAGCGGCGACGTGATCACTACCGTGTGTGCCAATGTTTACAACGAGTGGTAAGCCGTTTCCTCGCTTTCCTGCTCATGGAAGTTTATTGTAGATACATAATAGAAGAACAAAGACGTATTCCAACAAGTTGGTACACTTTGACAGCCCATTTACACCCGGAATGGATCGAAAATTACATGAAAAGACCCTTGGTTGCATCCTCCTTTTCTTTGTGAGGCTTGAGTAATTTTTCTTCTAAATGGGAATATAACAAGATTCTATCAGTCGGCATCCTAATGGCCGCAGACATTGCACAGTAAGTGATGTTTTATTATGTTTGTTGGCTCTCATAAAGTCTGCAGTGGGGTCTTCAGTGATGTTGTGGGGAAAAAAGCGAACGTTGTGATGCGTTTTTGAAATTAATGCGCTGCTTATGCTTAAAATTATCAAAATGTATATACAACCTTAATGGAGGTGTTTGGATAATTTTTTAAGAGTTTTTATAGGCAGAATAGATCGGCTCCCAAAGGCTCTATTGTAAGCAGACTTTTGATCGCATTTATTTGATATTTAGAATGTAATTTTTAAAAGTCATGTCTTTCATAAGGATTGTGAATGATAGGCACAATTCCAAAATAAGTAAAGGTTCAGGCCTCATGAGGCTTCATCTGACCATCGCTTGGTAATACTGACCGTTGTTAGTTTTACAGCGTTTTTTAAATTAATTCTCTTTATCATTACATTCCTAATGCAGACACATCGCTTTCGTCTTATCCACTTAACTTTGCCCATTTATGTGTGTTAAAAAGAGGATACTTTAAAGATTCAAGAAGGTCTCTAGGCTCCGGGTTTTCTGCTTGGCACTGCATGTACTTGTCCGCCTAGATTTCCACACACTTTCACCCACTTTTAACAACTCAGAGTGTGTGCTGTTTTAATTTGTGTGTCATTAAGGATTATTTCATAGGTCATTCATAGTGCTGGATTATGCCATTAAAAAGTATTTTTGGGCAACACTTCTCCAAACTTAGACTTAGACAAACTTTAATGATCCACAAGGGAAATTGTACCACACAGTAGCTCAGTTACAAAGGATGGAAAGGATAATGCAGGTATAAAGTAGACTAAAAATGTACCGTAGTAGCAATATAACATATGTAATATTTAGAGATGTGCTGATATTATCGGCCGATAAATGCTCTAAAATGTAATATCGGAAATTATCGGTATCTGTTTCAACCTCCCAATTTTCCCTGGAGACTCCAGAATTTCAGTGCCCCTCCCGAAAAACTCCCGGGGCAACCATTCTCCCGATTTCCACCCGGACAACACTATTGAGGGCGTTGCTTAAAGGCACTGTCTTTAGCGTCCTCTACAACCTGTCGTCACGTCCGCTATTCCTCCATACAAACAGCGTGCCAGCCCAGTCACATAATACATGCGGCTTATACACACACTTAAGTGAATGCAAGACATACATGATCAATAGCCATACAGGTCACATTGAGGGTGGCTGTATACACACTGTGAACCCACATCAAACAAGAATGACAAACACATTTCGAGAGAACATCCGCACGTAACACAACAGAACAAATACCCAGAACCCCTTGCAGCACTAACTCTCTCAAGGTTGGCAAGTATGCTCTAGTATACTCTGGACTGAAGCTGTGTGCCTCTATTGTTTTTGTAGCTGTTGTTTTGAGGCATGTTTAAAAAAATAAAAAAAGTAATGCACTGTGTGAAAGTCAAAGTATAGTATTTCCCATAGTTGTAGTGGGTATTAGGATTATCTCAGGGAGAGCATGTCCCAAATTCCAAGCTGCTGTTTTGAGGCATGTTAAAAAAAATAATGCACTTTGTGATTTCAATAATAAATATGGCAGTGCCGTGTTGGCACTTTTTTCCATAACTGGAGTTGAAGTTCCATCCATCCATCCATCCATCTTCTTCCGCTTATCCGAGGTCGGGTCGCGGGGGCAGCAGCCTAAGCAGGGAAGCCCAGACTTCCCTCGGCCCAGCCACTTCTTCCAGCTCTTCCTGGGGGATCCTGAGGCGTTCCCAGGCCAGCCGGGAGACATAGTCTTCCCAACGTTTCCTGGGTCTTCCCCGTGGCCTCCTACCGGTCGGACGTGCCCTGAACACTTCCCTAGGGAGGCGTTCGGGTGGCATCCTGACCAGATGCCCGAACCACCTTAACTGGCTCCTCTCGATGTGGAGGAGCAGTGGCTTTACTTTGAGCTCCCCCCGGATGGCAGAGCTTCTCACCCTATCTCTAAAGGAGAGCCCCGCTACCCGGCGGAGGAAACTCATTTCGGCCGCTTGTACCTGTGATCTTGTCCTTTCGGTCATAACCCAAAGCTCATGACCATAGGTGAGGATGGGAACGTAGATCGACCGGTAAATTGTGAGCTTTGCCTTCCGGCTCAGCTCCTTCTTCACCACAACGGATCGATGCAGCGTCCGCATTACTGAAGACGCCGCACCGATCCGCCTGTCGATCTCATGATCCACTCTTCCCTCACTCGTGAACAAGACTCCGAGGTACTTGAACTCCTCCACTTGGGGCAGGGTCTCCTCCGCAACCCGGAGATGGCACTCCACCCTCGGACTTGGAGGTGCTGATTCTCACCCCAGTCGCTTCACACTCAGCTGCGAACCGATCCAGTGAGAGCTGGAGATCCTGGCCAGATGAAGCCATCAGGACCACATCATCTGCAAAAAGCAGAGACCTAATCTTGCAGCCACCAAACCAGATCCCCTCAACGCCTTGACTGCGCCTAGAAATTCTGTCCATAAAAGTTATGAACAGAATCGGCGACAAAGGGCAGCCTTGGCGGAGTCCAACCCTCACTGGAAACGTGTCCGACTTACTGCCGGCAATGCGAACCAAGCTCTGACACTGATCGTACAGGGAGCGGACCGCCACAATCAGACAGTCCGATACCCCATACTCTCTGAGCACTCCCCACAGGACTTCCCGAGGGACACGGTCAAATGCCTTCTCCAAGTCCACAAAGCACAAGCAAAGGAGTTGAAGTTGTTCTCTTATTTTGGAAAACTTTGTTTTTGATTGATTGATTGAAACTTGTATTAGTAGATTGCACAGTACAGAACATATTCCGTACAATTGACCACTAAATGGTAACACCCGAATAAGTTTTTCAACTTGTTTAAAGGGTCCACGTTAATCAATTCATGGTAAAGTTGCATTGTTTAATGCATCCAGCGGGGCATCACAACAAAATTAGGCATAATAATGTGTTAATTCCACGACTGTATATATCGGTATCGGTTGATATCGGAATCGGTAATTAAGAGTTGGACAATATCGGAATATCGGATATTGGCAAAAAAGCCATTATCGGACATCTCTAGTAATATTTACCAGAGGTGTGGACTCGAGTCACATGACTTCGACTCGAGTCAGACTCGAGTCATGAATTTGATGACTTTAGACTCGACTTGACAAAATGTAAAGAGACTTGCAACTCGACTTAGACTTTAACATCAATGACTTGTGACTTCACTTGGACTTGAGGCTTTTGACTTGACATGACTTGCTACTTTCCCCAAAACCCAAACCTTAAAAAGTTATTTGGGAGCGCTCCGTATCTTTCATTTTATACGTCTGTGTCTATCAGCGTGTGTGCTGCGTGTCAGCGTGTGTGCTCTCAGTACAACAGCCAATCAAATTAAATCTACGTTGTTTTCATCACACAGCTCTCATCCAATCCAATTGCAGGACAACCACCGAACATGAGTTGTCAAACAATGCGGCAGTGAGAAACAATTATGCCAAAGTTGGTTTCGTTCGGGTATAAAAACTACGACTTGGTCAACAAAAAACGAATTGCCGTATGCAAATCACGCAGTTCGAATATTACAGACGGAGACGCAACAACTTCCAACTTCGTTCAACATTTGAAGTTGCACAAAGAAGGGTAAATTGTGAATGTAAGATAACGTTTATTGGCTAAGTAACATGACTTTTATTTGCTGTGTAGTTAAATCAGTGAGGCTGTAAACTCACTGCTAACGTTATAACCATAGACATCTTATAAGTAGACGCAGCATTGAGCGCTACTGCCTACTGGCGCAGACGAGACGCGGAGCCGCCATCTTGGAGTGGTGATCCGCTCCACTCAGTGCAATTCATTTGGCAGGAGCAATGAACTGTCAGCAAATTTAATTCATCTTACCTCACTGAATACCACTGATTTTCACGCGTTTTTTTGTCATACGTGTAGCTATGATAACGGACACATGTTTTGGCGTTTTTATTATTCATAGTTTGCTTAACAGTAATATAATATTCTTATACACTATAAGTGACCAGACGTCCGAGATCAAAACTGGGAATATAATCCCAGAGAAGGGGGAAAAAAACGGTCAGCTATTTTTAAGTTGAAGGAACAATATGATTAGATTATATTTACATGCGTATATCCTACATAAACAATGTATGAATACATTAGATATCTATATATTTTAGGGACCTATAGACTGTAACTCTGTTGCTGCAGCAGCAGAGAGTTTATTCTGTCTTGACACTTTGTATTGATATTTTGTATTACATTCTTCCCTTAAATGATAATGTTTACAGTGATTGTTTTATATCTATTTTTTATGTATGTCGCTTTGGATAAAAGCGTCTGCCAAATACTTAAACATATATAAACACCTGAAAGTCTTTATATCAGCTAAAACCACCAATCTGTTTCACTGGATTCAGAATAAAACCAAATGCTGTCTTACCCAACAATGTTAGTATTTGAATATTGTTACTTGAAGACTTATTCCTGGTTACAATTATACTGTTAAGAAAGTATTGTCTTATACTTTGCCTAAAATGAGAATGCATCATAATCAGTGGCGGCTGGTGAATTTTGTTTTAGGTGGGGCTGAAAGTTTGTAAAGCAAACCCCTGTAGGGGCGTCATCCTCCCCCAGAAGATTTATTTGTGATTCTCACATACAAATATTGAAGATCTTTGCTCCTTCTCAACTTTGTGGTAATGTTATTTTCATAAAATACAACCAATAGTATGTTAATGTTTGTTTTTGCAAATGTGTTTATTCTGTAAAGGAATGAGTTAAATGTTTAAAATTGTTTAAACTATTAAAATGACTGGTTAATAGTGCTATTATGAATTGCAATGTCAGCACTATTTTTTTTCCTGCAATTTCAAATGCACTTGTTTTAATAAATAAATACAGCGTTTTAAAAGCATACACAATCTGTGTAAAAATATTAGTCTGTGGTTAAAAGGACTTGAAAGGACTCGAAACTCAAAATGCAGGACTTGGGACTTGACTTGAGACTTTCTAGTCTTGACTTTGGACTTGACTCGGGACTTGCCTGTCTTGACTCGGGACTTGACTCGAGACTTGAGGGCAAAGACTTGAGACCTACTTGTGACTTGCAAAGCAATGACTTGGTCCCACCTCTGATATTTACATATTATATATACAGTATATGATATATACTGATATTGTATTTTTATATAATATATAACAATCACCATGTACAATATTACAGTATATGTAACAGCTGCAGCATAAAATAGAGAGTAGATCCAGCAGAAAATATACATTATAAACAAAGAGAGGTAGCTAACAGAAGCGGTCAGGTAATATACAGATATCATCTATTGCTAAACAAACAAATCCAATCTGCAAGGCTCAAGAAATGAAGTTATTTGTGCAAGTTTCTGTACCCTGCTTAAAATTGTAAATAACAGCTGTTATTGATGTGGTCTTACATAACACTTGGCATTGGATGTATTTCTAAGAATTGTTTGGTCATAGATTTTGTTTGTCTTTTATGGATATGATGTAAAAATCTTTCTTGACCTATTAAAAACTTTTCCTTGGTTCAGATCGCACACCAAAAAACATGTCAAGGTAGTAAAAAAAACCCAAAAAACAACAACTCTTGATGTTGTAAATGTAACACAAACGCCAGGTTGTCTTCCTGCTGCTGCATCGGCTGCTTGAGAGGTGCGACTGACTGTCGTCGCCAGCACTCAATCTCCCAGCTGTCAAAATCAAATAAATCACTACATTTTTTAGGGGGGGAGCGGAGACACCAACATATGCATGCATATGCTTGCATGTGTGTGTGTTTTAGTGCTACACACAAGTTGCATATGTTGCACAGATGGAATCCAGGTAAGGTTGTAAATTAGTGTTCAGTAGGTAGGTAGTAGGTCATCAATCAGCCAGCTCTTGGAAAACCATCTTCTTCATGTAAACAGCCTGACGTGACAACACTGTATGTGTCCCTAAACTGTACTTGTGTGTTTGGATGCGCATATGTGTGCGTTTGTGGGTGTTACCTCACCCTCAGGCCTGATGATTCATTGCAGACGAGCTACAGGGTCAGGGGCCCTGCTCGGCCGTAGTCATGGAAGCAAGAGCTGGAAACAGCAGATCTACTTTCAGTATCATCTTCTTATTGTTGAGACATCCACTTGGCTCTTCACTTGTTCGTTTCACTGCAGGTCTTTTTCCTATTTCAATGCTTGCCTGTATTCCACAGCTGTAATTAATTTCCAGCTGCTGAGTAGAGGCACAGTAAAGTGCATGAACAGAATTGCTTTGATTCATTCTCGGCCACTTGTTGCCAGGTAGACTTTATAGGGCTCAGTCATAACTGCCCCATAGGCCAATGGAAATGAAAATATACACTGATGGAACAACTTCATCAGTTCCCTGTATTATGTGCTTCTCTTTCGCTTTACTTTTGTTATGTAATGTGGCGGTTACCTTCATTAACTGGCAGGAAGAGGGGTTATACAATTATGTCATGTGACTGGGCATGAACAACCATGCCAGACCTCTCCTCCAAACATGCTGTTGCCAGGGAAGTGTACCACCCTTAAATATGGATTAAAACAGTTTCTTAGCCATTGTTGGACCACGAGCTCACCCTACATAGCTGCCAAAAAATATCTGTTTCTCAGTTGTGGTCCGTATGGGCTGAAGCGGCACTCAGTTGTAATACACTTTTCCACCACTTGTGGCAGTCATGACAATAGCCAACAAACAGTCTGGAGATAAAGTCATAGAGAAGTTTCATACAAACAAACAAAAATGGATGGATATATACAGTGTGTATGTACTGTATGTATGTATGTAATGATAAACCACGGTAGAATTCCAGACGGTTAGTATTACCGTTTACGTTTTTAATTACCAAAAAAACTTAATTTATTAATGCATTTTAGGCAACACTGCTTACTTCCTGAAAACTGAAGCGCTGCAGCGCCTGCGCATGCGCACTATGCCGTTCGGCTCGAGAAAACATGGCGGGGACGACACAGACTTTGCTTGGAAAATGTTCCCTATGAGTAAACGGAGCCGATCGCTTCGTTCCACTTCATTTCAATCGCTTCTACGTCTGTGGAGTCTCGGTGTGCGTTTAAGAGCACAATGCTGTTGGAGGAGAAAAATATTTGATGTTGCGGTTTCATTTTGAACGTGCAACTAGCATACTTCCGTCAGCTGCTGGGCCCGAGAGTTACCATGCAGCAGGCGATGTGTCGGGAACGTTGCCACAACTTGTTTATAAAGTCTGTCATTTGTTGACTGGGATGCTTACCCGTCTTTTAATTTAACTGCTAACTTTGATAGTGTTCCAATAACATCAATACTAGCTAAAATGTTTTGTAATTTCATCAAATTGAATGCTGGCTGAGTTGTCGGTGAGGCACAAAGATTGTGTATTAGACATGAGAGGTATCACTCCTTTATTTTTGTTGGCCAAACTGTTGCACTGAAGTATTTGCTTGTTGAAGAACACAGCTTGTTTATTTGACTTTATTTTCAATAGCCAAACTGTTTTGTGTTTTATATTGAAATCAAAAAGTAAACACTGTTTTTTTACATTGTTTTTTTCATTCCACAAAGTAATCACTTTAACCATTCATGTGACATAGTATTTTGTTAATGTTGTGTATAATTAATACTTATACGACAATTTTTTGCTCAAACTGTCAATGGATCTGTCCCGGTACAGCATGTAATAATAATAATAATGATGGATTCGATTTTATATCGCGCTTTTCTATTATTAGCTGCTCCAAGCGCTCACAGAGCAGTTGTACACACATTAGTACATGTAAATGTATGTACATAACTTATAAAATACCTCTCTCTATGAAAATGTAAAAATAGAGATAAAGGCATCATGTAATAAAAAAAAACCTGACACGCTAATACTATTAATTAAAAACAACACAAATATCTCTCTTTAAATATATCGATGTTTATCTGGAGCATTTTTATTAGATATTACAAATTACATGATGGCGTCGCGTTCACACCCCAACACTGTTTTACCAAACAATAAATAATCCTGATTAATAATCGTGATTTCAATATCGTTAAAAATAATTGTTATTATTATTTTGCCCATAATTGTGCAGTCCTATGTGTAAAACTATACCTCATACATGAACACTATTTTTATTAGGGATGTCCGATAATATCGGCAGGCCGATATTATCGGCCGATAAATGCGTTAAAATGTAATATCGGGAATTATCGGTATCGGTTTTTTTATTATCTGTATCGTTTTTTTTTTTTTTGTTTGTTTTTTTTATTTTTTTATTTTTTATTAAATCAACATAAAAAACACAAGATACACTTACAATTAGTGCACCAACCCAAAAAACCTCCCTCCCCCCATTTCTTTCTGTTATCAATATTCTGGTTCCTACATTATATATCAATATATATCAATACAGTCTGCAAGGGATACAGTCTGTAAGCACACATGATTGTGCGTGCTGCTGGTCCACTAATAGTACTAACCTTTAACAGTTAATTTTACTCATTTTCATTAATTACTAGTTTCTATGTAACTGTTTTTATATTGTTTTACTTTCTTTTTTATTCAAGAAAATGTTTTTAATTTAGTTATCTTATTTTTTTTATTTTTTTTAAAAGTACCTTATCTTCACCATACATGGTTGTCCAAATTAGGCATAATAATGTGTTAATTCCACGACTGCATATATCGGTTGATATCGGTATCGGTTGATATCGGTATCGGTAATTAAAGAGTTGGACAATATCGGATATCGGCAAAAAGCCATTATCGGACATCCCTAATTTTTTATCTATATGGGCAAAAAGTGCAGTTACAGTACGTCTTATAAGGTGCCATCTTGCGAAATGTTCACATTTATTTTTTATTTATTTATAGCATTATTTTGTTTCTGCCATATTACTTTGTTTATAATGCTTGTGTTGCTTTCATATGCACATTCAACTTTGTTTAAAAAATAAAAAATAAAACTTGGTTAAAGGATTTCAGTTTAAGTAGTTTTAGAAAATATTGAGCACATTTAAAATTACCGTGATAATAACTGATAATTTTGATCATAATATTCGTGATAATACATTTTCATACCGTGACATCCCTGTGCGTGTGTGCCTGTACATACATATAGGTGCATAGGTATATATGTATGTGTGTGTCTGTATATAATTGCATATACTTCGTGTGTGTGTGTATATATATACAGTATATACATATGTATATATGCGTGTATATGTACATGTATATGTGTATATTTATGGCTTTGCTGTGCCTCTTAAGATACATTTCAATAAATGATATTATTTATTGTTATTATTTAGTTGTTTGTAAATTTATTTTTCATCAGATTATATATATTGATTTGCAATATATTTGATTAGTATTTCGCACACCAGCTTAAGCGAGGTGGAGAAGTTCTGGCTATATCTAGTCAGACTCACTTCGACGCACAGCAAGGACTCTGGAACCAGTTCTCTCGAAAGGGGCTGGATTCTCTTCCACCCTGGCGTTGCACGCAGTGAGAGGCAACGGGCTGGGGGGCTCAAAACCTGCACGTTGGAGTTTAACCCGGTAGACACGAGGGTAGCTTCCCTCCGCCTTCGGGTGGGGGTACGGGTCCTGACTGATATTTGTGCTTTCGCACCAAACAGCATCTCAGTACCCACTCTTTTTGGATTCCCTCGAGGGAGTACTGGAGAGTGCTCCCTCGGGTGATTCCCTTGTTCTCCTGGGTGACTTCAACGCTCATATTGGCAACGACAGTGAAACCTGGAGAGGCGTGATTGAGAAGAATGGCAGCCCGGATCTGAACCAGAGTGGTGTTTTGTTATTGGACTTTTTTGCTCGTCACAGATTGTCCATAACAAACACAATGTTCAAACATAACGGTGTCCATATGTGCACTTAGCACCAGGACCCCTAGGTCGCAGTTCCATGATCGACTTTGTAGTTGTCATCTGATTTGTGGTTTCATGTTTTGGACACTCGGGTGAAGAGAGGGGCGGAGCTTTCTACCCATCACCACCTGGTGGGGAGTTGGCTCCATTGGTGGGGGAGGATGCCAGACAGACCTGGCAGGCCCAAACGCATTGTGAGGGTCTGCTGAGAACATCTAGCAGAGTCTCCTGTCACAGAGAGTTTCAATTCCCACCTCCGGAAGAACTTTGAACATGTTACGAGGGAGGCGCTGGATATTAAGACCGAGTGGACCGTGTTCCGTACCTCTATTCTCGAGGCGGCCGATCGGAGCTGTGGCCGCAAGATGGTTGCTGCTTGTCGTGGCGGTGATCCTAGAAGCCGCTGGTGGACACCTCGAGGAACTACACTGTACCAGACCCTCCCCCCAGCCTCTTTAACGGCCACGTCTGGCCCATGTACATGAAACAAGAAAATAATTGACACCAGTGGTGAGGGATGCCGTCAAGCTGAAGAAAGAGTTCTATCGAGTCCTCTTGGCTCATGAGACTCCGAAGGCAGCGGACCGGTACTGACAGGCCAAATGGTGTGCGTCTTCGCCGGTTGGAGAGGCAAAAACTTGGACATGGGAGGAGTTCGGGGAAGCCATGGAAAATGACTTCTGGACTGTTTTGAAGCGATTCTGGACCACCATCTTCCGCCTCAGGAGGGGTAAGCTGTGCACTGTCAACACCTTGCATGGGGAGGATGGTGTGCTGCTGACCTCGACTGCAGATGTTGTGGATCGGTTGAGGGAATACTTCGAAGACCTCCTCAATCCCACCTACACGTCTTCCTATGAGGAAGCAGTGCCTGTTGAATCTGTGGTGGGCTCTCCTATTCCTCGGTGGCAAGGCCCCGGGGGTGGATGAGGATGTGGTGCTGTCTTGGTTGACAAGACTGCAACATTGCATGGACATCGGGGGTGGTACCTATGGATTGGCAGACCGGGGTGGTTGTTCCTCTCTTTAAAGGCCTACTGAAACCCACTACTACCGACCACGCAGTCTGATAGTTTATATATCAATGATGAAATCTTAACATTATAACACATGCCAATACGGCCGGGTTAACTTATAAAGTGACATTTTAAATTTGCCGCTAAACTTCCGGTTCGAAACGCCTCTGAGGATGACGTATGCGCGTGACGTAGACCGCCGAACACGGGTATGCCTTCCACATTGAAGCCAATACGAAAAAGCTCTGTTTTCATTTCATAATTCCACAGTATTCTGGACATCTGTGTTCGTGAATCTGTTTCAATCATGTTCATTGCATTATGGAGAAGGAAGCCGAGCAAGCAAAGAAGAAAGTTGTCGGTGCGAAATGGACGTATTTTTCGAACGTAGTCAGCCACAACAGTACACAGCCGGCGCTTCTTTGTTTACATTCCCGAAAGATGCAGTCAAGATGGAAGAACTCGGATAACAGAGACTCTAACCAGGAGGGCTTTTGACTTGGATACACAGACGCCTGTAGAGAACTGGGACAACACAGACTCTTACCAGGATTACTTTGATTTGGATGACAAAGACGCAGACGTGCTACTGTGAGTATGCAGCTTTGGCTTTTTTTTGCGTATGTACGTAACTTTTTTAAAATATATAAGCTTTATGAACCTTGGGTTAGGTGAACGGTCTTTTGGGCTGAGTGATTGTGTGTGTTGATCATGTGTTTGAATTGTATTGGCGTGTTCTATGGAGCTAGGAGCTAGCAGAGGAGCTAGGAGTTAGCATAACACGTACCGTACCGTACGTGCGCGTCACGTACGTAACTTTTTAAAAATATATAAGCTTTATGAACCTTGGGTTAGGTGAACGGTCTTTTGGGCTGAGTGATTGTGTGTGTTGATCAGGTGTTTGAATTTATTGGCGTGTTCTATGGAGCTAGGAGCTAGCAGAGGAGCTAGGAGCTAGCATAACAAACACGCAGGTGTTATTATGCAGGATTAATTTGTGGCATATTAAATATAAGCCTGGTTGTGTTGTGGCTAATAGAGTATATATATGTCTTGTGTTTATTTACTGTTGTAGTCATTCCCAGCTGAATATCAGGTACCGTGAGTATGCAGCCTTGGCTGCTAAACATTCGATAACTTGACCGTATGTGCGTGTCACGTACGTAACTTTTTAAAAATACATAAGCTTTATGAACCTTGGGTTAGGTAAACGGTCTTTTGGGCTGAGTGATTGTGTGTGTTGATCAGGTGTTTGAATTGTATTGGCGTGTTCTATGGAGCTAGGAGCTAGCAGAGGAGCTAGGAGCTAGCATAACAAACACGCAGGTGTTTTTATGCAGGATTAATTTTTGGCATATTAAATATAAGCCTGGTTGTGTTGTGGCTAATAGAGTATATATATGTCTTGTGTTTATTTACTGTTGTAGTCATTCCCAGCTGAATATCAGGTCACCCCCGGCTCTCACAGCATCTTCCCTATCTGAATAGCTTCAACTCCCCACTAGTCCTTCACTTGCACTTTACTCATCCACAAATCTTTCATCCTCGCTCAAATTAATGGGGAAATTGTCGCTTTCTCGGTCCGAATCTCTCTCACTTCATGCGGCCATCATTGTAAACAATAGGGAACTTTGCGTATATGTTCAACTGACTACGTCACGCTACTTCCGGTAGGTGCAAGCCTTTTTTTTATCAGATACCAAAAGTTGCAATCTTTATCGTCGTTGTTCTATACTAAATCCTTTCAGCAAAAATATGGCAATATCGCGAAATGATCAAGTATGACACATAGAATAGATCTGCTATCCCCGTTTAAATAAAAAAAATTCATTTCAGCAGGCCTTTAAGAATGCAATGGGATGGTGTGTTCCCACTATTGTGGGATCACACCCCTCAGCTTTCCTAGTAAGGTCTATTCAGGTGTACTGGAGTGGAGGCTACGCCGAATAGTTAAACCTCGGATTCAGGAGGAGCAGTGGGGTTTTTGTCCTGGTCATAGAACTGTGGACCAGCTCTATACTCTAGGCAATGTCCTTGAGGGTGTATGGGATTTTGCCCAAGCAGTCTACATGTGCTTTGTAGACTTGGAGAAGGCATTCGACCATGTCTCTCGGGAAGTCCTGTGGGTGCTCAGAAAGTATGGGGTATCGGACTATTTGATTGTGGCAGTCCGCTCCCTTTATGATTGGTGTCAGAGCTTGATCCGCATTGCCGGCAGTAAGTCGGACCCGTTTTCAGTGAGGTTTGGACTCCACCAGTGCTGCCCTTTGTCACCGATTTGTTTATAACTTTAATCTACATAATTTCTTGGCACAGTCAGAGCTTTGAGGGAATCCGGTTTGGTGGCTGCAGGATTAGGTTTATGCTTTTTGCAGATGATGTGGTCCTGATGGCTTCATCTAGCCAGGATCTTCAGCTCTCACTGGGTCGGTTCGCAGCCAAGTGTGAAGCGACTGGGATGAGAATCAGCACCTCCAAGTCCGAGTCCGTAGTTCTCGCCCGGAAAAGGGTGGAGTGCCATCTCCGGGTTGGGAAGAAATATTTCCCCAATTGGAGGAGTTCAAGTACCTCGGAGTCTTGTTCACGAGTGAGGGAAGAGTGGATTGTGAGATCGACAGGCGGATCGGTGCGGCGTCTTCAGTAATGCGGACGCTGTATTAATCCGCTGTGGTAAAGAAGAAGCTGAGCCAGAAGGCAAAGCTCTCAATTTACTGGTCGATCTACGTTCCCGTCCTCACCTATGGTCCTGAGCTTTGGGTTATGACCGAAAGAACAAGATCACAGGTACAAGCGGCCGAAATGAGTTTAGATGAGATTACATTTGTTCGCTACATTTACAAAGACAAAATAATAGAAACAGTTTTCAGTGCAGTTGTACACCACGATGTTAAATTAATTATATTTCCCTAATTGTTTTTTGTTTTTTAGTTATTTGGTTGTGTTATTTTAATTTAGCTGACTTTTTGGTCACCAAAAACGCTAGTCATGGATCCTGTATTTGGAAAAAAAAATGCCCTGCTGTCATTTAAGACCTAAGGCAAAAAAATAGTTTCTGCTGTTTTTTAGGAATCTGCAAATGCAAGTCAAAGATTTGTTTATGACAGGAGTGTGCCACTATTTCTTTAAAACCATTGCAAAAAAAAGCATTTCTATTCTGTTCTTTTTTTGGGAAGCTGATGCAAAAACCCTCATCAAAGATCCTCTATATATGACCGTATCACACTGCTGTTTGAAGGAATCCGTTGCAAGTCAAAAAATCGTGTTAGTGAGTTTTGTTCTATTTTTAAAAGACATGCTGAATTTAAAAAAAAAAAACATTTCTGATGATTGTTTATGAATCTGCTACAACAATGCTAATTTTAAAAAATCCTCCACATGACCTATGCTGCAAAATACAAGTCAAAGATCCTGTTATTTGCAGCAGTGCTCTGCTGTTTTTAAAAATACATACCTGATGTTTTTGGGAATCTGCTGCAAAAATACAAATCAAATATGTTAATTGCAGGAGTGCTCTGCTTTTTTAAAAGACCTACTGCAAAAATATAATTTCTGCTCTTTTAAGGAATCTGCTGCAAAAACAAGTAAAAAAAGATCTACATAAAAGTAGAGCTCTGCTGTTTTTAGGAATCTGCTAGTCAAAGATTATCTGTAAGACAGGAGTGCTCTGCTGTATGACCGGATCATACGACTGTTTTTGGGAATCTTTTGCAAAAGGGCAAGACAAAGATCTTAATTGCAGGAGTGCTCTGCTGTTTTAAAAAATATATATACTGCAAAAATACATGGTTTTAGGAATCTGCTGTAGTTTTGTCATACAGCAAAACGCTGTATGACACAGGAGTTTTGTTGTTTATAGGGACGTACTGAAAAAATGCTGGTCAAAACTCTTTGTGACAGAATTGTACTGTTTTGTATTGCACACTAATCAACAATCCTCTACAAGACATAATGCCTCTATTCTTTAGAATTTGCTACAAAATGCAAATCAAAGATCATGTTCATAGCAAGAGTGATCTGGTGTTTTTAAAGACCGACTACAAAAACCAAATGTCTGCAGCTTTTAGGAATCTACTGCCAAAACATGAGGTAAAAATTATACACATGACAGGAAAACTGCAAAACCGCTACTCGCTCACAAGTTTTAAACTGAAGTCGCTGGACGGTCTGATGCCATCCATTGAATAGACCTGCCCTAAACAATAACATGCACAATGTCTGTTTATTAGGTTGTCTTTAAAATGACTTTGCTACGGCCTGACTGATTGGTCATGCTCTTGTTTGCATGTATAAGAATCTGCCTTGAATTACCACACCAAAGCATGCACACACACACATTCATTACATATGCTCTGACCTTGTGACACATTTTTCCCATTGGTCTTTGTCTCTCTAGTCTTTGCTCTCTCATAGCAAAACAAAACCTTCCAGAGTTTAGGGCGACAATTAAGTTGTACAGAAGTACTGGCATTTGGGCTTACCGTAAAAATCCTTCTTCTGACGTGAGGGTTGCCAACTCCCTGAAAAATAAATAAGGCACAATTTGATTGTCTAGAGCTTTACTAGCAAGGCAAATATTTGTTTTATATGCTATTTGAATCCAAATGGAATTTAATAAGATGCACGTTTTGGAGTAGTACTAACATGGGAAACAAATTGTTTGAATAAGATTTTTTTTGTTCATATAACAGAATAAAATAATAGTTTAGTAAAGGGAACGCCTTAGGGACACAATTGCATGATTATTTAGCTTAATGTTCGCATTGAATACTGGCCTGTGGATCCAACCCACAAAAATTGTGTAGTAAGACAAAAGAGTCGGTCAATTCTGCTATTTCTCTTATTGGTAGGCGAGCAAGAAAAGGCTGAAAAAATATGTTTGCAATTGTTCATCAATTCCATCCAAGTTATTTTTTACCCTCACGGTGACAAAGTTTGCATCCCATTCAGACTCAGTATGAGGTGCCTTCTTTAACTTGTAAATATTTTGTATTTCGAGAGAAGTTTAGCAACTGACGCCCTATTTTCACATTGCGCTATTGCATCATGTGTCTTGCAGACATGAACAGATTTAGCACTTAATATACTATGAAGGTAAAAACCGGCAGATGGGATGTGAATACAACACGAGGTAATTAGCACTGGCTTTACAGTCAGCTGAATGCTGTTGTTGGAATATATTGTAGGCTGGTAATAGAGGTGGAAAATAACATAAAAGCGATCATTTATTCACGTTTATCATGCTGAATACATGATCTCCTCCTGTTCAGATAAAAATGAGTCACTCTTATCTAATATTCTTCTAAGACGCTTGGCTTTTTTTTATTATCTCATAATCTCTTCTGGTTCCCGGAGTAGATTAGTGTTCATTCCTCTAGCCTTGCATCAGGCCTCGTCATCGATTGGCGGAGAGAATGTGTGCAAACAAATGTGATGCAGTAAATGTCAACTTTAATTCGTCATTTAAATATGGCAAACAATGAGTTATGGGGGGGAAGGTTATACTTCATCCATCTAGTCACCTCTGGTATCAACAGCTGTTGAGGGACCACATATACAAAATGGCACACAGTTGAACGTGAACTGGAGGTTAGTTTGTTTGGCTCAATGGATGAGTCATATTTAAAATCACCTTCATTGTAAGTGTCCTTAATTAGAGGGTATAGGTGACAGGAAAGGGTGTGTACTTGTAATGCGATCGCTCTTCTCAAATTCTTAAAGCACTTACTTCCTTGTGGTGTGGATAATATGTATTGGCTATGCTGTGATGTAGATTTTGCCCCACATTCACTTTCTGCGTATGTTTGTGGAGCCGTTCCCATATTGCAAATGAAACCACGCCCCTCCCTCTCCAAAAGTATCTGAAATGCTTATTTTGAAAATGTACACTGTCAAATTGATAAAGAAAATAAAAATTCAGACACGATCGAAAATAAACTTTATAAACAGTGTTTAGAGTCACTTGGTCACATCATTAGGTACACTTGCACACTCTCCTATGTCGCACATTGAAGTTATTGTATTGCATTATATGAAAATATTATTATCCTACTTTCTCTTGAGTTTCCTCAAACCAAAGTTGTAATGTTGTCGTCTTTTTACGTTGGAGTTTAGCGGCTATCCAATTTTGTACTGGTCCATCTTGACGAAACAGTCCTGTGTAAAATGTTATAAAAACAAATAAAGACTGAAGTCCTATAGACATCAGAGTTAGTGTGAGGACATTGGACGAGAACGAATAACACACAAGTCTGTGAAGAAGAAGGGGAGGAGCTCTGCGGGTTGCATACTAGAAATGCCCACATTAGTACATCCGTCAATCAGTCAGTACGTTTCCATGCACTACATTAGTCTGATTTCTCAAATAGTTCGTTTTTTTGTAAATTCACACCTACATGTGAAGTCCAAGTGTCCATGCACTTTCTCTAATGCAACTATTGGTCATACACCGTGTGCCTCCTGTACACTGGGGGGCGCTTATTTCATTTTAGCGCGGTTTCCGGTTGAGCTATGACTTCACACGAGCCATTTGCGGATCCTTACAACTTGTTGAACGTGATGTCCGCTGTAATATTATCACAGATTACAAATATTACGTCTCTAATGGCTATTCTGATGTTGCATAGCAGACAGTATCAAAAAGTGATATTGGATTGTGCTATGAACAAGACACTACTACTAAGAAGGTCTCGGAGCGGATGTAGGTCCGAATGCAAAGAAAGATTGGCGGGAGAGAGTTTTTTCAAAGGAATTTTCGGCCGAATAATCATGGGAACAAAACTTTTGAATGTCTTGGATAGGGTTGTACGGTATACCGGTATTAGTATAGTACCGCGATACCAATGAATCATATTCGGTACTATACTGCCTCTGAAAAGTACCGGTCTCAGGAAATATGTCCCTGGACACATGAGGACTTTGAATATGACCAATATATGATCCTGTAACGACTTGGTATCGGATTGATACCCAAATTTGTGTTATCCAAAACTAATGTAAATTATCAAACAACAGAAGAATAAGTGATTATTAAATTCTAACAGAAGTGTAGATAGAACATGTTAAAAGAGAAAGTAAGCAGATATCAATAGTAAATGAACAAGTAGATTAATAATTAATTTTCTACCACTTGTCCTGAATAACGTTGACAAAATAATAGAATGGAAAAGGACACAATATGTTACTGCATATGTCAGCAGACTAATTAGGAGCCTTTGTTTGTTTACGTACTACTAAAAGACAGGTTGTCTTGTATGTTCAATATTTTATTTAAGAAACATATGTTTTAATGTACCGTAAGATCTTTTGGTTCAAATAAAGCCAATAATGCAATTTTTGTGGTCCCCTTTTATTTAGAAAAGTACCGACAAGTATCAAAATAATTTTGGTACCGGTACGAAAATATTGGTATCGGGACAACACTAGTCTTGGAGTTCATTCATAATGCTCTGTGAATTGATGGAAGGAGTTTTAAATCCGAAGGAAAAGACCATTCGTGCCACGGTCAATTGCTGTTGTTCTGGACTATCTTGCAAATTGTGTGGAGTACAAAGTTATTGTTAATCAGTTTGGAGTGCACAAATGCAGCATGAAGACGTTTGTGTATGCTTTATTTGCCTCCAATATACCTGCTTAATTCTCTTTCATCTCATTTGTATTTTGTTCGGTAGTCCGAATTAAACCGGCCTTCTACATTTCGTTAGCTACCTTCTTAAATAAATCTGTTTCTTTTTTTCTACCATCGATGCACTTCAAAATATTCTGTTATTTTCATTCGTGAAGCAAATAAACAGTCTCCTCTTCATGACAAATGTTGCCACGTTTTTATTGAATGGTATCTGCTTCCGGATTGTGTTCTGCGCTTTGAGACTGGCGCATGCGCGATACGAAGAGTCCTCTCCGGCCACACACACCCACTCGAGAGATCTGGTTTCAATCGCATAGTCCAGTTGTGTTAGTCCGACTTTTAAAAAAACCAAACGCGATCGGATTAAGTTGTATCCATGGGCTGTAGGAAATTTGTTTGAAACCGAACTATTTGAAAAATTTGAGTAATTTAGTGCATGGACACGAACTGAGTGACGTCATTGATTCCCCACTATTAAAACAATAGGAATACAAAAAGAGGCATCCAAAACTGCGCGCAAGCTCACGCCCAAATGCAAGAGCCTTATGATTTGATGCCTTGACATTGAAAACAAGTATCCAACATTGTAACATTTATAAGTCAAAAAATAGGAAATTCATCATAGGTCCCCGTTAATGACGACCAACACGTTTCATAACAGGAAAAAGTAGACTTCAAAGGATCCACATGTCAAACCTAATGGATTTTTCAGCCCTACCCATGACTATTGATTTGTGCAGGAAAGACACACTGTTTTGTTTGTGATTCCTTTGTCAAAAGTACTTACTGTCACTCCCCACAGTTAAAATAATCAGAACCACTCAAAATAAGGGTGTAAAGTAATCCCTTATTTATTGCTGTTCTAGGCCTGACCAGGGTAAATCAATTTCCACAAAGTAGGAATTATTAATTACTAATGGAATATCCACATAGCTCATTGTTTCTCAATTATTTTCTGTTACGCCCCCCCCTCCAACACACTCTCTACCATGACTATAAATAGTATAATTTGTCGATAAAAATGTTTATAACTATACCTCTGCATAACATTGTAAGCTTATTAACATTAAAGGAAACAACACACCGATCTTTCCATGTCTCCCACTGCTACATACGCTTTGTGATATTCTGGTATACGGCAAAAAAAGCATGTTCCCCAGGGTCACATGCACACCTACCCCCCCACCCTGAAATAACACTCATTACTCCGATATAGTAATGCAACCTGAGGCTGAGCCATTTAATGGCCACGATACTGAGCAAGGCACTCTGATTTGTTTTGGTCTCCTCTTTTTTGACAAAGTATGTCTAACACACAAGGAATTTGACTTGTTAGATTATGCTCTCTATTGATATTTCCAAGTTCATTGAGACATTTGTTATGCTTGAAAATGCTTAATTTAACCACAAAATACATGGATAAAAATCTAAAGTGAAAAAGTAAAGCCGCAAACTCTGAAGCAAGATATAAATCTGGGCAATGAAATCAGACCGGCCCCTGAGTTTAGTTAAAAACTTGGGAGGGACTAGCATTTTTGCAGCAAGTTTCTAAAAACACTAGAGTGCTCCAGTTTTATTGAGGAACTTGAGTTTTTTTCTTGCCCTGATGTGGGATCTTAGCCGAGGATGTCGTTGTGGCTTGTGCAGCCCTTTGAGAGACTCGTGGTTTAGGGCTATATAAGTAAACTTTGATTGATTGATTGATTGTACAAGTTCAACACATTGGCAGAAGCTTGCATTGACAATTTAACCTTCGGGGAGGAGTGTTTAAGGTTAAGAATGATTTAAGAAAGGGGTGTACTCACTAGTGACTAGGCCAATCGGACCATACTAGGGCCAAATTCACACATTAGGTCCGACATATTTTGCCTGTGTGTGTGGTCAAGTTTAGTACACTCCTCCTGCAGTTGCAATTTCAAGACATTAGATGGCAGTATTTGCATGTTGTTGTCAGGAAGTAATCTTGGCTATTAAGCCGATTGAGCCAGTCGTTTCCTATGTTGAGCCCTACAAAGTGTTTGTACCGTAAATATTGCATTTATTACTTAATAAATTAGCATCTAGCTTTTGCATTTTTAAAAGTGGAGTCTTACTTTTGAGAATTTTCTTTCTACCAGGCATGTTTTCTTTGTGGCATGGAACTTTGCAACATTACCTAGAAGCAGTCCGCTTGAATACGCCTATTTGCCAGCCTAGTGCAACTGGACGTGACGTCTAATAAAATATTATGTGAATCGGTACCCGGTAGTACAGACGGAATTCGCTCTGCACTTATAAAAGTACCAAATGTGGACCAATCCCTATCCCTGACTATATTCATGTGCGTAATAAAGACATATAATTGTACAAGTGATTGTGCAAGCAAGCATGAATGCTTAATTCAAGCCTGTTTGTGGATTATGTCCGTAATTATTTATATTGTATGACATAAGTGCTATATTTCATCACTTGCTGCGAGAGAAGCCATCGCATTAATTAAATAACATGTTGCGCTTGTAACGCGAAAGCAAGACAACTTGAAATATCTTTGACACAAAACGTGTGCGCCGTTTATTCAACCAAAGACAAAAAATAATATCCTTACGTGAATCGACTCAAAATGGCGGTCACAACAAACTCTTGACGGTCACTTAAAGGGGCCGCACCGAATTACTCACTCTTACCTGCATATATGAATGGTAAACAAGAACAACATTGTTATGTGCACAATAGAAGAATGACAGTGAATAATGATGACAAAGTCAAGGAAACAGGTGTGGTGAATTGTGTCCTTTAAGCAACCGCTACAATGTCTTCTTTATTACGCACATGGATGTAGTCAGGGATGAGCGAACATGCTGCAGATTGTTTTGAGTCTTTATATTTAATATATACTGTAAAATATGTTGATTACCTCTAAGAACTGTCGAGGATCAATCACTAAAGTAATTCTACGAACGGACTACGTAACACCTGTGCATGAACTATCATGCCAGGCCCAGGCCTGCCTCCTCCAATAGCGCCAAAGGAAGGCAAATGTGCCGCTGATCAGACCACTCAAACACATGCCAGACGTGTGACGGTTGGCCTAAAAGCCCACAGGCCATAGGGTGCGCCACCCCTGCTTTGACTGACTGACTCCCCCCCTGCTCAAGCACGCAAATATCACCAGAAGTAAATGCAGATAGATTCTAGGAAAAGACATCCAGACAATATTTACGATAGCAACGTGTGTGTACGTGACGGCAACCAGAAGGAAGCGGAAACACCCTGTTGCTGCAGGCCTGCGGCACACTGACCTATTGAACCTTTGTGCTGGAGAAGTATGGAGAGGGACAAACCCGATTACAGCATATAGAGTCGGAGTGAGGGAGCTTAGCGGGCATTTGAAAGAGGAGAAGAGAGAGAGGGTTTTAGCGGGATGAGGGTAAGAAGAGAGGCTTATGGTCCCTGCATCCCAAAATAATCCTCTTGGTATAGCGGCCTTTAGCTTTGGTTTCGCTCATTAACATGTGACATTCAAAGTGCACATGCACACATTATGCATGACAAGGGAGTCCAAACTTAGTCCACTAAGGGCTAAATACAAAAAAATGGGAAGATGTGTGGGCCACTTATTATTCACCTTTGTTTACTTAAATACAAAAAACAATGGGTAGATATGCTGAACAGTTAAATATTATGAAAGAAAAAGTGTTACAGGTGACAAGGTGACAATGCAAATAGTATGTACAGTGGAACCTGTTTGTCAGACTGGCTGACTGACATCAACATAAGCAGTTGTCAACCCAAATGGAAATCAAAACTAGTCATTTACTTGTGCCCTTTGACTTGTGAGGAAAGCATGATTTTTCACATTGTTGCTGCACTAATTTCGTTAAGTCTCAACTACAGTGACAATAATATTAGTAATAAAATGTCTTCCTAGGGCTAACAAGTTAAGAAAATAAATAAATGGGTGCATTTTGCTAGTTGTTGTTGTATAATCCGAGTTTGTAAAGCCATTATTTCATTTTGAAGTTTACGTCAGACTAGTGTTGTCCCAATACCAATATTTTGGTACCGGTACCAAAATTATTTCGATACTTTTCGGTACTTTTCTACATAAAGGGGACCACAAAAATTGCATTATTGACTTTATTTTAACAAAAAATCTTACGGTACATTAAACATATGTTTCTTATTGCAAGTTTGTCCTTAAATAAAATAGTTAACATACTAGACAACTTGTCTTTTAGTAGTAAGCAAACAAAGGCTCCTAATTAGTCTGCTGACATATGCAGTAACATATTGTGTCATTTTCCATTGTATTATTTTGTCAAAATCATTAAGGACAAGTGGTAGAAAATGAATTATTAATCTCCTTGTTCATTTACTGTTAATATCTGCTTATTTTCTCTCTTAACATGTTCTATCTACACTTCTGTTAAAATGTAATAATCACTTATTCTTCTGTTTGATACTTTATATTAGTTTTGGATGATACCACGAATTTGGGTGTCAATCCGATACCAAGTAGTTACAGGATCATACATTGGTCATATTCAAAGTCCTCATGTGTCCAGAGACATATTTCCTGAGTTTATAAACATAATACACTTTTTTTTTTTAAACAAAAGATGTTGTGACCTGTACTTTTCAGAGGCGGTATAGTACCGAAAATGATTCATTAATATCGCGGTACTATACTAATAGCGGTATACCGTACAACCCTACGTCAGACCAAACATGATGTTTAGTGATGGTTGCATGTTTTGATGCTGTGTAACTGAACGTTGCTTAGTGATAACGAGGAAGTAGATACAAAACAACGCATGACGACATAAACGGACCAATTTTCAAAGTAAAAAGAAGACAATGGACCAGGACTTGATTATTTGGTTCGACAATAGGCTACATTCACGCTACAGATTATGTCTAATTCAGATTTTTTGTTAAATTTTATATTTTTTTGTAGTCGTTCACATTACACTTTTCATTTGTTTATTTTTCAATGTGAACGGAATGGGTCCCTGATCTGACCCAATCCTTCTTTAGGATTTCTGGCAGGTTGCAGCCACAACCTGAAAGGTGCTGCATCGGTGCATGCAACATGGGCTCTATGTCTTTACAGTACCTACTTTAGATTAATACTCGGGATGGCAACGTTAACGCAAGTGATTAATTAAAAAAATATATCTCGTTATCATAAATTAACCGTAACCACACCTGTTATGATCGTGTGTAAACCCAAGAGTCGGTACACGGCCTAAGCGAAGATGAGTGATGAGTGTAAGAGCGGTGCTTGAGAAAACACTCCGACCGAACTTTTGAAACAACTAAGGTAATTTTTTGGTATTTTAGCAAAATACTTTCTCATAGTCTGCACACAACAAATTTGAAATAGCATCTAAAGCACATACGTACATAAGGATGATTGCTACATCGACAGAGGACGACAAACAATACTGGCGAAGTTTACCAGCGTCAATGTTGTTAACAAAAGTACCACAGTATAGTTAGATAATGCTTTTGCAAAATGGATAGCCAGCGCATGTAGGCCAACTGACATTAGTGAAGACAAAGTGCTGCAAGAAGATGTCACACAGCTGATCCGTCGTACAAACTGTAGGAGCACAATTCCTACAAGGATAAACAAAATGTACTACAAAAACAAGAGCAACATGTTGCAACTTCTGGCTGATGCTGATTCTATTTTGCTTATTTGAGACCATTGGACATCTGTAAGTAGTCATAACTACCTGTCGTTGCATTGTATCAAAAAAAGAGATCAGCACCGTCATGTAAAAAAGGGAAACACGCTTGTTTAAACAAATGGTTAAGGAAAAGTAAATGCATGGTGCACAATGTTAAGTTGTTTATGAGTGTGTATACTATCTGTACCTTGTTTGTTATATTACTGCAAATACTTTCAAAATGTGCACTTAAATCTTACTATCAGGTCACCAAGTTTTTATCAAATCAATGACTTTCAGTAAGTAAAACATTTAAAACGCTCCTGGATGACATTCTGACAATACTAAATACCAATATTACAAATTACAAATTACAAAAATACCAATATTTGGACACCAATGCAATTGCATTGGTGTCCAAATATTGGTATTTTTTTAAGCACATTTTAACTATGTAAGCGAGTATTAACCTGTGATTAATCTTGATTAATCACAATTCAAGAGTGTGATTGATCTGATTTTTAAAAAAGTATCACTTGAAAGCCTGAAAGCCCTAATTAATACTACTACTAATTTATGTATCATCAAAAAAAAAATTACACGCATACATGATATTCAACCCCTGACAAAAATTTGGAATTACCAGACTTGGAGGATGTTTGTTCAGTTGTTTAATTTTGTGGAAAAATAGCAGATAACAGACATGACACAATACTATAGTCATGTCAAATGGCAACGTTCTGGCTTTTAGAAACACTAAAATAAATCAAGAAAATGAATTGTGGTAGTCGGGAACCGTTTAATTTTTAGACTAGAGTCAAAAAATTATGGAATCAGTCAATTCTAATAAAATATTATGGAATCATCCTGTAAATGTTCATTTTCAAAGATAATCCCTGCTTCAGATATGCAGTTAGTGTTCACACCTTGTAGAGCTGTTGCACCAGGTGGCTTGACATGAATCGTGACTTCAACACAAGACACAACGACACAATTGAAACAAAGTACAGGATTATCAAACAATGTTGCAAAATATGTTGATTGTTCACAGTCAGCTGTGTCTAAAATCTGGACCAAGTTCAAACAATATTGCAAGGTTGTAAAAGGCAAGCATACTGGTAGACCAAAGAAAACATCAAAGACTCAAGACAGAAAAGTAAATGTACAATTATCTGATTTATATCCACATAGGAAGGAGGCCTTGGTCGGATTTCATATAATCTGGATTGTACTGTTTAAGATTAAGATTAAAGTACCAATGATTGTCACACACACACTAGATGTGGTGAAATTTGTCCTCTGCATTTGTCCCATCCCCTTGGGGAGCAGTGGGCAGCAGCGGCGCCGCGCCCGGGAATCATTTTGGTGATTTAACCCCCAACTCCAACCACACTGACATTAAAAATCAGAGACACGTCACAATATATTTTGATACTTTTGTTACTTTTCGAAATTAAGGCGACCACAAAAAATTTAATAATTGGCTTTATTTGAACAGAAAACCTTATAATACATTAAACATAAGCTTAATCAAAAACATTTTTTGACATTAAATAACACAGTGAACATTCTAGAAAACTTATATTTTAGTAGTAAATAAGCAAAAAAAGGCTTCAAATTTGGCTGCTGACATATGCAAAAATATGTTGTCATTTCACATTCTATTATTTTGTCAAAATTATGAGGGACTACCGGTAGAAAATGTATTATTAATCTACTTGTTCATTTACTGTTCATATCTGCTTAATTTCTCTATTAACATGTTTTACCTACATTTCTGTTAAAATATAATAAGCACTTATTCTTCCGTTGTTTGGATACTTTACATAAGTTTTGGGGGATAATATACTAATTTGGGTATTGATCCAATCCCAAGTAGTTACAGGGTCATACATTAGTCATACTTAAAGTTTTTTTGTGTCCAGGGACAGATTTCCTGAGTTTATAAACAATAAAAAATGACAAAAGTTTTTGTGATGATAAAAAATACTGATGTTATTAAAGTATGAACTACATACGGCTCTTGGAATTGGTATCGTTAACAGTCGATGCTTGTGTAGATCCACCTATGGCATTTGTTTACAGCTGCTGCTAACAGCTAGCTTGCTGTTAGCAGCTAGCTATTGTATCTCCCTACGTTGTGTAATGGAGCCTGTTTAGCTATTCCTCATCCTGCAGGGGTGATACTTGTTAGAAACTTACTTTTTTGTCACCATGGAGGCGAGGATTGGTGATTTTAGAAGTAGCTAAAACACTGCCGACTGCGGATGGACATTAGCCGCTAGCAAGCTAAACATGTTTTAAATCGCCTCTTGCAGAGCAGCACTTCAGTGTTTATATTAGTGTTAATGTTATTGTTAATTTTTAACTCAAAACGTGTCCATTCTCCATCTTCTGTCTCCACACTGTGTCTGCTTGTAAGTACTATGTGCATGTGCTTTGTCTAACATGCGGCTCTGCTCGTATTACCAGCAATGTCACGATGTTAAAAGTCCAGGTTTTTTTTTTCCAGAGGCAGTATAGTACTAGTTTTAATTTATTAGTACTGCGGTACTCTTTGAGTACCAGTATACCGCACAACCCTAGTTCAGAATATGCCAGACCAAAAAGAGATTTGCGGGCCACAAATTACCTCAGAGCCAGACTTTGAACGCCATTGATGTATGATCAATAATGTAATAGGTTTTAAAAGTGACCATGAACATCCTGCAAAAGGATGGAGACTTAATCTGCATGGTTAAAGGCAACTCCTCCCTTTACATGCACTGCCCTTTTGCCATGTTCCAATTTAGGCATCGCCATGGTTACGTAAGATTGAGGGTCAGGAGGTCGGCGATATGGCAGGCGAACACCGGATGGAAGTGTGGCTGCTTTGTGGCGACATAATATAATCCCAGCGACATGGCAGATGAGGATCAGGAAGGATCTGCATGGGAGTTGGAGAGGAGGAAGTGGAAGTTTACCACGGGAGGGAGAATAGAATAAAGCAAACAGACCCATTTCCCATCATTGTGCATCTGAACAAGAAAGCGGAACGTCTCACTTGCTTTGCACCAAACCACAGACGACACACACTGTATAGAAAGTAAACACCCATGCACAATAACGGAACCTACGTGCTTAAGAGCATAGAGAAACGCGTTTTATTTCGGTAGCAGCATACAACTTGTGAAAAGGCAGCGACTATAAAACAGGCTCAGTGCGCATGAGCGTCCTGGAAGGGAGAGAGAGGCGTCAAAGCTCAGTGTTGCTCCACTAACCTACTTACCATAATCCAGTGATGTTGATAGGTTTTCAATGTAGTGAGCCTCCGGGACACACAGGTAGTGATTTGAGTGGGTCCTTGGGAAAGTCAATGGATCCCCGATTAAAGAAAAATGTTTCTGTATCTTATCTTCTTTTTCTTAGATTGCAGCATTAAACTCCTTTTGAAGGTAGTATGATATGGTAATTAACGTACATATTAATTTATATATCTAAAATAAAACAAAATGCTGATTAAAAACAATGTTTTTAAATGTAAACAAAGAACAGTCAAAGTAGCAACAACAACATCTAGCTTTCTTAACATGTAAATATACTTTGTGATGATGTGGTGTTTAGAAAGTTGCACACAGGTACTGTATATGGATGGTATATTGACAGGTATGCAATATAATATATTAATGTTGTCTCTTAAAGACCTGTTGTTATTGAGGTATTGATTCAACTTCAAATGTGCCAATCTTCTTTTAACGTGACCGAACTGACAGCTAAAATTATAGTTAGAGCTACCATATTTTCCGGACTATAAGGCACACTTAAAATCTTTTTTTTTCTTCTCAAAACTTGACAGTGCGCCTTATAACCCGGTGCGCCTAATGTACGGAATAATTCTGGTTGTGCTTACCGACCTCGAAGCAATTTTTTTTGGTACATGGTGTAATGACAAGTGCGACCAGTAGATGGCAGTCAAACATAAGAGGTACGTGCAGACTGCACTATGATGGCAATATTACTCAAGTAAACAACACCAACATTTTATACGTTCCATTGAAAATATAGAACATTACACACGGCGCTCAAAAATCATATCATTATTTTAGTACGACTTTGGTACGCTATGAAGCCGCACCGCTTGTTGAGCTTTCACATATGAGTATTATTATGGTGTGTGTATAAGGTAAGACATATTATCTGGCATTTTGTTTCGCAATATTATGCAAAAGCAACTTTTCTTACCTTCTTGTACCTGCTGATCTGTATTTGGGATCTGCATAAATCCTGAAAAATTGCGCGCTTCCGCCTTTGTAATCTTCTTATTACGGGACATTCATCCTCCGCTGTTGCCATTTCTAGTATAAAATACTGTAAATTTCTTACTTATATCTGTGAGTAAACTCGCCATGAAAGCGCTAAAACATACCGGTGAAGTGAGTTTACATTATTCACCCAAATTAACTTTAGTTATTAGAGAGTTCCGGTCGGATGGTTTTTCAGGGGACACATTTCCGGTGTTGTTGTTTCCGGATGAGGAGATGCTGCTCCGTTATTGATTGAAGTAAAGTCTGAATGTTTCTAAAACAGTTAGCTCCATCTTTTGACACTTCTTCCACTCCCGTCCTTGCACGCTACACCGCTACAACAAAGATGACGGGGAGAAGACACTGCCAAAGGTGAGCCACGTAAATAAGACCGCCCACAAAACAGCGCATCCGGACGTGACTGTCAGAAAGCGGCTTCAAGATGATCTGTAAAACATCATTTATGCAACATTTTGACCAAAGAACCACCATTACATGTTATGTAGACCACAAGGAGGTGTTTTCCATTTAGAAAAAAATACTAATATTATGACTCCTTTAATGCGCCCTATAATCCGGTGTGCCTGATGTATGAAAAAAGATCAAAAATAGACCATTCATTGGCAGTGCGCCTTATAATCCGGTGCACCCTATGGTCCGGAAAATAAGGTATTTTTCGAATAGCTTCATCTCTCTGTTGTTGGGTATCTAGCTAGGTAGCTAACTATCTTACCGAGGAGTGTCGACTGTCGAAAGACCGTATCCTTGATGTCCGAGATTGCTTTAAAATGCTTCCGCAAAACAGATGTACTGGCATGAAAAGCAAGGTCCACTCTGCAATTTGAGCAAGATATTCGTGCATTTGACGTGTTTAGTTTTTACTCGCAGTGCTTTCACTCTTCCGCAACAGTCAGTGGTTAGTTACTCTTCGCTTATCATCGACAAACGAATTTGTCAGCAACAAATATAAATGATTGTTGTCGACTATGTACGTCAACGAATGATTGCTTCCCTACTATTTACTGTGATTTTAAACCCAACGTATCGTTTGTCACAGGGATGATGAGGGGCGTCACAGGGACGCAAAAAGGAGTTGACTGCGTCCTTTCAGATTATGCGTTATGCAGGGATGCAGGACATGGTAATCTCTTTCCTCATTTTATAACTGTACCCAAATGACATGAATGTCATCGTACCCAACCTGGCCAAATAATTATGCGTTGTTATTATTAATAAGGATTCTATTATGGCCTATTATTAGAGCACATTCTTTGGTGCAACTGCAGAGGTCTGGGGATGCATTGACTTCAAACTACCAAAATGTTACATCACACAATCTGAGCATGATGATACAGAAAGTATTTATTTTCACAAGGCAAAGTTCTCAAAACAACACAGCACTCGTCACACCTAGTGTGTGTGTGACAATCATTGGTACTTTAACTTTAATTTAACTTAACTGTTGCCTGTTGCCTCACATAATCCCCCAACCGAGATTAGAGTCTGCTAATCCGGTGATATAATCGAGCTCCTTCATTGTTGCGTCACCTCGAAATAAACCGAGTTTTAGAGTGCTTTGGTTTTAGTGAATAACATGTCATTCCAAAATATATAGATTAAAAAGGTAAATAAACAATGTACGTATATGTATATAAATATTTCGGATGAATGTAATTTTTTGATTTTCTAAAAATGGACGTGGTAATGAAATCAGGCATGAAATAAATGTATATTTCTCAAGTAAATTAATTTTGTGATTAATTCACACATTTTCCTTTAATGGATTTATAGTGATTTGGATATAAAAGCTAATGAAATAAATAAATCAGCCACAAAATAAATAATACAAATACATTTAATATCACCATTTCAGATTATATTTCACAATTTAATTGATTGATGAGAATTGTGATAAATTGCTTTCCTAGTAGGGCTGCGAATCTTTGGGTGTCCCACGATTCGATTCAATATCGATTCTTGGGGTCACTATTCGATTATAAAGCGATGCTCGATTCAAAAACGATATTTTTCCGATTCAAAACAATTCTCTATTCATTCAATACATAGGATTTCAGCAGGATCTACCCCAGTCTGCTGACATGCAAGCAGAGTAGTAGATTTTTGTAAAAAGCTTTTATAATTGTAAAGGACAATGTTTTATCAACTGATTGCAATAATGTAAATTTGTTTTAACTATTAAATGAACCAAAAATATGAGTTATTTTATCTTTGTGAAAATATTGGACACAGTGTGTTGTCAAGCTTATGAGATGTGATGCAAGTGTAAGCCACGGTGACACTATTGTTCTTTCTTTTTTGTTGTTATGTTATGTTATTTTCATTTATTATGCGCCCCCAAACCAACTGTTACATCAGCCCGGGGCGCAGCCCCAGTGGAGAAACAAAAAAACAAAAACAAAAAAAACAGAGACTGAGACACACAAATAAATCTAAACTAAACATTTAAGACTCACAATGAACGCATAAATCAAAAGTCATCTGCGGTAAAAAGGTGAGTTTTAAGCTGTGCTCTAAAAGAGTCCAGAGTGGTGGCGGTCTTAATATTCAGGGGGAGTTTATTCCATAGCCTAGGTGCCATCACTGAGAAAGCACGGTCTCCCTTCGTCACCAGGTTTGACCGTGGGACCTTCAGGTTCATCTGGTTGTCCGATCTAAGGCAACGACCAAGCCTGGAGCTGGTGGGTTGGTCCAGGAGATCTTTAATGTAAGCTGGGGCGAGACCATTGGTTTCTTTTTATAAATGTCTAATGATAATGTCAATGAGGGATTTTTAATCACTGCTATGTTGAAATTGTTACTAATATTGATACTGTTGTTGATAATATTCATTTTTGTTTCCCTACTTTTGGATGGTTCTGTGTCGTGTTTGTGTCTCCTCAATTGCTCTGTTTATTGCTGTTCTGAGTGTTGCTGGGTCAGGTTTGGTTTTGGAATTGGGTTGCATTGTTATGGCATTGCTTTGTATTATTTTGTTGGATTGATTAATACAATTTTTTTTTTTTTAAATCGATTTTTGAAAAATGAGAATCGATACTGAATCGTACAACGTGAGAATCGCGATTTGAAATCGAATAAATTTTTTCCCACATCCCTATTTCCTAGTGTGTGAATGTTGTCTGCCTATCTGTGTTGGCCCTGCGATGAGGTGGCGACTTGTCCAGGGTGTACCCCGCCTTCCGCCCGAATGCAGCTGAGATAGGCTCCAGTGGACACCCCCCCCCCCCCCCCCCCCGACCCCAAAAGGGACAAGCGGTAGAAAATGGATGGATGGATGCATTATTTAATTCCTAAATTATTATTAAAGGCCTACTGAAACCCACTACTACCGACCACGCAGTCTGATAGTTTTTATGTCAATGATGAAATCTTAACATTGCAAAACATGCCAATACGGCCGGGTTAACTTATAAAGTGCAATTTTAAAATTCCCGGGAAATATCCGGCTCAAAACTTCTCGGTATGATGACGTTTGCGCGTGACGTCACGAGTTGAAGCAGACATTTTGGAATAGCACGGTGGCCAGCTTAAGTCGTCTGTTTTCACCACATAATTCCACAGTATTCTGGACATCTGTGTTGGTGAATCTTTTGCAATTTGTTTAATGGACAATGAAGACAGCAAAGAAGAAAGCTGTAGGTGGGATCGGTGTATTAGCGGCTGGCTACAGCAACACAACCAGGAGGACTTTGAGTTGGATAGCAGACGCGCTATCCGATGCTAGCCGCCGACCGCATCGATGATCGGGTGAAGTCCTTCGTCGCGCCGTCGATCGCTGGAGCGCAGGTGAGCACGGGTTGTGATGAGCAGATGAGGGCTGGCGTAGGTGGAGAGCTAATGTTTTTGGCATAGCTCTGTCGAGGTCCCGTAGCTAAGTTAGCTTCAATGGCGTCGTTAGCAACGGCATTGCTAGGCTTCGCCAGGCTGGACAGCATTAACCGTGTAGTTACAGGTCCAGCGTTTGGTTTGGTGTCTCCTGATAGAAGTAAAAATAGTATTGTTGATCTTCTGTCTATCCTTCCAGTCAGGGGCTTATTTCTTCTGTTTCTATCCGCAGTTAAGCACGATGCTATCACGTTGGCTCCGAAGCTAAAGTGCTTAACCGATGTATTGTCGTGGAGATAAAAGTCACTGTGAATGTCCATTTCGCATTCTCGACTCTCATATTCAAGAGGATATAGTATCCGAGGTGGTTTAAAATATAAATCCGTGATCCACAATAGAAACAGGAGAAAGTGTGGAATCCAATGAGCCCTTGTACCTAAGTTACGGTCAGAGCGAAAAAAGATACACCCTGGCGTCCTGCACTGCACTCTAATCCTTCACTCTCACTTTCCTCATCCACGAATCTTTCATCCTTGCTCAAATTAATGGGGTAATCGTCGCTTTCTCGGTCCGAATCGCTCTCGCTGCTGGTGTAAAAAATGTGCAGATGTGAGGAGCTCTTCAACCTGTGACGTCACGCTACTTCCGGTACAGGCAAGGCTTTTTTATCAGCGACCAAAAGTTGCGAACTTTATCGTCGATGTTCTCTACTAAACCCTTTCAGCAAAAATATGGCAATATCGCGAAATTATCAAGTATAACACATAGAATGGATCTGCTCCGTTTAAATAAGAAAATCTCATTTCAGTAGGCCTTTAAGATGCAAAAAACACGCCGTTTTGCATTGGACAGTCATGTCTACATGCAGTACTCGATGGATGGATTGATTATCTATTTGTCTATCTAGATACGCTCGCATCGTGTAATAGTTCCCACGCCGCGCGGCCGTCGTCGCGCACTGACACACTGCCACACTTTCTCACGCATGCGTGACAGCCCCCTTGAGCGCGCGCCACGCGGCGGGCGGACCCCTGGGTGAGATCATGTGTAGTCCGCGCGCAGGAAAGTAGGTTAGCGAGAGCAGCGGAGTTGAAAGGAGCTGACGCCACGCGTGGTACACTGCTTCTCGTCCCGCCACTGCAGTCCACAACAACGCCTTGAAGACCGCTACAATCCGACAGAAACTAGTTTAACATCGGTGCCGTGTCGCCATTTTTCCCGCCCCCCACCCCGTCTTAAACGCGGGAAGAGGAGCTCGACAAGCCATATGAGGAGTTGCTGTTTTGACAGCTCGGAGAAAGCACGCACGCCTTCGCTTCTTGCTCGATTTTACTTTGTTTCCGCGCGGAACTGTATGAAGACAAGAAGTATACGCTAGACTTAACCGCCGACATGAGAGGTGAGTCTTACTTTTGTGCTTTTTCTTATTCCGCCATTATAACAAAAGTTGACAGTCGCGTACAAAGTACAAAGTTCGCATTTTTAGGTGAGCATTTGAATGCATCATTTGGTTGAATACAGGAAATGATAAATGTTTATACTTAGTTAAAAAATGCCGTCTGAATAAACCCAAAGTTGCAAATATGCTATTTGGAGAAGAAAAAAAATATATATATGTTAAATATTTCCACCTATTTGTATAAACTCTCTAACAGTAAAATGTTTTATGTTGTGCATTATCAATGTGGGTTTTATTTAACTTGTGAGAAGAAGTGCGCAATGGTGCCCTTCGGCTGACTGGCTGCAGTTATGTAAGAGCAAGGAAAAGGAGGGAGGGAGCGAGCAGGCTGATTCAAACCTTGCAAAAAAACACTTTGTGTTGAAGAAAAAACGTTTGGTTGTTTTTTTTACGATTTTCTTAAGCACAGCAATATTTTCTTAACATTTAAAGGTCGCCTTGCTGACAGCCAACAATAAGTACTATAACATATGATGTACTATAAACGTGTGCAAAGAAGTGGTTGTTTGCTAAACTATTACACATAACAATTTTTTTAATATTAATATTGGGTTTCTTGCTTTATGTGTATTGCTGTTTTCAGCAATGTGGCGGACAGTGGTGTGGTATGTGGGGATGAGGGGGAAAACTATAGGAGGTGCTCTTTTGACCTACTTCTGTCATTTAGTGAGATTACTTTGCCTTTCGTGGAAAAGCTCATATTTAACATTGTCTGCACTTTAAACGGAATCCGCAAAACTAACCCAACCATGTAGAAAACATGCAAACAAAAGTGCATTAATAGAGTTTCAGTTTGTCAGTTATTTTGCGCATATATAAGTGTACAGTATACATTGTGTGCAGATGCAACTGCGCGAAGCTGCCTCTTGAGCTGTTATGATGTAAGCGTGAAGCACCGCTGTGACAAAGCCGGATATGGGCACAGCAAGCCCACATATAAACATGATGCACAGCAGGCTTCGGTTAAGCTTGGTTTGCTCTGTCTGCTTGGGTTACTGACATCAAGTGCCACTCAGGGCCCCACTGGACGGTTGGATTTACACCATTTTTCCCATTCTAATTAATATAAATAATCAATTCCCTGGTCATAAAACCTGTTTTAACTGTTGGGCGCCATTTTTGAATAACTCTAACTATGGAGCAAGTGTGAAAATAAGTTAACGACTAGTAATATTTACATTTGCACCTCACGCTCGCAAAATGTTTTCAACATTTAAAAAAAAGTGTGTAAAAGAAGCAAACATATTAGTCGTGCGAACCACAAACAATAACATGTCGGGTGACAAATGTACTAGGACACAGTTTGAGTCTTACAGCTTTTTGAAGAGGAGTCAGCAAAATGTGCACAATTATTGCACCAAATTCAAGATGGCCGTTAATATTTTGGATTGGTGTTGGTGTAATTCCAAATTGAACACTCAAATGTAGGTGTGTAATTGCACAAGCTCTGTACTCTCTGGTGTGCAGAGCGCAAAAGCAGCGAAGGGGACCATGCCAGTCATGGGCCCGAGTCCGCCCTGGGCTGGAAGCTATTTTTTTTATTTGGGTTTTGTTTTTACTTTTTACATCAGAATAGTAAAAAGAAGACAAAAACTAAGCACAATAAAGGCATGTTGACTCAGACGATAACACAAGTATTTGACATGTTTAACATAAATACGATATGAAAATGTTGACAGAAACGAAATCCAATCATATTTAATGTTGTCAATAAGTGGGACAAGGTGGTTATATATCTAACAACGTACATTGAATAAGGGGTGGGGGTTCGTTATGAACGAGAGCCAAGCAGATGCTTTTCCTTGCGAGATGAGGAAGTCGCAGCCAAAAACATAGTGTATGGATTTAACATGTTCCACATCGTAATTTGTGTACACCTGGGAAAAAGTGAAGAGGGCACATTACATTTTTACTGCTATAATGCCATCAGCAGGCGAGTCATCGATAGTGACATCCTCACACTGTAAGTTAAATCTATTATTTGCTGTAACAGGTGTTGTGCCAAAAACATGATCCAATGCCAAAAATGGATTTCCGCCACAGGAGCGCGTACCACTTTTGGGCTTTGTCTGTCCACAACTGATTACTACATATAAGACTAATATTTGTGGTTATTGTAACGATATGTGTTTGATATTATTTAAGCCTTTATTGTGTCCGATAAATGAACGAGTTGGCTATTTCTATTGTATTAATGAGATTGCAAAAGACTGTTTTTGATCCGAAGTTGATGTGCTAAAACCTCTTGTTTAAAAGCTACATACAATATTAACTGCTTTTTGTCCATGCACAAAATAAATATTAAGTGTTCCGATGTATTAATTCAAGAGAGTTACATGTATGATAATGAAGTACATACTGTACGTGCTGAAGTACCATTTAAAAATCTGAAATCAACCCCATACAACAATTTAGTAATTCAAAGTACCGGTAATATTTTGATATGGACACATCTCATCTGATCATCTCCTAAGGGTATTCCTAGTAATGTATGCACAGATATGTGTCAATACCAAAATATTACTTTGAATCCCTTTTTGGCAACCAGGTACATTGATTATATAAATACATCTAAACATTTTATTAATATTTTTTATGTGCATGAAGTTTATGAACAAAGAGTAGTTAATGTTGTATGTAGCTTGTAAAGACAAAATATGTTTTAGCACATCAACATTGGATCAATAACCGTCCTTTATAATCTCATTAATACCAAAGAGATGGAAAAGGCTTTTATTTGTCGAACACGATAAAGGCTTAAAAAAAATTTCAAACACATATGGTTACGATAACCACAAATATAAGGTGATTGTTTCACAGGTAGTAATCAGTTGTGGACAAACAAAGCTGAAAAAATGTAATGCCACCTAAATATTTTTCCGCAGCCAGGTTTGGACCACGCTCATCTAACCGAGAATCAAAAGGTCCAAACACTATAAAGCAGAAAGGTCGCCTGCAGCTCTCCCAGGATGCCGCTGTGCTGTACTGTACTCTGCCGTGCTGTGCGAGGCTCCAGCTCAAAGTCGCTATCTGTTAAATGTGCAGCCTTGGAGAAGTTCACAGCGAGCCTCAGTATGTGTCAGGGTGCCCTTTCGCCGCTCTGTCAACTGCATGCAAAGATTCCATGCCACGATTACATACAGCTTCAGCTCTCCACCTGCCTGCATGGCACCCTCTTTAGCTTATTGTAAACCTATAAATCAATTTGCAATAGCGCAAATGTACACAAAGAGAGGCTCAAAATCATTTTGTTTCATTTGGGTTTGGCAGTATCTTAAGGCGACCTGATAACCAATATCTGCTGCTTGTCCAGCTTCTGCAAAAGGATAAGCGACATCAAAACCGACGTAAACGGGATTTAAAACTCAAGGCGACTGCGATTGCCGTGGAATTGTCTGTCATTTTGCACACAAAATGAAAAAGTGTGAAGTGGATTATTCAGTCTGGTCTCGCTTGTGGGACATTTTGGCTGTAAAACACCATAAAGGGAGACCGCGTCAGGCCTGGTGGTAGTGTGTCTTTGGGTTGTTGTTCAAGTGGAGAAAGCTTCTGAGCGATATCACAAAGGCAAAAGTGGAACCTTTAAGGTGTTTATATCATGCGTTCCAACACAATTAGTCCTGTTCATAACAATTTTTCTCATATGTCAATTAAACAGTTTCATGGTGAATCATAGAACTTGTTTTAAAATATTTTACTGTCAAGTAGGCCTGCACTGCAGCTATCGATTATTTTAGCAATCGAGTAATATAGCGATTAGTTTGTGGGATTAATCGAATAAAACATATGCATATGACCGACATTGGAATTACACTTTTAACATGTGTGCACTAATAAAAATTTATATTTTTAAACTCCCTACTGTTGGCCGCTATGCACACACACCACCGCTCTCATGTGCGCTCTATGTGCGGAAACAATGTCAGCGTATTTAAAGTTTCCGGCACTCCATGCAGCCCGGATTTTATAAATTTCTATTAGTTGCACTTCTTAACAATTAATCAAAGCAACAGAATGTAAGTCAGAGCTTTTTTGTTCTCAAATTAATTGTCGTGGTTAGCCTTATTGTGTAAAAAGAAGGCTAACCACAAAAACAATATGTCGATGATATGACAAGTGCCTGCGCACAAAGACTTTATCCTGTTACTGTTGACTTAGTTAGCAATATTGTGCTGAGCAGCCTTGACCGAGACGTGTGCACTGAGCTACAAACTAGATAATTTAAATAAGATATTAAACCTACTTCGTGCTGCATTCCTTCACTTTGGCGTGCTTGTTATCATGAGCTTGTCGATACTTTGGCCGTGACAGAGACTAGTCCACCCTTCGCTTTTGTCACTGCGCTAGATATGTCGAAGTCTCAGGCAATTTTACTGATTTCGTGGACGTGGATGGTTTTCGTGGGTTTTTTGGGGGCGTTATTTCTTTTTTAAAAATGTTTGGCATATCATCATACGACACGCCTTTTTAGGATGTGTGCTGATGGAAATATAGTTTTGAGGCTGTCAGCAGTGTGTAGTGACCACAGTCAAATTGGACTCTACTGGAAACATTCTGTAGCACACATGTAAGACGATCCCGTGTCTGATTTGGCCTCTCTGTAAATGATGCATACTTGCAATGCATATCCCAGCAGGCCTTCGTGGGTCTCTTTTCAGGAAAAAAAACATGGCCATAAATGTCAACATTTCTCTGCACAGGACGCTGCGATGGGCCCGTCGTACGTCAACCTCTCATTCTGCGAAGTAATTACTTAAACATGTGCTGCATTTTTTTAAAGGAGGGGTGACTGTCAGGCTTTTTTGTACTTTTCAAGGTAAGTCAGTAGAAGGAGAGGGCTTAAAAAAACACTGAGTTGCTTTATAGACAGGAGGTGTCAATGACTGACAGGCAGAAATCAAAGCATTTTAAACATGTAAAAAAACATCCAGCAATAAATCAAAGATCCTTTCAGCCAGAAAATAGGCTAAGTACAGTATGTCTAGTAAATGTAAAGGGCGAGTAAATAGGACCTTGGACTGTTTGATTAGCTGGGATAAGAGGGCAAAGTCCAAGCAAACGAGCGTTTACAGCGAGAAAAAAGTGCTGAGCGACACAGACTGTTGCAGTAACACAGACTGACCGACACAGAGGTGACCGAGGTTGTCTTGTCTTTCCACATTCTGGTGTCCCTATAAAATACAGCATGTTATGTGAAGCCTGTCACCTGACAGGTAAAATAACATTTTAAAAAATCTTGAAAAATTTCAGTAAAATAAAACGCACTGCAAGGTAGGTTGTTTTTTAAAGAACAATAATGAGAGGTTAGGTTACTAAGACTGAACTTGCGTACAGTTGTGGTATGTATTTTATTTTTGTAAATTTGTGGCTCCCCCTAAGTGTTGTAGTCAAAATGCTCTGGAAGAGACGCTAGCATACATGTAATAAAAAACTAGAAAAAAAAACTTAGTGACATAAAAATGTTTTGGAGTACTTTCATTACTTTTTCCACAAAACTGGTGCCCGGTTCCATGAAGGTGAATCTTTGTTTAGTGCACGGTTCCCGTAAACACGATTTCCCCATATGTTACTCCGCCTTACGATGACAGCATTCCAGTCACACTGTCAATTTTTGCGACTTTCCACGTTTAATCGTAGATTTTGTTTTTCATCAGTTTGCTATTCCGTTTACACAGAAATCCTATGGGCCTAGATAACTCCAGGTCACAGCTGACGTTTATTTTGCTGCATGTTTAGCTCCAAGTTTGATCATTCTGTCTTTCTCTCTGATTCTGTTTATTTCCAACGGAGGTAGAGCGGGAAAATGTCGACTTTGATTGACTTTTGTCACTGACATTTCCGCCATGTTTGATCGAGTTAACATGCTCACAGCTGATCACCGGGATCCACCTGAAATGTATCACGATTATATAAATGCCTTAGGGTCATACAGTTTAGACTTAGGAAATGAAAGAGAATGCGATTAAATTACTCCTTTAGTCCATGCTTTACCTCAACACAAAGTTTTAGGGAAAGGCTTTTTGTGTAAAGAGAATGCGATTAAATTACTCCTTTAGTCCATGCTTTACCTCAACACAAAGTTTTAGGGAAAGGGTTTTTGTGTAATCTTGCTAACAATTAAACAAAGAAAAGATTAATGTTTAATTGCTGTGAGAGCATTGTCATAAATGGCTTATTTACTTTAATAGGTGCGCTCTTATTGCTTGTATGTGGTCGTTAAAGAAACATTTATTTGTGGTTCTGCTGGCTGCGGTCGAAGTTAAAATAGATTTATAGTCTCGCTTGAACGCAGCTGAAATTTCACTCAAATACTTGACATGCTGCAACAAGTCGGGAGCCACTATTAGCTACAGCTGTTCTTACCACTGGGGGTCTGGGACGGGGTGCAGGGTTACTGTACTTGAGGTTTTTTTCTTTTCTTTTCTTTTCTCATATTTCCAGATGTTAAACATGTTTTGAAACAACCACTGGCTCCTATTGGGCCATTGCCAAGCTAAACCTGTCATCCGCCTTACTGTGTTATGTTGCTTTGTTTCCAAAGCAAAGCTTGCACTCCACCCTTTGCTTGGGTTTATTGAGTGCAAGTCAAGCCTGGATCCATCTTAAAGCCTGCAAGCAATAAGAATCGGAAGACTCCTCCTTTTTGTCTGAATAGGGAAAGTGTGTCAGTGGAGCAGCTTTTTGTCCATGGGCCTGGCTTTGCCGCTCAGCTGACTGGCAGGTGAGTCGCCGAGTCAAAAGCCACTCAGTCAGCAGCCAATGGGAGCGGTGGCGAGCGAGCAAGGGAGGAGCGTCAAACGCTCGTTGCCGGGACAACCACCTTTGGATGCGTGCGTTCGTGGAATGTAGCCAGACTGCAGTTATATAACAGGCTGACAGGAGGGGCGGGAGGAGAGAGAGGAAAGGGACTTTTTTTTTTTTTCCGTTGCCCTTTATTTATTTATATACTTCCGATTGGTTTCGCTGGTCAGCCTAGACACTTAACATAATGTCACCTGTACTGCACAGGAAGTGTGGAGGATTTCCAAGGTAGTCACTCCACTAACACTCTCATTTTTGTGAATGTGTGACGCAGACCTGTGGTCAATTCCGAGCATTTCATGAAAGAACCTTAACAAGGTGGCTATTTTCCCCAAAGACACGGGACGTCGCCCTCTTCAACCTTACCTGCAAGTCCCAGCTGTGAGGAATCTTTGCAGAATGGAACTGAGCACATTAGCCATCGCTTTTGTCTGCTGTGGTTTTCCTCTTCGAGAGTTCAATGTGGTTGTTTTTCTGGATCCAGCCTGCAAGCTTCTTCTTTTTCCTGGGGGAGGGGGAAGGAGCGGCAGAAGGAGCAAGCCATGAAACTTTATAACCTTAGGCTTCAACTAATGCAATTGACCTGCTATTTTGGGCCAGAGAAGGCCCCGCTTCTTAGGTAAACAACATAATGAAAAGAACATGCTGTTCCTCGGTAAGACGGCTCAGGCTGACACAATGAACCCGAGGTATATAATGTATCGATCGGCTCCTATGTCAATCACAGGATATGGCTTGGTTTCCAATACTGTGCTTTAAATACAGTGAAACTGACACTATGTAACCTGCGGTTCTTGGGATTTAGAATGACTCTACCTGTTTTTTTCCGTTACCAGAGAGTGACATGTCTTGACATAATTCTGGTTACACAACTAGTGCTGGCTAAGTATTGACGGATTATACTTCAGTTCAGTTTGCAAATGCATGCACGGCTACATCAAATGAGCACTGCCTAAAATGATTATGCATTTGCATGAACTCCCTACTTTTAAGAATAAACAATAAATAGAATACAAATAGTGAATTCGGACTTAATTCATATTATATATGTGAATAATATACTTTTAAGAAGTTACTTCGTGTCATGACTCATGATGCCATTTGTTAGTCAGTGGGCTTTTGACTCAATTGCTGGACAATGAGGAATATAAATGATCAATAATTAAATAGTGGACAATTGTATAATTTTCCAAACTCCTATTTCCATTCCTGTGTGTGCTGCCTTGGCACTCTGTTTTGCCTCAATTACTCCCCAGTTAATTAAGTCCAAACAATATACAGTCCTCCCTCGTTTATTGCTGTTAATTGGTTCTGGGCATGACCGTGATAAACACATTTCCATAAAGAAGGAATCATTAATAATAAATCCAATATTTTCAAAGCAAGGGCATGAAAAGCCCTAAACATGAAATAACACATTTCCACTCTTTTAATCCAATATAGTATCGCTGCCTGAGGCTAAGCCAATCATTGGCCACAATCTTAAACGGCATGCTCGGATTGGTTCGGTCTCGTCTATTGGCCAATACTACTGTGGCATTGATATTTTACATGGATATATTTCATGCTTGAAAGTGCTTAATTTAGTGTACAAAAATTGCAGAATATTCTTTAAAAAAATTTAAAAAAAATTTTTTTTAAATCTGCGATGTTGTGAGGTGGGAAAGTAGAAGAATGATGAATCGATAATGTCATATTATGCCATTAATCTGGAACTTCTTCCAGCTGCAGTGACTCCCATTTGTCTACATTTCATGTATTTTTGCTTTTGTTTTTCTCTCTCTGCAGCTCAAATAGAAGTCATACCCTGTAAAATCTGCGGGGACAAATCATCAGGGATTCACTACGGCGTCATCACCTGTGAAGGCTGCAAGGTGCGCCCTCTCTTCATCCCCCCTCTGTGTCACTGTCATTAAAATTATTCCATACAATTTTTTTTAAGCCTTGCCCGTTTCTTTATGTTCTTTTCGCCTATAGGGTTTCTTCCGCCGCAGCCAGCAGAACAATGCTATGTACTCCTGCTCACGACAGAGAAACTGCCTGATTGATCGGACCAATCGGAACCGCTGTCAGCATTGCCGGCTGCAGAAATGCCTTGCTCTGGGCATGAGCCGTGATGGTGAGTTCAGCCGATGTCTCAAAGTGTGGTCAAACTGATTTGAATGCTTGCAAGTATGTAAATCAATGTATGTGTTGCTGCTGTAGCGGTGAAGTTTGGTCGCATGTCCAAGAAACAGCGCGACAGCCTGTACGCAGAGGTCCAGAAGCATCAGCAGTCTCAAGAGTGCGCCGGGATCGTAGCCCGGGAAGAGAGCGGCGACATGGGCGACCACACCCGCACCTACAGACGAGTGTCCAGCACCACGCTCAGCGACCTGGATGACTTCACCACGCTGCCTGACGGCCTGCTTTTTGACCTGCCGCTGACCCCAGAGGATGCAGGGGGTGAATACGGGAACCTGGACATGCTGGCCGGCAGCGCAGGTAGCAGCTCATCTTCGCAAAGCTCACCGGAACAGACCAACTTAGACTTTGTGGACGGCAACCACAACATCAAACACGAGTACCAGCTGTTGCACGACTCTGGGCTTTTCTCGCATGCCATCCTCAACCCGCTGCCCGAAGGTTGCTCCCTGCTTGAACTCGGTAAGCATGATTTTGGTAACATGATTTTGGTCAGTCATGAGGATAGCAATCATCTTAAATTCGATGTTCTCGCTTACTCAGAGCACATAACACAGTGCGTGGTGAAGTCCCATATAGAGACGTGCCAGTATTCTACAGAGGAGCTGAAAAAAATGGCGTGGTCCACGTACGGCCTGGAAGAAACTCGCATGTACCAAACAAAGGTACAGTATGTCTGCTACTCAGTCAATCATGTTCTTGGGTGCTGATTTGGCCATCCAAACATTTTTTACTCTCATACATGTAAAAATAATGTTAAACACTGCAAATAGTAGTGAGTTCTGTAATTAAAGGTACCAGAAAATAATCAATAGTGCACTGGAAGTGTGTTTGCGAAAATCCAAATTTAATAGCCCTGTAAAGCTGCATTTGTCAAATATAATAGTTGCCATCCATCACATACAACAACCTAACATAAAGGAGTGCGACAGCTATGTCTCTACTTTATTTTAAGAGGTGTGGCAAGACCATATATATTAATATGTATGTATATATATATATATATATACACACATTTACAAAATCAATAGAGTGCTTTTGTTGTATAGAGGAACTTGGACCACTGTAAACACAATAGCAGATCCTTTAATCGACACAGGGTCCAAACATGTGATTTACATAACTAAGGCACCACTTACTGTAAGTCATCTCCTTTTTGACAGTTACAAATGACTTTCATAATGAGATTTATGTAACTAAGGTGTTGCTGTAGCTGGTTTACTTCAGATGCAGTCAGTAGTCATGTGTTCAACAACATGAGGAACACTGCAAGTATAACTAAAGGTTGTAATTTAGGTTCTCTCTTTTTCGTCATTTAGACTATTCAACTGTTGGCCTGTGAGTTCAGTTAAAAAGAACTTGTGAGAGACTCTCATTTTTGCAGCAGATTTTTAAAACACCAGAATGCTGTCATAAAGATTAGTTTTTTTGAAGAAGGTCCTTAAAAACAGCAGAGCAGAGCGCTGACAAAATAAACCAACATCAAATGTACTGTAGAGGATGCTGTTTTTTTGGAATATACAAAAAGAATAATAGTGAAAGGGAGAAGTTCAGCACACCGGTCTTTAGCTTTCTGAAAATGTAAAACAATTTTGTTGAATATCCCTGATCTAGGGACACCTATTACCAACTAAAATGTCTCTTTCATACAAGGGGATCTTCATAACAAATGACATAAGTATTTAGATAGCCGTATTTATTCGACCATTCAGAATGTAGTTTGGTGGAAATCCCAGAAATCTCCAGAAGAGCAGTGATAGCCAGTGATAGAATATAATAGACGAGTACAAACGCAACCTGCATTATTCTTCTGTTTCTGCAACTAAGTCTCTTCTGTTTTTTTCTTCTTCTCTTAGTCTGCTGAGGTGATGTGGCAACAGTGCGCCATTCACATCACCAACGCCATCCAGTATGTGGTGGAGTTTGCCAAGCGCATCTCTGGCTTCATGGACCTGTGTCAGAACGATCAGATTATCCTCCTCAAAGCAGGTCAGTCACCTTTAAGCGTGAAAACAAATTACTTGCTCAGCTTGTGTTTCGCCACAGTACACCCGCAGGCTGTTGTCGCAAAGAAACGGGCCTCCGAGAGTAGGGCCTAAACACTTGCGTGCGCGTTTATTGCCTCTGGGCTTCGTAGTTGTGATAGTCATTGTGGTTGTCACATGAAAGTGCATGTGCGGTATACTAGCCTTGAGGGGCGGCTGACTTCACAGGAGTTCAACAATCACATGCATGCAGAGTGACTTGAAATAAGCAAGTCTCTTCTCCGTCTGAAGAATGGCGTGCTTTGTGCTTTATATTTATCCCGACCATCACATTGTGGAGAATGTCTTACATGTGTGGTAAGCTTAGATTTACTGCAAACCAGTCACACTTTGCAACCCTCTCTGTTTTGTTTTCTTCAGACGCAGTCGAAAATAAACTTCATAAACGTCATATAGATTAACCCGGTCACAGCATTAGTACACTGCACACCAGCCGATTGATTCAGACTGCATTAAAAACAGACTCCTTTAGCAGTTTTTATACAACACTGCATGTTGCATGTCGGTGTTCTTGTGCAAATGCCACCATTAGATGAAAATAATACTTAAGCTCATCTTTTCTTTGTGTTTCCTCATGGCATGAAGCAGAGGGGGATGAGCCCCTCTGGCTAAGAGTTTGACTTAATGTCTTAAGTGCTTCCACCTCACGGTGAAGTCACAACATAGCCGAAATGCAAAACCCGGCGAACAGAGGCATCCAAAAGTGTGTGCAAGCTCACACATAAGGGTTAAAAGACATCCTAACATGCACCTTTATTGTGTTTCCTGTAATATTATTTTTCTGACCAAAACGCCACGCACTGTCCAAAAAACCTCCAATAAGTCGTAGTAATCGATTCACACCTAAATCGCACTTTTTATTTACTCCCATTCCAAATTCATAATTTTCTAAAATAGATTTGAAAAAAGGTATTTAAAATGTTTTATTTAAATACCATCCATCCATCCATTTTCTACCGCTTATTTTATTTAGTTTTTTAGTTTCCTTTTTTGTATTATATTTGTATGTTTTAATTGCTTTGTAAAGCTGAGATTGGGTTGGAGTCGCTTTATTTTATGTTAGTAGAGTGATTAACTTACTCTGATTTATGTAAATAAAATGTTATAAATTAATTTTGAAAAACACAATTTTTAGGCCAACACTGCGCGTATACATTCTACTTTAGCTGTTAAGAGGAGATTTTGTAATTGTTTTGAATAGGTTTTATTATAATAATTTATATACTTTTTCCGACCATCCATTTTTTTTAATAATGTTTTACAAGAATCGTGTTGAATCGAGAATCGATTCGTCCACCCAAGAATCGGAATTGAATCGTGAGGTGCCCAAAGATTCCCACCTCTAGTAAACACCCACTGTAACTGAAGGCTATTTATGTGAATCATCACTAAATCAATCTCTCTTGTCTTGTATCCCCAGGCTGCATGGATGTTCTCCTGATTCGAATGTGTCGGGCGTACAACCCCATCAATAACACTTTGCTTTTTGACGGACGGTTTGCCCCTGCTCACTTTTTCAAAGCGCTCGGTAAGTGTCGTCTTCTATTCCCGCTTTTTCTTCTTTTTCTATAATCACCTTTCGATGTGTCTTGTCACTGGGATTTCAATAACTGAGGCGACTGTATTTCCTTTGCAGGCTGTGACGACCTAGTGACTGCGGTGTTCGACTTGGCAAAAGGCCTGAGTCGTATCCAGATGTCTGACGAAGAGATGGCCCTCTTCACTGCTGCTGTGCTCCTCTCACCAGGTAACGTCTAAATTCAATTATCAACTGAATAGCACTCAGAGCTCCCAAAGTAGTGTTTTGAAAAGCATGCATGCCAAAATCTAGCCTTGATGCTGGAGTTTAGACCGTTTAAAAGTGCTTCTAATAAGCCCTATGGGTGCAATAGAGTACTCCAATTAGCTGCATTGTCAGCCACCTCGTACTTGGTGTATATTACAAATTAAAATGCATTCAAAAAAGAAAAACACAGGCGTTTTTGTCTTATAATAGGCAAAATAATATGCAAAATTTCCCCCAAAAAGTGCAGTTCCCCTTAACAGTGTGTTGTTTTAAAAAGCACTATTGTGCTCCTTATCCACTTAATTCTGCACTTGTCCAACCTAGTAGATGCCATGACACATACGTTAGCTACACTAGCACAGCTGTGGGAGGTACAATGCTAACAGTACACTTACATTTCACTGAAGAAAAACAAAATGATCAAACTTCCCACGTCTGTGACTCACTGATGTACAGGACTGTCTCAGAAAATTACAATATTGTGATAAAGTTCTTTTATTTTCTGTAATGCAATTAAAAAAACAAAAATGTCATACGCGTGGCGAAGTTGGTAGAGTGGCCGTGTCAGCAATCGGAGGGTTGCTGGTTACTGGGGTTCAATCCCCACCTTCTACCATCCTAGTCACGTCCGTTGTGTCCTTGGGCAAGACACTTCACCCTTGCTCCTGATGGCTGCTGGTTAGCGCCTTGCATGGCAGCTGCCGCCATCAGTGTGTGAATGTGTGTGTGAATGGGTGAATGTGGAAATACTGTGAAAGCGCTTTGAGTACCTTGAAGGTAGAAAAGCGCTATACAAGTATAACCCATTTATCATTTATTATACATTCTGGATTCATTACACATCAACTGAAATATTGCAAGCCTTTTATTATTTTAATATTGCTGATTATGGCATACAGCTGAAGAAAACTCAAAAATCCCATCTCAAAAAATTAGAATATTTCCTCAGACCAAGTAAAAAAAGAAGTTTTATAACTGCAAAACAAAATCAAACATTTGAAAATGTCAATTAATGCACTCAGTACTTCGTTGGGAATCCTTTTGCACAGATTACTGCATCAATGTGGCATGGCATGGAGGCAATCAGCCTGTGGCATTGCTGAGGTGTTATGGATGCCCAGGATGCTTCAATAGCGGCCTTTAGCTCATTTGCATTATTGGGTCTGGTGTCTTTCAGCTTCTTCTTCACAATACCCCACAAATTCTCTATGGGGTTCAGGTCAGGGGAGTTGGTAGGCCAATCGAGGACAGTAATGCCATGGTCACTACACCAGTTACTGGTGGTTTTGGCACTGTGGGCAGGTGCCAGATCATGCTGGAAAATGAAATCATCATCTCCATAGAGCTTTTCAACAGATGGAAGCATGTAGTGCTTACTTGGTCTGAGGAAATATTCTAATTTTTTGAAATGGGATTTTTTAGGTTTTTTTTAAGCTATATGCCATAATCAGCAATATTAAAATAATAAAAGGCTTGCAATATTTCAGTTGATGTGTAATGAATCCAGAATGTATGACATTTTTGTTTTTTTAATTGCATTACAGAAAATAAAGAACTTTATCACGATATTCTAATTTTCTGAGACAGTCCTGTATAGTAGACAGGGCTTCAGGATTTATATTAAGACGTGTAGCAACGCCTGAAAGTGAAGTAGTAGGTGTATACGCGCTGCACGGTCAGCTAGCGTGACTAAGACCTCAGGTGGTATCATGTCCACAAGGATGGAGATTTTCCTCTGATGTTGTGAAATCCCACAACTTCAGAAGGGACAGTTTGAGCGTCTCTTGTCTCAAAAGCAAAGCAAAAAATTGAAGGAGATGTTTTTTTTTTTTTTTACGAAATGTATTTTCATAGCTTATTTCAACCCAAACAAATGGAATATTATTGTTTTGCAAGAGTATTTAACAAAATATGAAATTAGTTTATTTCGGTCATATAATCAACCATTTTGTGTGATGAATTTAACGGTACAGATTATACATATTAACAATTATACACATACACACACAAAAAGAAAAAGAATGACCAAAAAAGAAATACGCTGAAGCCAAGGCTTAGATTTGCCTATCCTATACATTCACTGAAAATTAGATTGCCTGGAACATCAACGTTCAAAAAATCAATGGGATAAAAGTAAACTAGTAAAACTATATTTTATAATTTTACATTATTTCACCTTTCAAGGCTTTCTTAAACCTTAACAAAGAACTACATGTCTTCAACTCATCACTGAGCTTGTTCCACCATTTAACTCCTAAAACTGAAATATATTTGTATTTTATATTCATTCTTACTTTACCTATGCTGAAAGACACCAGACCCAAAAATCAATATCCCCCGTAAATTATAGTTTTCTCCTCTTAATTTAAATAACCTAAGAATAAAAGCTGGAAGGCTGTTGTTCTTTACTCGAAACACCATTTCCATTGTTTTTAAAAACACAATATCTGAACATTTTAACACATTAGAACTTATGAATAATGGATTGGTAGGTTCATAGTACTGTATTTTTCGGAGTATAAATAGCTCCGGAGTATAAGTCGCACCGGCCGAAAATGCATAATAAAGGAAAAAAACATATATAAGTCGCATTTTTGGGGGAAATTTATTTGATAAAACCCAACACCAAGAATAGACATTTGAAAGTCAATTTAAAATAAATAAAGAATAGTGAACAACAGACTGAATAAGTGTACGTTATATGACGCATAAATAACCAACTGAGAACGTGCCTGGTATGTTAACGTAACATATTATGGTAAGATTCATTCAAATAACTATAACATATAGAACATGCTATAGGTTTACCAAACAATCTGTCACTCCTAATCGCTAAATCCCATGAAATTTTATACTTCTAGTCTCTTACATGAATGAGCTAAATAATATTATTTGCTATTTTACGGTAATGTGTTAATAATTTCACACATAAGTCGCACCCCCGGCCAAACTATGAAAAAAACTGCAACTTATAGTCCGAAAATACGGTAGGACGCTTTGTGTGTTATTCTAATTACCCTTTGTAATTTATAGACACAACTTACATTTTATGTTTAAAAAAAATTTAATCTGCATTTTATATTTCAGTATACTTTTGTTTTTAGTGCAGGTTTTTCTCTATTCAGCCACTTAAAAAAAGAAGAAGAGATTTTGTGTTTTATATGGATGGGAATATTTAAATTGTACTTTAATAACGTAGGAAGCAGTTATCCACTCAAACAGGGCGGTCATTGTTTCTATGCTATTTTGTGTTATTTAGTCATTAAATATAGTCATCGTTTTTGTATTGAACAGTTGTAAATATACAGAGAGTTTGACCAAATATTCGTTCACCCGTTGGCGAGCTCCTCAAAATCTGTAGGAGACCCCAGCTCTCGGGACACATATTACTGTTAGAACATCATAAAAAGTAATATTTGCATAATTAGTTCAAGTATTAAATAGACTTTTGTTGCACTTCTCTTCCTGACAGACCGACCATGGCTAACAGATGTGCATCAGGTCCAGAAGTTGCAGGAGAAGGTGTACGTCGCCCTCCAGCGTTGCCTACAAAAAGGGAGCTCATCAGAGGAGAAACTAGCCAAGGTAGGAGACACAAATTGATGTCCTGCCAGAATGACTCATTAATTCATGTTGGGTTTTTTTGTGCTCCTCCTCCAGATGGTTTCCAAACTCCCCATCATGAAGTCCATTTGCAAACTCCACATTGACAAACTGGAGTTTTTCCGTCTGATCCACCCCCAGACGGCGTACACCTTCCCCCCGCTGTACAGGGAGGTGTTTGGCAGCGAAATCACTTTTCCGGACTCTACCGAGGGCTAAGAGGCATCACGCTAAAGACCAAACGAAACCCAGAGATTTCCACTCAGAGACTTTCTTTGCGAGAGGCGCAGGCAGAGGGAGAGATAAAAAACAAACAAAAACGTGACAACAAGCTGAGGCAAAGCAGACGCTCTATGACAATCCTGCACGACACACTCCTGTCTCACCTCTGAACTCTCCTCTCTCACCCGCGTGGAGTCGCTCACGGCGCCCCTCGGGTCGCGTCACCTCCGCGGGAAGGGGGCTCGGTACCTCTCGTTTGGAGGGCGCGCCAAGACACTAAATAGTGGCCTAGAAAAATTTGTATTCTCCAAATTTATTTTTCTAAGATCTTTCTACGATTACACAGCTCCTGTGAGCTCCGGTTGAATGTACCCCCGCCACCCCTGCCCGTGCCGCTTAGAGCGTTCAGCACAGCCTGTAGGCCCGATTCCGAATGTAAATACTTAATCCTCACTTACCTCAAATATATATATATATATTTTTTTTTTTTTCAAAACACTTCAGTTGTCAGTCTGGTAACAATCCTTCATTTTTCACCCAGCATGGTTTAGCAGTGTCTGCCTTTTCCCAGTTTTGCGGCATGTGAACAAAGCGTTCAAAGGGACCATGATCAAATTCCCAAGCAGGTTTTCTTTAATATATCTATTTTATCTTTACCAGCATACCCTGAAGACGCTGACGTAAGTGGGCTCTTTTTAATGCAACCATTACCTCAGTCCCAGTACCCTATCACTTAGCATTTGCCACTCGGATATTATGACAATATTATATTTATAGCGCCTGTATAGCCGTACGAATGTCTCTAAGGGTGCGTTCACACCTGTCGTGTTTGGTTCAGTTTAAAGAACGAAGCCTGGTGTGTACCAAGCAGGCCGTTTCGGTCCACTTGCAAGTGAACTCTGGTGCGGTGCACTTGAGCACAAATGTGAACTACGCAAACCAGTGTTAAAAATACCAAAACAAAAAAACGTGCTGTTGTATAAAAGTATCTTTTAGAAGCTTTTTGTCAAATATAAGATGGTAAATATGGCAGAATATGATAATACGTGTTCAACGCAGCAAATTTGACTTATGTCACAAAGGCTACCTAACCGGTTCACTTAGACTTAATAATAATAATAACTGGGATTTATATAGCGCTTTTCTAAGTACCCAAGGTCGCTTTACATGTTTAAAAACCCATCATTCATTCACACCTGGTGGTGGTAAACTACTTTTGTAGCCACAGCTGCCCTGGGGTAGACTGACGGAAGCATGGCTGCCAATTTGCACCTACGGCCCCTCCGACCACCACCTATCATTCGTTCAACATTCATTCACCAGTGTGAGCGGCACCGGGGGCAAGGGTGAAGTGTCCTGCCCAAGGACACAATGGCATGGTAAGAGGCGGGGAGCGAACCTGCAACCCTCAGGTTTCTGACACGGGCGCTCTACCCACTACGCCATGCCGCCCACTTAGACTTCCTTTGTCATTCAAATTTGAACTTTACAGTACAGATAAGAACAAAATGTTGTTAAATTAGCTCGTGGTAGTGCAGGATAAAAGAGCAATAAGGTGCAGAGGGTTTGCATAGATTAGATTACTGTACTGCACTTGAGCATAAATGTGAACATTACACGGATCAGTGTTAAAATGTCAAAAAAAAAAGTTTGCAGAAATGAAAAATATGTAAGACAAAGTGCTGTCTTTCTGCTCTGCACTATATAAAAGTATATTTCAGAAGCCTTTTGCCAAATCCAAGCTGATATATATATATATATATATATATATATATATATATAACCGAATAGGAAAATAACCTACGCAGTCAACCAAGCAAATAGCATTTATGCTCTTTACTCCTTTTGGTCACATGACAAAAACACCCGCCTGAACGTTCAGCGGACCGCACCAAAGTTTTTGGGTACCAAACCACAAGTGTGAACGCAGCATGAAACACATACTTTGGAGCCTTGAGGATGGAAAGCTTGTATTGCAAATACTTAGCACTTATGACTGAGCCTCTTTAGGGCTCCAAAACCAACTGCTGGCACTTTTTTTTTTGCAAGTTAGCACTTAGACTGCCACCTTTGACGCCCCCCATTATCCGCAGAACCTTTGTTGACCTGTCATACCTCCGTCCCTTATCTTAACCCACCCGACACGTAAAATAATAACCTGAGAAGTACTTACTGTACAACTCAGCAAATATCTGCCCCACTGCATGTTTTCAATGGACCGGTCCTGAGGCTGTAAGGATTACGAGCGGACAGATGGGCCGCCGTGTTATTTAAGCTCCTTAGACCTCGGTCGGAGGGGGGATTTATTATCCGCGCCGACTCTCACTACTTAAACAGGTCCCGATTTGGAGGACCTACTCATCTCTCTCGCTCCCTCACTACCTCAGCCCTCTCAAACTCCGCACCAACGCTGCAAACGGTTTAACATTAGCATCATACTGCAGGCCTTCTTCTTCTACGCTATTATAAAAATATATATTGCTAGGCACTTACAGAGGGCAAAAAATGTTTGCTTTTGTTGCGAAAGGCTGACACATTTCCTCTTTTTATGCTACCAGTATTGTGTAGAGAGAAAAAAAAATGTAATTGTAGCATATGGAGACATTCGCATAGATGTTAATATTTGAGTCAGGACTGCTGGGACAGTGCTGATGGCCGCGGAGCATTCACGTCGAGTTCACGTAGCGCAAAAAAAAGGGTGCTACCCTTGCCGGGTACTTAATGGCACGGTGGGATCGTGCAATAGTGTCTTTCCCATTTTGAGTAGCATAGAGTTCATTTAGATTCTAGAATTTGACAAGCTCACGGCCGACTCCCCGACAGGGTCGGCCAGATTGTAACAAGGTGCAATACTTTGTCGTTGAATGTTTTATAGCACGTCGCTTATCAACGGTTCCGGTTATCCATCCGCCGGAGGGCGGTCTGTTAGCCCCGACACTTCGCGTTCCCCGGTCAAAGTTCCTCAGGGAGTTAGCTTAGCTCTCTGTGCTGTGTCCCGCAGTGTCCACAAGACACTTGACAAACTGTAGAAGACCTTCAAACCTTGATCACTGTGTACAGTATGTGTTCTTGTGAATGTTTGATTACAGAAAGTATCAAAGATTTTACCCTTTTCAATATTGGTATTTCTTTGCCAAAATAGGATATTGATACAAGAAAATGGGTTAAAAAAAGGAAGAAAAGAGTAAAATACATATAAAAGATTTATTATAATCTCAGAGTAATGTCTTGGTTTTGTTGTGATCTTCAATTTTGTCCTGACATGTACCATGATATTTTCCTCATCAGTTTAGTGTCCTTTGTATCTTTTCAGAGAGTTGTAATTCTATTTTTTTTAAAAGAGCGTTTTTAAATATCTCTCTCTAAACATTTCTCTTTTGTCAAGATCCTTCTGTTTAGGATTTTTTCTTTCTGTTTTAAGATTATTATTGTTATTGAATCATCATAGATTTGTGTAACAACTAATTTATGACAGGATTTGAAAAAAATGTATGTTAAAAAAAAAAAAAAAAAAGAGCCAGAGGTTATTAACACAAGAACGTGTTATTGCACAATGGTAATATGCTTTGTGGATTTAAGAATGTAATAAAATTCTTTTTACAATGAAAATATGTACAATATTGTCTTCATTTTATTTGTCATAAAATATTAAGTTTTTTTAATTACCTAAAATTATGATGAATATCAAAGGGTGTCTGTAAAATTAAACAATATAACGTTATTCTTTATTTAAAACGTCTGTAATTTGTTAATATTGTTTTTGTATTACACTTCAGTTTCTGTAGTTCCTCATATGCTAAAACATTTAGCTTTGAACAAGTGACTTGTGGCAGGTTTTAATACATCTTCAATTGTGTTAGTAAAAGTATGTTATTCACGTTTCATGAACATACCGTAAGTACAGTGTTTTATGGTTGTCTTTAAAGCTGCTATTCCTGCCTACCACCAGGTGGAGCCCGCGTACCACCAGCTAAATGCTGTGCGCTGTTTTTATCCGGAAGTGCAATCTAAAACGCCCTGAATAGACCTCGATAGAAGTCAACTTGACTGAGTGTGGAGTTAAATCACAAATCAACTATCTCAGTAGTCCCTCTGTGGGACTAATTTAAATTAATAGCGGCTGAGGGAGGAGCAACCTCGAATCTTTCAAAAAAGTGCACCCACAGGAACTTAGTACAGTTACAGTACAGTTAGTCCCTCCCCTTCTGTGACGTAGTCAAGATGGTGACTATTGAGGTCCGCCATCTTGAACCGGTCGGCACATTTAATCCACTTTAACTTTCTCAATACTTAACTGATTTTCACGCATTTTTTAATGCAAACGTCATACATGTAGCTATGATACAGTGCACATTAATTGTTGTATTTTATTATTCACAGTGAGATTAACAATAATACAATATTCAGACTAGACTGTAGACAGGAGTTTTGCAAACAATTCAAACACATATACAATTTTCTATTTTTATACTATATAACCTATGCTTTTTATAACTTTAACCTTTCTTCATAAATTATGTCGTAGTGGTACTCATTATCATTAGGATAAATTTGGTACAGTGGGTATCAGAGGTGTGGACTCGAGTCACATGACTTGGACTCGAGTCAGACTCGAGTCATGAATTTGATGACTTTAGACTCGATTTGACAAAATGTAAAGAGACTTGCAACTCGACTTAGACTTTAAAATCAATGACTTGTGACTTCACTTGGACTTGAGCCTTTTGACTTGACATGACTTGCTACTTTCCCCAAATCCCAAAGCTTAAAAAGTTATTTGGGAGCGCTCCGTATCTTTCATTTTGTACGTGTCTGTCTGTCTATCAGCGTGTGTGCTGCTTGTCAGCTGGTGTGCTCTCAGTACAACAGCCAATCAAATTAGTTATACGTTGTTTTCATCACACAGCATTCATCCAATCAAATTGCAGGACAACCACCGAACAAGAGTTGTCAAACAATGCGGCAGAGAGAAACAATTATGCCAAAGTTGGTTTCGTTCGGGTATAAAAACTACGACTTGGTCAACAAAAAACGAATTGCGTATGCAAATCACGCAGTTGGAATATTACAGACGGAGACGCAACAACTTCCAACTTCGTTCGACATTTGAAGTTGCACAAAGAAGGGTAAGTTTTGAATGTAAGATAACGTTTATTGGCTAAGTAACATGACTTTTATTTGCTGTGTAGTTAAATCAGTGAGGCTGTAAACTCACTGCTAACGTTATAACCATAGACATGTTTTTAAGGGTACGCAGCATCGAGCGCTACTGCTTACTGGCGCAGACGAGACGCGGGTCCGCCATCTTGGAGTGGTGATCCGCTCCACTCAGTGCAATTCATTTGTCAGGAGCAATGAACTGTCAGCGCATTTAATTCATTTTACCTCACTGAATACCACTGATTTTCACGCGCTTTTTTGTCATACGTGTAGCTATGATAACGGACACATGTTTTATTATTCATAGTTTGCTTAACAGTAATAGAATATTCTTATACGCTATAAGTGACCAGACGTCCGAGATCAAAACTGGGAATATAATCCCAGAGAAGGGGGAAAAAACGGTAAACTATTTTTAAATTGAAGAAACAATATGATTAGGTTATATGTACATGCGTATATCCTACATAAACAATGTATGAATGCATTAGATATCTATATATCTTAGGGACCTATAGACTGTATCTCTGTTGCTGCAGCAGCAGAGAGTTTATTCTGTCTTGACACTTTGTATTGATATTTTGTATTACATTCTTCCCTTAAATGATCATGTTTACAGTGATTGTTATGTATGTATTTTTTATGTATGTCGCTTTGGATAAAAGCGTCTGCCAAATACTTAAACTTATATAAACACCTGAAACTCTTCATATCAGCTAAAACCACCAATTTGTTTCACTGGATTCAGAATAAAACCAAATGCTGTTTTACCCAACAATGTTAGTATTTGAATATTGTTACTTGAAGACTTATTCCTGGTTACAATTATACTGTTAAGAAAGTATTGTCTTATATTTTGCCTAAAATGAGAATGCATCATAATCAGTGGCGGCTGGTGAATTTTGTTTTAGGTGGGGCTGAAAGTTTGTAAAGCAAACCCCTGTAGGGGCGTCATCCTCCCCCAGAAGATTTATTTGTGATTTTCACATACAAATATTGAAGATCTTTGCTCCTTCTCAACTCTGTGGTAATATTATTTTCATAAAATACAACCAATAGTATGTTAATGTTTGTTTTTGCAAATGTGTTTATTCTGTAAAGGAATGAGTTAAATGTTTAAAATTGCTTAAACTATTAAAATTACTGTTAATAGTGCTATTATGAATTGCAATCTAAGCACTATTTTTTTTCTTGCAATTTCAAATGCACTTGTTTTAATAAATAAATACAGCGTTTTAAAAGCATACACAATCTGTGTAAAAATATTAGTCTGTGGTTAAAAGGACTTGAAAGGACTCGAAACTCAAAATGCAGGACTTGGGACTCGACTTGAGACTTTCCAGTCTTGACTTTGGACTTGACTCGGGACTTGCCTGTCTTGACTCGGGACTTGACTCGAGACTTGAGGGCAAAGACTTGAGACTTACTTGTGACTTGCAAAGCAATGACTTGGTCCCACCTCTGGTGGGTATTCATTTTGTGCCACCTCATGTGCTGGTATGACAAATGTCCTTGAATATAAACATAATTATATTTATACAGTGTATGTATGTATGTATGTGTGTATATATATATATATATATATATATATATATATATATATATATACATATACATAGTTGAGGTTACTGTGGTTTATTCGTTATACAGTGCTCAATACTGGGGTAGAGCGGAATATACGTTAGGTCAGGAAAAAACACAGAGGCTATTTCATCCCTACAAGCCTGTTTCGCTGGTTTCCCAGCTCTTCAGGGGAGTTTATTATATATAAACTCCCCTGAAGAGCTGGGAAACCTGTGAAACAGGCTTGCTCTTCAGGGGAGTTTATTATATATACAATATACATAAACTCCCCTGAAGAGCAGGGAAACTCGTGAAACAGGCTTGTAGGGATGAAATAGCCTCCGTGTTTTTTCCTGAACTAAAGTGTATTTATATGTATAGATACGTGTGTGTGTGTATATATATATGTATATATGTATGTGTATGTATATATATATATATATATATATATATATATATATATGTATGTATATATATATATATATATATATATATATATATATATATATATATATATATATATATATATATATATATATATATATATATATGTGTGTGTGTGTGTGTGTGTGTGTGTGTGTGTGTGTGTGTGTGTGTGTGTGTGTGTGTGTGTGTGGGAAAAATCACAAGACTATTTCATCTCTGAGATGAAATAGTCTTGTGATTTTTCCCACACATACATATTACGCTCTACCACGGTATCGAGCACTATTTTTTTGGATAATCTAATTAAGACATTATATATATATATATATATATATATATATATACATACATGTGTGTGTGTGTGTATATCAGTGGCGTGCGGTGACGTTCATGTCAGGTGAGGCACTGACTTTATCACAGTCAGATTTACAAACATATGAACCCTAAAGAGTATCTTATTCACAATTTGATTGGCAGCAGTTAACGGGTTATGTTTAAAAGCTCATACCAGCATTCTTCCCTGCTTGGCACTCAGCATCAAGGGTTGGAATTGGGGGTTAAATCACCAAAAATTATTCCCAGGCACGGCGCCGCTGCTACCCACTGCTCCCCTCACCTCCCAGGGGGTGAACAAGGGGATGGGTCAAATGCAGAGTACAAATTTCACCACACCTCGTGTGTGTGTGACAATCATTGGTACTTTAACCTAACTTTAACTTTACACTTACAAACTGTAGCACACAATAAAGCACATTTAATTAAAAAAACGTTATTATGGTCTTACCTTTACTTATAAATGTGGGAGCGTTGTGAATGGTGCGTGACTGCTCGCCGTCTGTTCGCTGTTGCGAAAAAGCTAAGTAGCGCTCTATCTGTGTGCTTTTAATTGTTCTACAGCTTTCTTTATCACTTCTCAAACATTTTTAGTGGTACTATTTAACTTGCAAATCACCCGATCTCTGTCCCACCACCCTTTCCTCAGCTAGCCAGCTGCTAAGCTAGCGCGGAGAAAGGCAGCGCCGGTCAGTAAGAAGCTACTCCTACAGACCGCGACCACTTCCCTGAGGACAGCAGGAACTTCACTCGGTGACAGAAAACACTGTGAGTAATGGCTTCCTGCGCGTCTTGCACCATACTCACGGAGAGGTTGGCTCTGCTAGAGGGCCGTGTCCGCCAGTTAGAGCAGAGTAATGTCGTAACTTTAGATGTTGCGGACACATCTGCTAGCGTTAGCTGTAGCGAGCTAACTAGCCCAGCTTGTAGCAGTCCTAAGCGGCCTACAAGCTACGGTGTACCGGTTGAGACGCATAATAGATTTAGCTCTTTAGCTAGTCCTACACCCCAGTCTACCGGGCACCACACCTTAGTTATAGGGGACTCCATCACCCGAAACATAAAGCTTAGCAAACCAGCCACAATAAAGTGTATCCCCGGGGCCAGAGCACCTGACATTGAAGCTAATCTTAGGGAGCTAACTCGCAACAGGCCTAGTAAACACGTACGACAGGCTAATCGCACCACTAATTATGCGAATATAGTTGTACACGTTGGCTCCAATGACACTAGAATGAGACAGTCAGAGATTACAAAGAGAAACATAGCCAGGACTTGTGATCTCGCCAGAAAGATGTCCAGGCATCGAGTAATTGTCTCTGGCCCCCTGCCTGCGAGAGGCAATGATGAGAGATATAGCAGATTAGTCTCGCTTAACAAGTGGTTGGCTAGCTACTGTAGGACGCAGGGACTAACGTTTATTGATAACTGGCCCTCTTTCTGGGGCAAACCAGGCTTGCTGATGAGAGACGGCCTTCACCCTAACCAGGAAGGCGCCATCATCCTGTCTAGAAACATAGACTACTATTTAAGTCTCACTTGACTGACTACACTAGAGCAAGCCCGGTCACAGGCAATTACAATGTCTGTTAGTCCGGGTGAGGAGTCAGTTAAGCTAGAACTAGCCAGCGCCAGGCTGGATAATCCATGTACGCATAGCAATTCTCTTAGAATAATACACAATTCACATAATGTTTTTTCTGTTGTGTCTGTGTCAGAGGTGGACATGCATTCTACTGAGGTGGCAAATTATGATATGTCCAGTCTATTGCAGCACCAAGCAAACAATCGGAAAATTCCCGTCATATCAATTCCTAGATATGGTCGAAACTATTTAAAGTGCACTACGCATAATAAACGCAACATTGTTAATATTGCCACTACGGATAATCTTAACAAAAACTCGTCAAAACAGCCCAATACCTATAATATGGGCTTTTTAAACATAAGATCATTGTCTCCCAAGGCGTTATTGGTTAATGAGGTCATTAGAGACAACAATCTTAACGTCATTGGTCTTAGCGAAACCTGGCTCAAACCGGACGAATTTTTTGCGCTCAATGAGGCATCTCCTCCTAACTATACGAATGCGCATGTTGCCCGCCCTCTTAAAAGGGGAGGGGGTGTCGCACTAATATACAATGAAAATTTCAACCTTACCCCTAACCTAAATAATAAATATAAATCGTTTGAGGTGCTTACTATGAGGTCCGTCACACCGCTACCTCTCGACCTGGCTGTTATCTACCGCCCCCCTGGGCCCTATTCGGACTTTATCAGTGAATTCTCAGAGTTTGTTGCTGATCTAGTGACGCACGCCGACAATATAATCATAATGGGGGACTTTAATATCCATATGAATACCCCATCGGACCCTCAGTGCGTGGCGCTCCAAACCATAATTGATAGCTGTGGTCTTACACAAATAATACATGAACCCACGCATCGCAACGGTAATACAATAGATCTAGTGCTTGTCAGGGGTGTCACCACCTCCAAAGTTATGATACTTCCATATACTAAAGTAATGTCCGATCATTACCTTATAAAATTTGAAGTTTTGACTCTTTGTCAACAAGCTAATAATAATAATAACTGCTATAGCGGCCGCAACATTAATGCTGCCACAACGATGACTCTTGCTGACCTACTGCCTTCGGTAATAGCACCATTCCCAAATTATGTCGGCTCTATTGATAAACTCACTAACAACTTTGACGATGCCTTGCGCGAAATTATTGATAGTATAGCACCGCTAAAGCAAAAAAGGGCCCCTAAAAGGCGCACCCCATGGTTTACAGAAGAAATTAGAGCTCATAAATTATCATGTAGAAAACTGGAACGCAAATGGCGCGCGACTAAACTTGAGGTTTTCCATCAAGCATGGAGTGATAGTTTAATAACTTATAAACGCATGCTTACCTTAGCTAAAGCTAAATACTACTCAAATCTCATCCGCCTCAACAAAAACGATCCTAAATTTCTGTTTAGTACAGTAGCATCGCTAACCCAACAAGGGACTCCTCCCAGTAGCTCCACCCACTCGGCAGATGATTTTATGAATTTCTTTAATAAGAAAATTGAACTCATTAGAAAGGAGATTAAAGACAACGCATCCCAGCTACAACTGGGTTCTATTAACACAAATACGACTGTATATACGACGGACACTGCCCTCCAAAATAGTCTCTCTATTTTTGATGAAATAACATTAGAGGAATTATTACAGCGTGTAAGTGGGATAAAACAAACAACATGTTTACTTGACCCACTTCCTGGGAAACTTATCAAGGAACTGTTTGTATTATTAGGTCCATCAGTGTTAAATATTATAAACTTATCACTTTCCTCCGGCACTGTTCCCCTAGCATTCAAAAAAGCGGTTATTCATCCTCTGCTCAAAAGACCTAACCTCGATCCTGACCTCATGGTAAACTACCGACCGGTCTCCCACCTTCCGTTTATTTCCAAAATTCTCGAAAAAACTGTTGCACAGCAGCTAAATGAACACTTAGTGACTAACAATCTCTGTGAACCTTTTCAATCCGGTTTCAGGGCAAATCACTCTACGGAGACAGCCCTCGCAAAAATGACTAATGATCTATTGCTAACGATGGATTCTGATGCGTCATCTATGTTGCTGCTTCTTGATCTTAGCGCCGCTTTCGATACCGTCGATCATAATATTTTATTAGAGCGTATCAAAACACGTATTGGTATGTCAGACTTAGCCTTGTCTTGGTTTAACTCTTATCTTACTGACAGGATGCAGTGCGTCTCCCATAACAATGTGACCTCGGACTATGTCAAGGTAACATGCGGAGTTCCCCAGGGTTCGGTTCTTGGCCCTGCACTCTTTAGTATTTACATGCTGCCGCTGGGTGACATCATACGCAAGTACGGTGTTAGCTTTCACTGTTATGCTGATGACACTCAACTCTACATGCCCCTAAAGCTGACCAACACGCCGGACTGTAGTCAGCTGGAGGCGTGTCTTAATGAAATTAAACAATGGATGTCCGCTAACTTTTTGCAACTCAACGCTAAGAAAACGGAAATGCTGATTATCGGTCCTGCTAGACACCAACATCTATTTAATAATACCACCTTAACATTTGACAACCAAACAATTAAACAAGGAGACTCGGTAAAGAATCTGGGTATTATCTTCGACCCAACTCTCTCGTTTGAGTCACACATTAAGAGTGTTACTAAAACGGCCTTCTTTCATCTCCGTAATATCGCTAAAATTCGTTCCATCTTGTCCACTAGCGACGCTGAGATCATTATTCATGCGTTCGTTACGTCTCGTCTCGATTACTGTAACGTATTATTTTCGGGCCTCCCTATGTCTAGCATTAAAAGATTACAGTTGGTACAAAATGCGGCTGCAAGGCTTTTGACAAAAACAAGAAAGTTTGATCATATTACGCCTATACTGGCTCACTTGCACTGGCTTCCTGTGCACTTAAGATGCGACTTTAAGGTTTTACTACTTACGTATAAAATATTACACGGTTTAGCTCCAGCCTATCTCGCCGATTGTATTGTACCATATGTCCCGACAAGAAATCTGCGTTCAAAGAACTCCGGCTTATTAGTGATTCCCAGAGCCAAAAAAAAGTCTGCGGGTTATAGGGCGTTTTCTGTTCGGGCTCCAGTGCTCTGGAATGCCCTCCCGGTAGCAGTTAGAGATGCTACCTCAGTAGAAGCATTTAAGTCCCATCTTAAAACTCATTTGTATAATCTAGCCTTTAAATAGACCCCCCCTTTTTTAGACCAGTTGATCTGCCGTTTCTTTTCTTCTCTCCTCTTCTCCCCTGTCCCTTGCGAGGGGGAGTCGCATAGGTCCGGTGGCCATGGATGAAGTGCTGGCTGTCCAGAGCCGGGACCCCGGGTGGACCACTAGCCTGTGCATCGGTTGGGGACATCTCTGCGCTGCTGACCCGTCTCCGCTCGGGATGGTTTCCTGTTGGCCCCGCTGTGGACTGGACTCCCGCTGATGTGTTGGATCCACTGTGGACTGGACTTTCACAATGTTATGTCAGACCCACTCGACATCCGTTGCTTTCGGTCTCCCCTAGAGGGGGGGGGTTACCCACATATGCGGTCCTCTCCAAGGTTTCTCATAGTCATTCACCGACGTCCCACTGGGGTGAGTTTTTCCTTGCCCGTATGTGGGCTCTGTACCGAGGATGTCGTTGTGGCTTGTACAGCCCTTTGAGACACTTGTGATTTAGGGCTATATAAATAAACATTGATTGATTGATTGAATGAATGAAATATGAAATCCGCGCTGCATTCTGCAGGTGTACCTAATGTTGTGTCCCTGTTCACGGCTCCTCCGGCGCTCCGCGCGAGCATTGTTGTTTTTGCACTTTTTGGCTTCTTGTTAAGTGACTTTTTTTGGGTGGATTCGGTCTTGCACGTGGAGGGTTTGGGTGTGGGCTTTGCTTGGTGTGGCGCTCCCGTCGGGCGGTGCATTCTGCGGCGGGAGTGTTAACCGGCACCAGCAGGCGGGGTTATGAGACGATCAGCCTCACAAAGTGTGTCTTCGCAGCAGAGTTTTATGATCGCTCAGCACTAAAAATATGTTACACACATACAGTTGTTGACAAAATACACTGTACATTATATACCTCAGCTAACGAAACTATGGAAATGTATAATATAATTCATATAGCAATACGGTCTCACTGCACAGCAGGCCAGCAGTTAGCCGAGTCATTGCGCACAATCCATGTTGAGGGCGAGGCACAATGCAGTGACGTGCCTCAACTGGCTGCTGACACCGCACCGTCTCTTCTCAGTATTTGAACGGCAAATGTGAAAATAAAAATAAAAATAATCTAAAACTGGTGAAGTTAAATGGAAAATAACTTTAGTATATAGTATATAGTATATATATATATATATATATATATATATATATATATATATATATATATATATATATATATATATATATATATATACACACACACACACACACATATACATTACAGGCCAAAGTTTGGACACACCTTCTCATTCAATGTGTTTTCTTTATTTCCATGACTATTTACATTGTAGATTGTCACTGAAGGCATCAAAACTATGAATGAACACATGTGGAGTTATGTACTTAACAAAAAAAGGTGAAATAACTGAAAACATGTTTTATATTCTAGTTTCTTCAAAATAGCCACCCTTTGCTCTGATTCCTGCTTTGCACACTCTTGGCATTCTCTCGATGGGCTTCAAGCACACCTGTGAAGTGAAGACCTTTTCAGGTGACTACCTCTTGAAACTCATTTATATTAAAGTATGACAGCTAGCTTGCTGTTGGTGAATTACATGTTAATACATTCTGTGCAAAAAACAAATTGGCCGGTCAATGTTATACCAATAATATGTGTTTTATAGCATTATTGTGCCAGTTGTAATATAAGTCAGCGTTAAGGAAACTTACTTATAAAGTCTCAGTTCATATTCGGAAAACAGTAGCTAACTAAGCTAGCTCGCAACAATTTCACTGGTGGGCATAAATATGGTACAATAATCGTTGATTCACAAAAATAACCTGTAGTAGTGTTCACTCTTACTTGTGAAAAGTAAGTTTGATTTATTGAATACCTTAGATCAATGGTTCTCAAACTTTTTTCACCAAGTACCACCGCAGAAACATCAAGGTGTTCTTAATCTTTTTGACCTCGGGGCCAATAATTTTCCACAACAGAGGGGCCTGGGGCCCACTCAAATATTAACATTGAATTAATAATCTTACTCTTGATTTTAATGGTATTCAATAATTATATCTAACCTACTTTCAGTTTAACACAATACACCTCGTCAAATAATATGTAACCATGTGTTTAGCACAAAAATTATCAAGGTTTAGGTCAGGCTGATTACAAAAATAAATACTAATCGAATATATTGCAAAAGAAGGGACTCATAAAAATGGATGACAAATAAATGTACATATAATTACGCACTGCTAAAATAAATACATTCTGACTAAATGAATGACAGATAATAGTAATAGATATACATTTCTTAAATAAACTGTAAATAAAATTTAAGTGCAAATGAAAATACAGCTTTAGCACTTTAGTCATAATTTTTGCACCTAAGAAACGTTTCTATGACTTTAGCTCCAGACTTCTTCTGTTTGTTTGAAATTGTCATTACTGCCACAAGTGGCGGAAAAGTGTATTACAATTAAGTACCGCTGCGGCCCATACGGACCATAGCTGAGAAACAGATTTTTTTTAGGGCCCAACCCTATGGTTAAGAAACAATGACTTCAATCACCATAAAAAGTGTAGAATGTGTTAGTAAAATGTTGTCTAAAATCAGATTTGGGGATGTTTCCAAGGCAAGAAAAGACAGGTGAATGCCAAGTGGCCCCATAACTCAAGAGGCCCCCAGAACCAGAGGCTGCGGGCTCTTTGTGCACCAATGATTTGTGCAGTTGCTTGATTCAAAATGTTTTGCACCAGATTCCCAAACTAACCACAAGGACTTGTCTTGAAGTATTTGTGGCAGCTTGGAGCCTATGTATTTCTCATGTATGTTTTAAGTACATAGAAAAAATGTCTGATGAATAGGCAGTACACTCACAAAAATATCCTTTTATTCTTCCAAGGCTTTTCTTGCAGCCGGTCTATTTAATCATTTTTATTCAAATTCTTCTAGTGATTCCGCTAAACTTGACATTCATCCATTTTCATCTGTAACTAAAAAATACGGAAAAAATTAGAACGTTTTCATTATGTTACAGTGCACAGTTGCAACGGTAATAATATTAATATTATAAATTATTACCACAAGTGGAAAATAATAGATTACATTTACTCACACTGATTTTTGTTTATTTGTACTTTTGAAACATCTGTACTTGCAGTTTTGTTTTAATGTTCTATTCAGTAATGCATAGTTGAAAATGTTACAAAGTACAAAAAAACAATGTTTAAAAAGTACTGTACAAATAAAAAAAGTAACCACTCAAATCCGATAATGCCAGTTTATAATTAATTTGGCACCCCCAGGCATAAAAAGTAGACCTCCCCCCTCCCCCTTAAAAAGTAGAGCAGATTTTTAGGCAGTACTTTTTAACTTTGCCTGTGGTCTATCTATGTATTGTAGTAGTCCATATGTACTGTATGTTTGTATGTAGGTATCTATGTATGTCTGAATTTGTGTATGTATCTATCTATGTATGTTTATATATGGATATCAACATACATAGAAAGATACATACACAAATTCAGACTAAAATGCTCAGACTACCATTAGTGCGAGCATTTTAGTTGCATTTGCGACTAAAATAGGTCGTGCGAGTTTTGGAAAAAAAAAAGTAGCACACATGCAAATACAGATCTTAACACAGCTTTCATCGCATTTTGCTCCCCATACAAATCCATCCAAAGCTGATCAAGCTAGAGTAAAAATTCTGCCAATCTGTCTGGCATGTTTGAAATAAACTTAAACCATAACCAACCAGACAAGTGATTGACGCGGCAGTGTCACCCTGTGTGTGTGCTGCAGTCTATGTCCCCCTCCTAGAACTAAGTGTGTGAGCTCCAGTAGCTCACACACTTAGTTTTAAACACGGAATAAACAAAGTCTTAGTTGGAGGAACTGGTCAGTAAAAGACCATTTTTTCCCCCATCTTAAAACTTGACTGCACTGCTCGCTAGTAACTACGAGGGTTAGTTAGTTTCGGTTCATTTCGAACATGCACTATATTTACAACGAAGGGAATATTGAACAACAAAGCAGTGATTGAAGTGACACACTTGCCATCCAAACAATACCCCGTTTGTTGACAAGAACCTACAGCCACGGAAGCACAGTCAATCTATTTCTTAAGCAGAGGTAACACAAACCAGTGAAAGATTCAAAAGAGCTGCTCTCAGAGCCGACAAACTGCCGATGCTAGCTTGCCAAGCTAACAAAAGAGTTCAAACTCCTAAGCTACTACTAACTCGCTGGCGTCACACGTCATTCGGCAACAGGCACCGCCTTTGAAAAGGCCCACACACAGACGCATAAACGTATCTTAACTACATTATACCAGATATTTGAACGTTTTAAGTAGTGCAATAATTACTTTCCCTAGCAATTACATTTATTAAAGAGCAATTATGTTAGTAATTTTTGGTAAAGTAACGAGTGACTATAAGTAATTACTTTTTAAAAATACATTTTCAGAGCCATACAGCATAATGGCCTAGTGGTTAGAGTGTCCGCCCTGAGATCGGTAGGTTGTGAGTTCAAACTCCGGCCGAGTCATACCAAAGACTATAAAAATGGTATCCATGACCTCCCTGCTTGGCACTCAGCATCAAGGGTTGGAATTGGGGGTTAAATCACCAAAAATGATTCCCGGGCGCGGCCACTGCTGCTGCTCACTGCTCTCCTCACCTCCCAGGGGGTGATCAAGGGTGATGGGTCAAATGCAGAGAATAATTTCGCCACACCTAGTGTGTGTGTGACAATCATTGGTACTTTAACTTAACAACGCCATTGTTAAAGGTCAATTATTTTAATGTTGCTGTTTAAACGTGTCCTCTTAAACCATGGCACTTTTTCGTTTGCTGAAATTTCCAAGTCACAAATGTTCTCGTAAAAATAGTAAAAAATGTAATATATATATATATATATATATATATATATTTTTATTTTTTTTATTTTTATTTTTTTATTTTTTACAAAAAGATGTGCATTCCATTTTATTTTATATCAAATCTCCCCATATTCAAACTGTCTGTTGTACAAATGAAAAGTGGACTTTTTAACACGTGAGACAGAAAAAAAAAAACACAAAAAAAACATCAACCTGTGACAGTCTTCTGCCATGTAGTAAAAAAATTTTTTTTTTTTTTTTTAATAATACAGTGTTTTATTTCGAAACGGTACTGAAACCCGAACGATGGCAAATAATTCCGCCTTTTTGACTACTTTATTAAACATCCATTCACAATACTGACAATTTTAACGTCTACTTATTGTGAGGCAACTGATGATTCAAGTTAAGTACCTCATAAACAAATCAAGTCTTTAAAAAGACAAGAAAATAGGCGCCTCCAAGAGCAAACGTGGTTGAAATTGTGGCGATTATACTCCGTTTTTTTTATATATATAAATGTTCGTTTTTATATTTTTGTTCTGTTCACTACTATCATACTTGCCAACCCTCCCGTTTTTAGCGGGAGAATCCCGATATTCAGCGCCTCTTCCGACAACCTCCCGACAGAGATTTTCTCCCGACAAACTCCTGGTATTCCCCCCCAAAAAAGTTTGCGCAGCTGCGATTGGACCTGACCAGCCTCCGGGTACAAGTACTGGAGTACCAATTGCTTGCCAGGGAAGATCTTCCCCAGGAAGCAAGGATTGACCGGTTTTAGTTTAGTCTTTATTTGAAGGGACAATGTACAGAAACATTAAGCTCAAAGACAGATATGTTCTGTACCAGATTATAGCTAAATAGCTAATTTCCATCTGCAGTCCCTGGCTACCTAAATTAAAGGGATACAAAAATCATGCAATAAAATTATGACAATAAAATCATACACAAGTATTAAGAAAAAAGTCATAAAATGCCCTTTCATGGACACATACTTAATATACAATACAACCACACCTCATTTACATCATCACACAAAGACAATACATGCTTTTGTTCACATCTGTCATCATTTGTAAAAAAAACCATGATTTTAACACACACACCTCACAATTTACAATAAAAATGCTCTCATGGATAAATATAATACACATTAGGTTGATGTGTCAAACATAATGCCCATCTTAGTGACCGTGTGAGCAGCTTTGATTGCTCCAAAGCCACTTTTTAACTTCAATTGTGAATGAAGAGTAATCTGTTAGACTTTTCAAGTTTGTTGTGAGGTCATTCCATTCCTTTATGGCTTTATATGAAAAGGCTGATTGTGCAAAAGAGGTTTTACATCTGGGTACGCTACACTGCCCCCTGGTGGAGGCTCGTGTGTTTCTAGTTGTCACAGCAGATGTAAACTGGACAAAGTTTTGGGCCATGCTAGGGAGCAGGGCCGGCCCGTGCCATAGGCCGTATAGGCAAATGCTAAGGGCGCCGTCCATCAGGGGGCGCCACGCCAGTGCCACAAATGTTGGAGAAAAAAAAAAAAAGAAAAAAAAAGTTGGTACTATTATTTCTAAATACAAAAAATAATCCCACGTTAATTAAAATGCAAAGTAAAGCCTATTTAATAGAAATATTATTTGCCACAGCATTGCGCCCCCCCTCCCCCCGCACGGTGCGCCCCCTCCCTTCCCGTATCATGACTCTTTTTGGACGTCACCACATCAAAAAAATCAACACAAGATGTCAAAACGGCCAAAACTGTCAGGTGCCCAGGGAAGAAAAAAGAGAAAAGAAGAGGAGAAACGAGAAAAAGACAGAGGTAGCAGGTAGGTAACGTTAGCCTACATGAAATTATTTGTCTGTGATAGTAACCTGGCTTTTTAGCATTAAGCTAATGTTACATAATTCAGCAATTGCTAATCAATAAATAGCTACTTCTGTTTTAACGTCGGGTTAATATTGTGGAGGGGGCTAATTTTTCTGGAAAATAATAATGTAACGTTAGGTAATTACAGTACTCCCACCTTACATTCCTCAGGGACATTTGTTTTAGATCTTTTAAGCAGGTGTTTTTTGTTGACAATGTTATTGCCTTCTGGTTAGCTAATGTTTGCTCTGCAGGTAATAGTCACTTTTCCACCCCTTTATATATTAGGTATAGTTGTAAGCCTAGTTGTTAAAGTGCACATCATTAATGTTAATTAAGCAATATCACATGAGAGGGAATGCTGTTTTTTAATTTGAGCACTGCTGTGATTCGGTTAAAGATAATCATAACATAACATTCTCATATAATATGTTAATTTGCTTTCTTTAAGTAAAACAAAGGTCAAAGACAAAGCTATTCGGTTTCTTGTGAGTATATACACTTCACTGCCGATGTGGGGGGGCGCCACCTAAAATCTTGCCTAGGGCGCCAGATTGGTTAGGGCCAGGCCTGCTAGGGAGAGATGGAAGATTCCACACTCTCGTGCATTTGATGAAAGCACTTTTGTGCGTGCCACACAGCAATGCATCATCAGAGAGGGTGTTCAGCATGGTTAGAAAAATAGTGACAGAGAATAGAAAGAGGATGGCCAATTCAACCCTTAACAAAGCATTGTACTTTCAAGTACAACAATGAGTAGATGAGTGTTGTGTGTGTGTGTGTGTATATGTGTAAATAAATGAACACTAAAATTCAAGTATTTCTTTTATTTATATATATAATCAAATATATATATATATATATATATATATATATATATGTATATATACATATACATATAGCTAGAATTCACTGAAAGTCAAGTATTTATATATATATATATGAAATACTTGAATTGGTGAATTCTAGCTGTAAATATACTCTCCTCTTAACCACGCCCCCCACCCAACCACGCCCCCATCCCCGACCAAGCCCCCCCCCTCCCGATATTGGAGGTCTCAAGGTTGGCAAGTATGCTACTATCCAAGCTATCCGTTTTATTAAAACAATTTTTTTTTGCCATTTAAGGAAGTCGCGTGTACTTTGCGCATGCGTTGACCGATCGGGTTTTTTGTTTCTTTTAGAAACCTTTATTTATTAATTTTAACGGTAGGCCGATAAATATAAATGCTTTAAAATTTAATATCAGAAATTATCGGTATCGGTTTTTTTTTATTATCGGTATCGGTTTTTAATTTTTTAAATTTTTAAATTTTATTAAATCAACATAAAAAACACAAGATACACTTACAATTAATGCACCAACCCAAAAAACTTCCCTCCCCAATTTACACTCATTCACACTCATTCACACAAAAGGGTTGTTTCTTTCTGTTATTAATATTCTGGTTCCTATATATCAATATATATCAATACAGTCTGCAAGGGTTACAGTCCGTAAGCACACATGATTGTGTGTGCTGCTGGTCCACTAATAGTACTAGCCTTTAACAGTTAATTTTACTCATTTTCATTAATTACTAGTTTCTATGTAACTGTTTTTATATTGTTTTACTTTCTTGTTTATTCAAAAAAATGCTTTTAATTTATTTATCTTATTTTATTTTATTTTTTAAAAAGGACCTAATCTTCACCATACCTGGTTGACCAAATTAGGCATAATAATGTGTGTTAATTCCACGACTGTATATATCGGTATCGGTAATTAATAATCATGAATCAATTTAAGTGGACCCCGACTTAAACAAGTTGAAAAACTTATTCGGGTGTTACCATTTAGTGGTCAATTGTACGGAATATGTACTTCACTGTGCAACCTACTAATAAAGTCTCAAGAGTTGGACAATATCGGAATATCGGATATTGGCAAAAAAGCCATTATCGGACATCCCTAATTTTAACATTTACAAACAGTTGAGAAATAATAATCAAAGTAAGTACAAAAACAGTACAAAACCGTACAAAACAGCGCCAGGGGATTTAAATTCAAAGTAACTAAAATAGAATGCAAAATATACATATAACAAACAAAGTGTAGTAAAAAATGTAATGCAATGTCAACATCTGCATCGATGACGCCATAACTGCACTTCCACGCTCATCCAGCGGGGGGCAGCATGCTCCAATTTAAGGGTCCCAAAAGAAATGACGATTTGCAAAAAAAAAAAAAAAAAAATCTATTCTTTCCCCCCTTGCAGATTTGTTTGTGTGTGCAAAGAATTGGCAAGGTCTCTTCTTCTGAAGTTTGCGCAAGAATATCCGTCCGTAGTTGAAGTTGACAAGAAAAAGAACTAGACTTGAGTGCAGCGTGAGGACGCGGACGTGGTCAGTCGGCGTGTCCAGACCCTCAGGAGCGTGACGGACGGCTGGGCAGTCCTATGATACCTCCCAAACACTTCTTTTTCCCCCCTTTTTGCCTTCTTTAAATCACACCAAAACAACAACGCTCGGCTAACTTTTACACCGAAGAAGTCCGAAGAGCCCTCCGAGATGTCCGTGGCAGGCTTGAAGAAGCAGTTTTATAAAGCCAGTCAGGTTTGTCAAACTTTTCTCGCCCGTGGCTAGCATGCTAGCGTCGCTTAGCATCGGAGCTAACGCTACTTTTCCAATGCTAACAAACCGTTAGCCTAGCGAACGATGACATAAGCTAATAGCAGCGAATCTTGACATTTCACTCTTTTTACCCGCGCTAATCCTTATTAAAGTGGAGTTGTTGGCGTTATAGTAATGTGCTGTGTTTGAATGTAAACCTACTTTTTACTGCTAATTATAAACCTCCAGGTTGTACAATGTAAGCAACTTTATGGAAGTACTTTAGTATCTCCTCTTCTTTGAGCTGAATACATGCTGACCTCCTTTTCCACCAGTTGTGTCCAGCTGTGTTGTGTTTAGGGCCTTTTTTTTAATTACAGGAGGTTGAATGGGATCCCCCACTGATTGGAAATGCAAAAAACACAAATTTGATGAGTTTGACTGTTTTTCCCCTACTCAAGAATTTCTTCGCCACCCCTGCTGATGTCAGCAGGAAAGGCTTGTGTTTAGCAGTGTCTTGCCAGGCATAGGCACTGCTAAAATATGTCCGCCATACCTTCATGGTTTGATTCCAACTTTTGGGAATTATGCAAATCCCAAATACAGGTACCTATAGGTAAGATAAGTTAGTTTTGCATATTAGGACTCCTTAAAAAAATACACTAGGAGGTAACCTACAGCCACATATTGTTTATTTGACCTGGTGCTGATTAGAGACTGTTATTTTCTTTTGTAGACCACACACTGGGATGGGTGATATGGCTTGTATTGTGCTATATTTTGCAGCCTCCTTCGATAACCTTTTATGTCACGATATATTATTTTATATGTAAATGATATATACAGTATATAAAGGTTTATATGAAATAGGGACAGATACAGAAACATAGATATCTGAAACAGTTATCCAATGTATGCATCATAGTGTTTGTAGCCAAAGCTAATTTACAACACTTGTCCCCAACAACAACAACACAGATCTAACATCATTAAAATAGGAAAATAAAAAGAAGAAGGCAAAGAGGAGTCGATAATAATGATAATAGTAATAACACAGACAAAGTGCAAACTAGATAAAAGCCAATAATAATAATAACACAGACAAAGTGCAGACTAGATAAAAACCAATTAGTAAAGATTAATAAAAACTAAACATGGGAACACGATTGTAGCTCAACTAGCCACAATTTTGTTTGTTTTAAGAAAGTGACAAGTGCAGGTATAGTTTTCAAAGTGTCAGGTAGAGAGTTATATAGTTGTGGTCCTTTTATTGAAAAGGCAGTCTGGGCAAAAAATGTTCTACGCAATGGAACGCAACAGTTGCCTTTTGACGTTGCTCGGGTGGTAGATCTGGTACCACTTTGCAGTCTTGTAATTGCCTTGCAGAGCAATTGGGGAGCAGAGTTATCCAAGCATTTAAAAACCAGTTTGACTGTGTGTAACAAAATAAAATTGGCAAAACCTAAAATATTGTATTTAGTTAAAATTTGGCAATGATGATATCGTATACTCTTCTTGACTAGGACTTTCAAGGCGCGGTTATAAAGACACTCAATGGTCTTGATTGATGACTGGTGTGCCTGGGACCATGTAGTTAAGCCATAAGATATGTGTGAAAGAATCATTGAATTCATAAAAGTAAAAGCACAGCTGAGAGTTAAGCATGAATTCATAAAAGTAAAAGCACAGCTGAGAGTTAAGCAGTTTCTTATAATCTTAAAACAGCCTAGGTTTGCCTTCAGGGTTTTACACATATTCTTAATGTGATGAGGAAAACGTTTTGAAATGGGTTACAAAGACTGTTAAAAAGGGTTAAAAATACTGATAGTCATACTTAAAATGTTCAAAACCACTGAATAATTACATTTCTTATCACAATTATAATCAAGACAAAAACACATAATGGCTTTGTAACAATAACATTATACATTTTTCTTTTTTAAATGATTTCATATTATTGGCTCTGATTTAAATTTGTTGGATTTTGCCCTTAAAGGCCTACTGAAATGAAATTTTCTTATTTAAACGGGGATAGCAGATCCATTCTATGAGTCATACTTGATCATTTCGCGATATTGCCATATTTTTGCTGAAAGGATTTAGTAGAGAACACAGACGATAAAGTTCGCAACTTTTGGTCGGTGATAAAAAAAGCCTTGCCTGTACCGGAAGTAGCGTGACGTCTCAGGTTGAAGGGCTCCTCACATTTCCCCATTGTTTACACCAGCAGCGAGAGCGATTCGGACCGAGAAAGCGCCGATTACCCCATTAATTTGAGCGAGGATGAAAGATTTGTGGATGAGGAACATGAGAGTGAAGGATTAGAGTGCAGTGCAGGACTTTCTTTTTTCGCTCTGACCGTAACTTAGGTACAAGGGCTCATTGGATTCCACACTTTCTCCTTTTTGTATTGTGGATCACGGATTTGTATTTTAAACCACCTCGGATACTATATCCTCTTGAAAATGAGAGTCGAGAACGCGAAATGGACATTCACAGTGACTTTTATCTCCACGACAATACATCGGTGAAGCACTTTAGCTACGGAGCTAACGTGATAGCATCGGGCTTAACTGCAGATAGAAACAAAAGAAATAAGCCCCTGACTGGAAGGATAGACAGAAGATCAACAATACTATTAAACCATGGACCTGTAACTACACGGTAATGCTTTCCAGCCTGGCGAAGCTTAACAATGCTGTTGCTAACGACGCCATTGAAACTAACTTAGCTACGGGACCTCGACAGAGCTATGCTAAAAACATTAGCTATCCACCTACGTCAGCCCTCATCTGCTCATCAACACCCGTGCTCACCTGCGTTCCAGCGATCGACGGCGCGATGAAGGACTTCACCCGATCATCGATGCGGTCGGCGGCTAGCGTCGGATAGCGCGTCTGCTATCCAACTCAAAGTCCTCCTGGTTGTGTTGCTGCAGCCAGCCGCTAATACACCGATCCCACCTACAGCTTTCTTCTTTGCAGTCTCCATTGTTCAGTAAACAAATTGCAAGAGATTCACCAACACGGATGTCCAGAATACTGTGGAATTTTGAGATGAAAACAGAGCTGTTTGTATTGGGATACAATGTGTCCCAATACTTCCGCTTCAACCATTGACGTCACGCGCAAACGTCATCATACCTAGACGTTTTCAACCGGAAGTTTCCCGGGAAATTTAAAATTGCACTTTATAAGTTAACCCGGCCGTATTGGCATGTGTTGCAATGTTAAGATTTCATTATTGATATATAAACTATCAGACTGCATGGTCGGTAGTAGTGGGTTTCAGTAGGCCTTTAAGGTCCTCCTGTGTCCAGGGATGCAAAATGCAAAAAACACAATTTTGATGAGTTTGACTGTTTTTCCCCTACTCAAGAATTTGTTCGCCGCCCCTGCTAATGTAAGCAGGAAAGGCTTGTATCTGACTCGGATTCTTGCCAGGCATAGACACCGATCATCGAAAAAGCAGAATAGCTGCAAAACTAATATAGATGAGTATACAGATGTGCACACGACTTATTTCCTGTGGGCTGCCTTTGTTTTCCACCCCAATAACAGTTGACACAGCTTAGATTTCTCCTCACTGGGGGCATACAGGAAGTTAGGGTGGATATCAGCGTCCAACAGTGCACACATCCGTGTTTATCTCCCACTCTCTCTTTGCCTGCTTCCTTTTGTAAATGATCACCTCGTTTAATGGTTCTCAAACTTTTTTCACCAGGTACCACCTCAGAAAATTCCCACTTACCACCATAATGTCCAACATTAAAATACAGTAGCATATTAGGCCTAAGTAGTCATTAAAAACAAGGCGGAGATCTTATTTAACAAGTATTCAGTTCAGTTTCAGTTTGTTTTATTTCGAACATGCATACGATACAATGTGATGCATCACACAATTCCAGTTGTTTCATTACAGCACGTCCGAAAAGGAGTAGGAAGAAGCAGAGCTTATTTAATCCTACACCTTTTCATACCATAGCAATTTTATCCAATTTCCTTGTTCTCTGTAACATAAGAGAAACAAATAAATAATATACCATAGTAAGCAAACAAATATTAAATACATAAATAATATTTGTCTCAATAAATTTTTTTAAAAAAAATGGGGAAAAAGGGTTTAAGATGTTCATCATAATTCTTGTGCTGTGTATTTTGTGAACACTTGTAGTTTGAACAGTCTCTTAAACTGAATCCAGTGTTTCCCATAAACTGCCAAGATACCTGTGGTGGTGGGGGCGTGGCTATGGGCGTGGTCACCATGACACCATCGAGTAATTTGCATAATTTACTACAATGATATGATTTTCTCTAAAAAGGCTCAAAAAATGTATACTTACTAATTAATAACAGTTTTGTTTTAAACGTCCATCCATCCATCCATTTTACAATATAATTACAACACTTTATGTCCATATTTATATACAGATTTGAACAATAAGTTATTCACTGGAATATATTTATTAATTGTGGTTCTTACAAAAAATATATCTTATAAAATATAAAAGCTAAAATGTCTCTTAAAGCTCTGCCCCTTTAATTAGTGCATACTAAATAATTTAACTTTAGCCTACTACTACAACCATATCATTTACCAGCAACATAAAGTGAAACAGAGGCAGAGGTGTCCTGCCACAGTCAGTAACAAATAAACAGAAAACAGTAGTGGTCAAATACAAATAAGGCAACAAGAGAAGTATCCTACACTTCTCTTTTGTAAAGTAAATCTGAACAGCCTATATGGGCATCTACATCAACTATATGATTTGCCTGAAAAGCTGGACAGGACAAAAAAAAATAATTTTTTATTTATTTATTTATTTGTGGCGGACATAATTCTTTCGTGGCGGGCCATCACAAATAAATGAATGTGTGGGAAACACTGGAATCATATTGGTGCTTTGTTTGATTTCTTAGGTTAATCCGTTCAATAATTTCATTCCACATACAAATATGCTAAATGTTTTAAGTCTTGTACGAGCATACAAATGTTTAAAATTTGATTTTCCTCTAAGGTTATATTTCTCCTCTTTTTTTGGGAAGAATTGTTGTACATTCTTGGGTATCAGGTTATTTGCTTTGTACATAATTTTAGCTGTTTGCAAACGCACCAAATCGTTGAATTTCAATAATTGAGATTCGATAAATAAAGGGTTTGTATGTTCTCTATATCCAACATTACGTATTATTCTAATTGAATAAACGGTAGAGGATGGATGGATGGATGGATGGATGGATATTTTTTGTAACACAGTTGGTGAATGAAGCGCACATTTGTAGTTGTTTCCCCATATTTCTACACAAAATATATTTTAATATTTTTGGTTACTGTAACACACTGCACAAACATCAACAATGAAACGTTATATACAGTACATACTTACAGACTTCTTTGGCGTACAACGCTAAAAACATAAACGTTACTCTGACACGGAGTAACGTTTTTAAAAAAAAAAAAAACACGACTTTCTTGTATTGCTTTCTTGGGGTAACTCCTTTTAGTTGACCATGTACCAGTCAATCTGTACCGGTACTTTTCAGAGGCCGTATAGTAGCGAATATGATTCATTAGTATCGCGGTACTATACTGATACCGGTATACTGTACAACCCTAGTGCATACAGAGGTAGATCAAGCTAACTGCTGGATACTGACCACTTGTTGTGATACTTCAAATCTAGCTGCATTACTACTTAACATGTAATGGTGGTTCTTTGGTCAAAATGTTGCATAGACTAGGTTTTACTGACCATCTTTAAGCCGCTTTCTGACTCTCTTCAGGAAGCGCCGTGTTGTGGGCGATCTTATTTACATGCCTCCACTTCGACTACATCTTCTCCCCGTCAGGCATGTTGTAGTTTTTAACGCTTCGATATGGAGTCTACTGACAGATGCAAGTTTGAACTATACACTAATTTGTAGAGATGTCCGATAATGGCTTTTTTGCCGATATCCGATATTCCGATATTGTCCAACTCTTAATTACCGATTTCGATATCAACCGATACCGATATATACAGTCGTGGAATTAACACATTATTATGCCTAATTTTGTTGTGATGCCCCGCTGGATGCATTAAACAATGTAACAAGGTTTTCCAAAATAAATCAACTCAAGTTATGGAAAAAAATGCCAACATGGCACTGCCATATTTATTATTGAAGTCACAAAGTGCATTATTTTTTTTAACATGCCTCAAAACAGCAGCTTGGATTTTGGGACATGCTCTCCCTGAGAGAGCAGGAGGAGGTTGGGGGGGTTGAGGTGGTGGTGGTGGGGGTAGTGGGGGTTTATATTGTAGTGTCCCGGAAGAGTTAGTGCTGCAAGGGGTTCTGCGTATTTGGACTGTTGTGTTTATGTTGTGTTACGGTGCGGATGTTCTCCCGAAATGTGTTTGTCATTCTTGTTTGGTGTGGGTTCACAGTGTGGCGCATATTTGTAACAGTGTTAAAGTTGTTTATACGGGCACCCTCAGTGTGACCTGTATGGCTGTTGACCAAGTTTGCATTGCATTCACTTGTGTGTGTGAAAAGCCGTAGATATTATGTGATTGGGCCGACACGCAAAGGCAGTGCCATTAAGGTACGCCCCCAATATTGTTGTCTGGGTGGAAATCGGGAGAAATTCGGGAGAATGGTTGCCCCGGCAGATTTTCCGGAGGTGCACTGAAATTCGTGAGTGTCCCGGGAAAATCGTGAGGGTTGGCAAGTATGACTGGGAGACGCAACTGCTCTGTACTTCTCCCTACGTCCGTGTACCCCTCCGTACAGCGGCGTTTTAAAAAGTCATAAGTTTTACTTTTTGAAACCGATACCGATAATTTCCGACATTACATTTTAAAGCATTTATCGGCCGATAATATCGGCAGTCCGATATTATCAGACATCTCTACTAATTTGTATTAGAAACGGCAACAGCGGAGGATGCATGTGCATGTACGAGCCAGTCTTCCCCACAACAAGAGGATAGAGAACAAGAAGGAACTTATTGACTACAGCATAGGACTACAATGGCGGACTCGTGTGAAGCTCTTTGGGTAAACCTCTACCTTTTTATGGAGTTATCCGCTGACATGACACTTGGGAAAGTTGTCACAAATTGGGCGATTTCCAAACGGCTCGTTCGGGGGAAGTATTGTTTTATAAATAGGCAAGATTGTTTTATAAATATCTCCGCCATAACTTTGTAGTTTGATTTCAAATTTTTGGGAGTTATGCAAATACACAAATACAGGTACCGATAGGTAAGATAAGTTAGTTTTGCATAATAGGACTCCTTAAAAAAATACACTATGAGGTTACCTACAGCCACATATTGTTTATTTGACCTGGTGCTGATTAGAGACTGTTATTTTCTTTTTTAGACCACACACTAAAGATGGGTGATATGGCCTAAAATCTGTACTGTGCTATATTTTGCAGCCTCCTTCGATAACCTTTTACATCACAATATACAAATGGTTAGAAATACTGACAGTCATACTTAAAATTTTCAAAACCACTGAATAATTACATTTTTTATCACAATTATAATCAGACAAAAACACAGAATGGCTTTGTGACAATAACATACTTTTTTTTTTTTTTTTAAATGATTGTATAATGTTAAAGTCCTCCTGTGTCCAGGGACTTATTTTCAGAGTTTGGAAACGATAACAGAAACGACAAAAAATAATATTTTATGATAATAATAAAATATTGATCTAATCACTGTAATATCGACTATAAACTGATACTATAATTAGTATCATTACTGTCACTTTGTATCGATCTGCCCACATTTGCCCACCTTTCATTCTCATAGCTTAGTGTAGCGTCCTACAGTTTGCAGTGTAGCATGTTTAGCTATTCCTTGTCCTCCAATGATAATGCTCCTTGTAAGAAACTTGGTGTATTTTCCATATGTTATCAACATGCACGGCATAATGATAGTATTCAAAGCTCTATTTAATATCATTTATATCGTATATTGTGCAAGCCTACTACTCGGGGTGAACTGTTAATTGGAGCACAGTAATTTGTTGGGATATAAAGGTATCAAATTCTCATGGTACAATATTATCACGGTATTCAGGCCATGGTATGATATTATTGTGGTATATGTTTAAAAAAAAAAAGGATGCCATGATGTGTAAAATGAAGTGGCAGGAATGTTTAGGATAAACACGCTTACTGTTTTTGAACACAAATATAATTCTGAAATGTTGTAATCATATTTATTACTACAAACATGTATTTTTAAATGCAAATGATTGTGCTGTTTCAAGCAAATATATACAAAAAATGTCTTTAAGGTGACAATGTAAACATAAACATCCACTAATGTTTAGCTTAGTTAGCTTCAAATATATTGGAAATACCGTTATAGCTCAAGACTAATTTGTGATTTTTTTTCCTCCTTGGCACCAACATAGGTCTTTCTCACACATTCGTTTATTTGCCCCAGCCAGCCACGAATAGATTTGGAATAACACAATTAGATTTGCCGCTACCTGGTACGCCCGCTTATAAACGTATTATGGGACTGTCTGTAAATGTAGTTTGTCATTAACAACTATTGTAACACTGTTTTAGAGCAGCAGCTATCGAATATTTTAGTAATGGAGTATTATATCGAATATCCCAATCGAATAAATGATATTTTTGCTTTAAAAAAAAAAAATATATATATAATGTATATATATATATATACATATATACACTACCGTTCAAAAGTTTGGGGTCACATTGAAATGTCCTTATTTTTGAAGGAAAAGCACTGTACTTTTCAATGAAGATAACTTTAAACTAGTCTTAGCTTTAAAGAAATACACTCTATACATTGCTAATGTGGTAAATGACTATTCTAGCTGCAAATGTCTGTTTTTTGGTGCAATATCTACATAGGCGTATAGAGGCCCATTTCCAGCAACTATCACTCCAGTGTTCTAATGGTACAATGTGTTTGCTCATTGGCTCAGAAGGCTAATTGATGATTAGAAAACCCTTGTGCAATCATGTTCACACATCTGAAAACAGTTTAGCTCGTTACAGAAGCTACAAAACTGACCTTCCTTTGTGCAGATTGAGTTTCTGGAGCATCACATTTGTGGGGTCAATTAAACGCTCAAAATGGCCAGAAAAAGAGAACTTTCATCTGAAACTCGACAGTCTATTCTTGTTCTTAGAAATGAAGGCTATTCCACAAAATTGTTTGGGTGACCCCAAACTTTTGAACGGTAGTGTGTGTATATATATATATACATATTATATATATAATATATATATATATATATATATTATATATATATATAATATATATATATATATATATATATATATATATATATATATAATATATATATATATATATATATATATATTTTGTCCTGTCCAGCTTCTCAGGCAAATCATATTGTTGATGTGGATGCCCATATCAGCTGTACAAATTTACTTTGCAAAAGAAAAGTGTGGGATACTTCTCTTGTTGCCTTATTTGTAGTTTGACTTTGTTAAATGGATTTATGTTATTATTTGGTGCAGCCGGGCTGGAGCAATATTTTTGCTAAATTAAGGTTTAATTATACATGTTAAGATGTGCCCTCAATTATGGTGTTTGGCCTAATTGTCTTTTATTTCCTAAACGCCTGTTTTCATTATTGAAGGCTGACACGCACAGCTGAAATGCGTCCGTGGTTGATTGTGCCAATTTGTGTGTGCTAATAAAAACAGGTGCGCTCACAGCCCTATGTGCTGTGAGCGCACAAGTATGCGTCTGCGTGTGGACAAGAGGCCTAAACGCAGAGATAAGTATGCGTTTATCAAGTATCTGTGTTTGTGAAGACATTAACGAGGCAAAATGCAGTAAAAAAAACTTAACGACGCATCGAGTCAGCAAAAAATCCTCGAATATATGTTGTAATCGAATTACTCTAGTTACTTGGGTAATCGTTTCAGCTCTACTCTGTTTCTTAACACACCTCGCCGGGTGTGCTAGAGAATAAGAAGACATAGCAGGAACAGGCATCAGCACCGACAACCTCGGAACCTCGCTATATTTAGTGAGTATTCAGAACCCTTTCCAATATATCATAGTGGAGATCATCACATTTGATAGATGGCAACTAGTTAGGTTTGCGGATAAGCCATCAATGATTGGTGACCTTGACAGAGGCCTGTATGAATATGGGAAACCACCATTTGGCGTTCCAAATCTGGCCCCTGACCCCATTGGACACACCGACCTAGATTTGTCTTTTTCAAAAAAGTGATTAGCAACAAGTGTGCCGTCTTTTGTGGTCTCATCCGGTATGTGTCCATACACTAAATTTCTCTGATTACTCAAATAGTTAGACTCTAAATAAGCCTCCTTCAACCCATGGAAACACCTTAATACGATTGTGTTCGGTTTTTTGAAAAGTAGGACTAACACACCTGTATTACGCGATGGAAACCAGATCTTGAGAGGGGGTGTGTGCGGCCGGAGAGGACCCTTCGTATCGCGCATTCGCCAGTCTCAACGCGCGGGATACAACCCGGAAGCAGATAAACAATAAGCAATAAAAACGTAGCGATAATTGTAATGAAGAGGAGACTGTTTATTTGCTAAACACATTAAAAGAACAGAATATTTTAAAGTGCATTGATAGTAGAAAAAATTTAACTGAGATTTATTTAAGATGGTAGTTTAGGAAATGGAAAATGCGACTGTGAATAAAATAAGTCAGAATGTTTAATGAGATGAAAGATATTAAAGCGTATACAAACCTCATCAGTCAGGGCACGAACAGGCTTTTTCTTAGGATTTAAAAGTCCTTCCATCAATCCACAGATCATTTTGAGTGAACTTTACATGATTTTCATCCGAAAATTCCTTCGAAAAAACGCTGCCCTCGCCTTTCTTTGCCTCCGACCCGATACATTCTTGGTAGTAGCGTCCTGCCTGTAGCACAATCCAAGATCATTTCTTGATGCTGTCTGCTATTTAACTTCATACTTGTAATTTGTGCCAATATTACAGCGGACATCAGTTAAAACAACGTCCTATGATGTCCTAGTGTGAGGTCATAGGTCAACCGTAAAAGTAATTCAGTTATCCACGCTAAAATGAAAATAAGTGCCCCCCAGTGTACGGGAGGCACATAACTTTTGACTAATAGTCGCATTTGAGAGTGTGCATGGACACTTGGGACTTCACGCGTAGTGTGAAAATATAAAAAAAACAGAAACTATTTGAGAAATCAGACTAATTTAGTGCATGGAAACATAGTGACTGGGCACGTTTGGTGGCTAACATGAAAGCACATATTGCTCTTCTCAACAAGCAGCAGGTTCTGCTGTGTCCCCACTGCCCGATCGAAAAGCACTTAAAGGCTTGTGAAAAGCAACAAAATTAAGTTCCTTTGTATTTCTTAAGATATTTGATTAGTTTTTCATGTTTTTTGCTCACATGCGTCATGCAAATTAAAGGGTGACGTCAACTACCTCCACCCCACCCCATGCAACCCAACAGTTAAATTGCAGTCCTGTGGGAAACTCTGAACATGAATTTGTTTTCTCATATGAGAAATTGAGCTTTAAAAAGCACTTGTCTCACATTTTGTTACATTTGTGGTTGTGTTAGCTCTGCTTCCCTAATCCTGTGTGCATGTAAATACTACTTGTGCGGGCTCATGGGCTGCTACCACACACGCACACACTGAGTGTAGAAGTTGAAATGAAGTAACAATTTGCTCGTAGACACAAGGCCTAATCCAGGGGTGTCTAAAGTGTGGCCCGCAGCAAATTTTAAAGGCCTGCTGCACATTTTAAAAACTACAATTAAAAAAAAAAAAAGCATGAAAAGTGGAATAAAAGAAAAAATAGGTGCAATGTAATGAGAAAATGTTGCTATATTGACACTAATAACACAAAGTTGCCATGAAGACAGTTTTTTTTACTTTAAATTGATATTGCTAAAAAAAACAACAACTTTTAATCGACAGATAAATCTGAAGTTGATCGAGAGATTTAAAGGGGAACAGCACTTTTTTGGAATTTCGCCTATCGTTCACAATCATGAGAAACAAGAACACGTCTTTTTTTAGGATTTTAATAATGATAAAAAAGGCTTGCAAGATGCGGCTAATGAGAGTCACCATTGTAGCCTTCAGAGACCTTTAAAACTACTTCAAAACCCCCATCAACGTTTTATATACACGCTGCAAATCTATATATAATTTAGACCGTAACAATATGTAATATGTACAATATTTACCGAATTTTGGTCATTTTATGCTCAGCCGTAACTAATTCTTCGGCGCATTTATTTTCGTTTCCATAGCAGCGCACTACCGACTTCCTGTAACAAATATGTTCCTACACCCTGAATCAAACGTGAGTGTGTTTTCTAATCATGGCAGACTTGGTAACAGACAACGAAGACGACTATTATTGGACAAATGGGGATTATCAACCTTATATTTTTTTAACTAAATATACGGAGGATAAACTGCTGCTTAGAGAAGCGAGCACAAAGAAGGGGCTGAAACGTTGAAGCAGACAAAAGCAAACATGGTCACGCTGCAAATCTGCAACTTTTGAGCCAAGCTATGCCCAATTATGGAGTGCCCAAATCAACTGGAAACTTAACGTCCCCGGCCAGCTTGACCAAATGATGGACCAACTGTCCATCGTGTGAGTCACTATATTATTGATCATGATACATGCAGCACATCACCGTACACTACAGTACATACACCGTCGAGCTGTGTACAAACAAAACATGAAATGTGGGCTAATACTTTACAGATACTGTAATATGATTGTTCATGTTTTTCAGTTCGTACAGATTGGTGTCTTATCGCATTGTGATAAGACACCTATGTCAAACGACATAGAAGCTAGGTTATCTCTTGCCGTAGTTATCTTTTACAGCTAATACCGTAGCACGCCAATGTGTTAGTAAGCTAGAAAAATAGTTCCTCAGTGTTCACTTCCACAATAACAATGTTGCTACAGTTTGGTTACTATACAGGTTACCAAACGTAAATGGAGTATTGTTGACGGTTTTTGAATGCCTTTTTAAAGTGACTTAGAGGTAGAATTGATTGCTCCCATTAGCTGCGTCGCTACCTACCAAGAACAAGCCAATTTTTATATGATGATGATTGTGAACAATAGGCAAAAGTCCCAAAAAGTGCAGTTCCCCTTATAAGCGTTGAATGTAAAAATATCATTTATATATGACTTATTTCACTTTTATGAGTGGGGCCTCTGGGATCCCCGAGACCTTGTCTTTTTTTGGTTTTTTGTCATTGATAACAAAATAATATTGAATCAAAAGCAAAGTTGTTATGAAATATTTACCTATTTAAGGCTCCAATTACTTCACATCAAATTTTCAACTTCGAACATTTTTGGGGGAAATATATATTGCATATTTTGTGTTTTTGCCATAAAAAACATGGTTTTCTTTGACAAAAAAAGGGCATTAAACAAAAAAAGGGAAACTTGATGTCAACCAATCTAAAGCTATCTATTGATATTGTAGTGTTAAAAGTAAAACAAAACAAAAAACAGACTTTTTTTTTTTAACACTTTAATAACTGAGTCCTTTTGGGTCCCTGGGACCTTTAACATTCACCAACAATTAAAGGCCTACTGAAATGAATTTTTTTATTAAAACGGGAATAGCAGATCCATTCTGTGTCATACTTGATCATTTCGCGATATTGCCATATTTTTGCTGAAAGGATTTAGTAGAGAAAATCGACGATAAAGTTCGCAACTTTTGCTCGCTGATAAAAAAAAGCCTTGCCTGTACCGGAAGTAGCGTGACGTCACAAGCGGTAGTGCTGCTCACAATTCCCCGTTGTTTACAATAGAGCGAGAGAGATTCGGACCGAGAAAGTGACGATTACCCCCATTAATTTGAGCGAGGGATGAAAGATTCGTAGATGAGGAATGTTACAGTGAAGGACTTGAGAGGCAGTGATGGACGTATCTTTTTTCGCTCTGACCGTAACTTAGGTACAAGCTGGCTCATTGGATTCCACACTCTCTCCTTTTTCTATTGTGTATCACATATTTGTATTTTAAACCATCTCAGATACTATATCCTCTTGAAAATGACAGTCGAGAACGCGAAATGGACATTCACAGTGACTGAACATGTAAATACACGATTAATAATTCAGCTTTGCGAAGCTAAAAAAATAGAAGCTAACCTAGCTACGTAGCCAACGCGATAGCAGCCGTCTCAAATGCAGATAGAAACTAATTAAAAAAAAACCTGACTGGATGGATAGACAGAAGATCAATAATACTATTAAACCATGAACATGTAAATACACGATTAATAATATTCCGCTTGGCGAAGCTAAAAAAAAAGAAGCTAACCTAGCTACGTAGCCAACGCGATAGCAGCAGTCTCAAATGCAGATAGAAACTACATTTAAAAAAAACCTGACTGGATGGATAGACAGAAGATCAATAATACTATTAAACCATCAACATGTAATACACAATTAATAATATTCTGCTTGGCGAAGCTAAAAAAACAGAAGCTAACCTAGCTGCGTAGCCAACGCGATAGCGTCAGTCTCAAATGCAGATAGAAACTAAATAAAAAAAAACCCTGACTGGATGGATAGACAGAAGATCAATAATACTATTAAACCATGAACATGTAAATACACGATTAATAATATTCCGCTTGGCGAAGCTAAAAAAACAGAAGCTAACCTAGCTGCGTAGCTAACTTAGATGCGGCGGCGGGCGTTTGTACGCTTTTGACGACACCCGGCCGCCATCAGAGTCGGCAAGAAACATATATTTCCCCGAAGTTACGTACGTCACATGCACATATCGACACGCACGTACGGGCAAGCGATCAAATGATTGGAAGCCAAAGCTAGACTCACCGTAGTGCGTCTGTTATCCTGCTCAAAACACAACACAACCTCCTGGTGTTGGTGTTGCTGTAGTCCGCCGCTCCACCGATCGCACCTACAACTTCTTATTTGCAGTCTCCATTGTCCCATTAAACAAATTGCTCAATCGCTTTATTAACAAGCGGTAACTGGTTGTAGTTCAAAAAGTAACGCACACACATACACGAGCTGCTGTTAGCCACAAGTCACGCTCACACACACTCAAGTTCTCCGCCAACTCACTCGCGCATGCACGTTCCCCAAACCCTTAAGACACAGTACACTAATGCAAATATCACAGATATTACAGTATTGTACTTAGCCGCTAAGACACCGATCAATCCCACCTACAACGTTCTTCTTTGCAGTCTCCATTGTTCATTAAACAAATTGCAAAAGATTCACCAACACAGATGTCCAGAATACTGTGGAATTTTGTCGAAGAAAACAAGAGGCTTTTCTATCGGGTCCGATGGGGTCCAACCACTTCCGTTGCTTTTGTGACGTCACGCGCATAAATCATATCCAAAGGAGTTTTTCAACCGGAAGTGTGGCAGGGAATTTTAAAATTGCACTTTATAAGTTTAACCCGGCGTATTGGCATGTGTTGCAATGTTAAGATTTCATCATTGATATATAAACTATCCAGACCTGCGTGGTGGTAGTAGTGGGTTTCAGTAGGCCTTTAAGGGGAGCTCTAATGGCTACAATTATATTGTATTGGTTTTTAAAATAGATAATATTAAAATGGCCCTCGCATACTTTTGTTTTTCAGTGTGCAGTCCTCAGTGAAAATACTGTAGTTGGACACCCTGGCTTAATCTCTCTGCTCTGATTTGCTTAATAGTGCTAAGGGTGTAGCTTCGGTATCTCAACTAGTGACCTGAAAGCTTCAAGGCTGGATTTCATCCTTCGCTGTGCACCAAAATAAAATTCAATCCCAGTCATTACAAAAGGAGCCCAGAACTTTGCTGATTAGTCAAGCTGTCATGAGACAGCTTGAATTGCTGATTCAAAAAGATATCTTACTGCTGTAAAAGCTGTCTAATGACACAAGGGTCAATAATGTATTTATTGTACTTAAAGTGGGTCAGGGTTATTTTTTATAAACACGGGGCTGTAAATCATTGCTTTTATCTAAGTATGTTTTTCTGGACCGACTTAAAAGAACTTTGCAGCTGTAACAGATGTAAACACTTCAGACAGTCGTCTTATTTCATTTCCCCAAGGCTGACAAGCTCAACCGTAAATAAAATCTGCTTAGAATTGCAAAATACTAAGTCAAGAAGTCTGCAAAATAAAGGCAAACATATCAGATCCACACACCCTTTCAGTCAAACATCTATTGTGGGTCAAACCTTTGTCGTAGTTGCAGCTTTAAAACAGCGTCCTACAGCGCTCAACACGCTTGAACTCAAATGGCTTTTTAGGGAGAACTGAGTCATTTCTTGTGTCATCTTGACTCTATTTGAACAAAAACATCTGACTTTCTGTAAGAAGTTTTAATGTAGGGACGTTCCTTAATGATTCCAATTCCGATCATCAGTGAGTGAAATCCACCGATACCAATACCAATCACTGTACATTTTTCACTTTATTTACATTGAAGGCTAGTGTTAGTTTAGCAAAATGTACACCATTTTTAAACTAGTTATTTGTCTTTTATTACATATGATTGTTTGAGCATAACAAAGTCAATACTACACAATAATTAAACAAAAGCAAAAACTACGATCTACTACTCATTTAAATACGTTGTTTTTTTACCCGCAAAGTCCTCCTCTGTTCTGAGTTTGTCGACATGCAAAAGTATTATTTTTCATTAAATACAAATATTTACCTAATCACTCTAGTATGGATCATATACTGATGATGTCCTTGGTGTCCACACCACCAATTTATGGATTGAGCTGCCCTCTTACGTGTCGTGTACTAACTGTGACTGATTGATTGATTGAGACTTTTATTAGTAGATTGCACAGTACAGTACATATTCCGTACAATTGACCACTAAATGGTAACTTGTTTAAGTCGGGATCCACGTTAATCAATTCATGGTAAACAACGTTCTTGCAATGTTATCCTCTCTCTAACTCTTGTTAATCCACTTGTTAATTTCCTGTCATGTCTGAGGTAACAAGGTTCCATCTATACTTCTTAAAGTTTAATAAACGCTCATTTCTTGTGTTGTTTCAAGCTAGCTTAGCGGTTCGCTTAACTATTAGTAAAGTAAAGTAAGTACAGCACCCATGATTGTCACACACACACACTAGGTGTGGCGAAATTATTCTCTACATTTGACCCATCACCCTTGATCACCCCGTGGGAGGTGAGGGTAGCAGTGAGCAGCAGCGATGGCTGCGCCCGGGAATCATTTTTGGTGATTTAACCCCCAATTCCAACCCTTGATGCTGAGTGCCAAGCAGCCTGCACCTGGTTTGCTTCCGGTGTGTAACATGTTTAGCCTCGACGTAATAATAATTCTTAAAATACTAAGAAATGCAGTTCTTATCTTAGGTGAGCGGCTCCACACTGTGTATGGAAACATACTAATCAGCTGCTAGCCGCTCGTCAGCCAGAGGATTGGTGTTTGTGATTAGCATTAAAATAGGGAGGGCCGATCACGTACATTTTCACAATAATTGTCTAATGCCGATCGATCGGAACATCCCTAGTTTTTGACACAAAAACAATTGTTTAACAATAACATCCTTGTTGGGAAATCCAATAAATGTTGAATGTAGATAGCCATAACATAGCCATAAGTCATAACGACATTCTCCACTCAGATCCCACATCGGGGCAAGAAAAAAATAAACCCAATGGAAACAACGAGAAACCTTGGAAGGGACCGCAAAGACTATAAAAATGGGACCCATTACCTCCCTGCTTGGCACTCAGCATCAAGGGTTGGAATTGGGGGTTAAATCAACAAAAATTATTCCTGAGCGCAGCCCCTGCTGCTGCTCACTACTCCCCTCACCTCCCAGGGGGTGATCAAGGGTGATGGGTCAAATGCAGAGAATAATTTTGCCACACCTAGTGTGTGTGTGACAATCATTGGTACTTTAACTTGAACTTTAAATGTTTTTCCGACTTAAAAGGATGCTCCTCAGTTCTTTACCTTTCAAGTTTGGCCACGTTGTTCTGTGTTTGCTAGCAGGGTTAAAATGTCCATGCAAGGATCTGCCAATGTGTTTGCAGCGATTCAAGTTCCTCTATTCAATAGCAGCACTATACCGTTTTTAAAAATATGCAGTAAAAATATTTGTCTACCAAGTTGTGAACTAAACTTGGGGGCCAGTATGGTGCCATTCCCAGGCCAGATTTGGCCCCCAGGCCGCCGGTTGAAGAGCACTGCTTTGCATTTTTGAATGCCAACGCTCAGGGCATGCAGTGTTTACTTGGGAGAGTACTTCAAAATCTCTAAAACTTAGCAAATAGCAACATTTATGGCCTGCAGGTTAACGTGTTTATTAAAACCTTATGAGGGACATGAAATGGCCTCACTCTTTATTCACCCCCACCCCACCCCCACCTTTGTCTCTACCGCTAGATGGTGAGTGAGAAAGTTGGCGGCGCAGAAGGAACCAAACTCGATGATGACTTCAGAGACTTGGAGCGGGTAAGACGGCGTATTTTTGCGATTGTAAAGTGGAAAACATTGTTAGATGACTTCAACAGCCAATATTATAATAGTACTCTGTACAATTTGATGTTGGCATCTCGATATTATTCCTAGAGGGTGGACGTGACCAGTAAGGCCGTAGCGGAGGTGATCTCTAAAACCTCCGAGTATCTCCAACCCAACCCGGGTAAGCAACAACAGCAAAAACCTGGCTAGTGTAAATGTGTTCACCCTTTGTTGGAAGAGTTTCATCACAACCCCTTCTTCCACGGGCAGCATCGAGGGCCAAACTGTCCATGTTGAACACCATGTCTAAAATCCGGGGTCAGGTGAAGAACCCCGGCTACCCCCAAGCCGAGGGCCTGCTGGGAGAATGCATGTCCAAGTATGGGAGAGATCTTGGAGAGGAGACTAACTTTGGTAAGGTGCATGTTGGGACATATGGACACTTTGCTGGGTTTGGTGTTTTTTTAAGTGCTCCATACTTTTTTAAAAGGCTTTTTCAGTAAAACTTCAGTCAGTAGTTAAAGCTTTTTTACTGCCGTTTTCAAAGCAGATGACATGTTGCTGCCCTACCAGGAAGTTCTGTGTTTCCTCAAACAGACACTGTGCCCCAATCGATCGCCAGGTGCCGCTTGAATAAATAAACACATTCCTCTGGGAGAATAATACCACCACATCTTGTGGTATCTGTAAAACTGGCTGACTATGTTTCCATGCACTAAATTAGTCTGATTTCTCAAATAATTCTGCACAAAAGAAGCATTTTACAACCCATAAAAACACCTTAACCTGATCTTGTTTGGCTTTTACAAAGCTGGACTGCCGCTCCTAAATTATGCAGGTCTCTCAAGTGGGCGGGTGTGCCGGAGGGGATCCTTTGTATCACGCATGCGCCAGTCTCAACGCATGGAATATAACCTTGAAGAAGATCCCGATTTAGACCAGTCTAGTACCTGCACTCTTCTACTACAAAGCCACGCTGTTGTAACACGTGGCTTGGCATTGTCTTGCTGAAATAAGACGGGGCCTCCATGATAATGTTGCTTTGATGGCAACATATGTTGCCCACGCATTTGTTCACAAAGTGGTGACCCTCGCCCCATCCTTGTTTGTGAATGACAAAGCATTTCATGGAAGCTGCTTTTATACCCAATCATGGCACCCACCCACCCACCCCCAATTAGCCTGTTCACCTGTGGGATGTTCCAAATAAGTGTTTGAGGAGCATTCCTCAACTTTCTCAGTCTTTTTTGCCACTTGTGCCAGCTTTTTTGAAACATGTTGCAGGCATCAAATTCCAAATGAGCTAATATTTGCAAAAAATAACAAAGTTTTCCAGTTCGAACGTTAAGTATCTTGTCTTTGCAGTCTATTCAATTGAATATAGGTTGAAAAGGATTTGCAAATCATTGCATTCTGTTTTTATTTACGATTTACACAACGTGCCAACTTCATTGGTTTTGGGTTTTGTAAAATAATGTAACCTTTTGAAGTGCATCGATGCGAGAGAAAAAAGGAACATTGATTTATTTAAAAAGGTAGCGACGGAAATGGAGAATGCCGGCTTCATTTGGACTGCTGAACAAATACAGGAGGGGTGGAAGTGAATGACAGCATGTATGGGCAAAAAAGAAGGCGTTGACAAACTTCTTTATGCTGCATTTGTGCACTCCAAACCGAATTAACAAAAACTGTATTTCACATAACACATGTAAACAATACAAAAAATTCAAAAAACGGACTTGCTTCAGCAGCACAATTCTGGTGCTGTAGTTGTAGGAGATGTCTCAAAACGTCATCAGGAGTCCCGACAAAACCCGAAAATGGAAGTAAATGCATATTTTACGAAAAAAAAATATTTTGCTAAAATGTCGTAAAAAAATTCAAAAAAACGGACTTGCTTCAGCAGCACATATCTGGTGCTGTAGTTGTAGGAGATGTCTCAAAACGTCATCAGGAGTCCCGACTAAACCCGAAAATGGAAGAAAATGCATATTTTCCGGAATTTTTTTTTTTTGCTAAAATGTCGTAAGGGGGGACCCTTACATCCATCCATCCATCTTCTTCCGCTTACCCTTACAAAAAATTCAAAAAAACGGACTAGCTTCAGCAGCACAATTATGTTGCTGTAGTTGTAGGAGATGTCTTAAAACGTCATCAGGAGTCCTGACAAAACCTAAAAATGGCAGACAATGCTTTTTTTGGGAAAACTTTTTTTCACAATTTTTTTTTCAAAAAAACTGACTTGCTTCAGCAGCACAATTCTGGTGCTGTAGTTGTAGGAGATGTCTCAAAACGTAATCAGGAGTCCCGACAAAACCCGAAAATGGAAGAAAATGCATATTTTACGAAAAAAAAATATTTTTCTAAAATGTCGTAAAAAAATTCAAAAAACCGGACTTGCTTCAGCAGCACACTTCTGATGCTGTAGTTGTTGGAAATGTTTTAAAACGTCATCAGGAGTCCCGACAAAACCTAAAAATGGCAGAAAATGCTTTTTTTGGTAAAACTTTTTTTCACAAAAAAAATTGAAAAAACAGACTTGCTTCAGCAGCACAATTCTGATGCTGTAGTTGTAGGAGATGTCTCAAAACGTCATCAGGAGTCCCGACTAAACCCGTAAATGTAAGAAAATGCATATTTTCAGAATTTTTTTTTTTTTGCTAAAATGTCATAAGGGGGGAGACCTTAAAAAAAATTAAAAAAACGGACTTGCTTCATCAGCACAATTCTGGTGCTGTAGTTGTAGGAGATGTCTCAAAACGTCATCAGGAGTCCCGACAAAACCCGAAAATGGAAGTAAATGCATATTTTACGAAAAAAAAATATTTTGCTAAAATGTCGTAAAAAAATGCAAAAAAACGGACTTGCTTCAGCAGCACACTTCTGATGCTGTAGTTGTTGGAGATGTTTTAAAACGTCATCAGGAGTCCCGACAAAACCTAAAAATGGCAGAAAATGCTTTTTTTGAGAAAACTTTTTTTCTCAAAAAAACAAACATATAAGGTATATGTATATATATATATACATATATATACATATAAAGTAGTATGCAGTCACAAATGGTCTTTTCCTTTAGATTTAAAACTCCTTCCATCAATCCACAGTCTTATTGATTGAACTTTGAGACATTTGAAAGTTTTCTTTCCATTCTCCGTCCGAAAATTCCTTCAAAACAATTCTCTCCCATGAGTCTTTGCTTGGGACCTGCATCCGCTCTGAGATCTCCTGAGTAGTGTCATGTTTGTGGCGTAATCTATGACTATTTCTTGATGCTGTCTGCATCAGTGTACGGGAGGCACACGGCGTATGGCCAATAGTCGCATTGAGAGTGTGCATGGACACTGGGACTTCACTTGCAGGTGTGAAAATACAAAAAAACTAACTGTTTGAGAAATCAGACTAATTTAGTGCATGGGAACGTAGTCACTGATAAACCTTTGTACAAATGTGGGCAACAATCTGTTATACAGAGATCCTACAAAACAGCAGCATCAGAGCTCGAAGGGAAGATGCTGAATATTTGACTTTTTGCCTCCAAGGGCCAAAGTGAAAATGGGCCAAACAGTGATTTTAAGCAAGTGTGAGGAGCCCTATATCACCTTATATAAGGTAGTGGAGTAGTAGTTGTCACATTCCACAGGTGGTAAATAGTTGGAGATTCTGTCTCTCTGCTTTTTATTGTATGTGAGACTGCAAAATAAGCCACCATAAGGACAAATAAAGCACTTTGATAAAGAAGGTGAGAAACACTATTGAATTCAAGGAGGAAGTCATAGCAAAGTACGCTTAGCTCTCCCCCTCCCCTCCACCCTTTTGTTAAATGTTCATTTACCCATAATTTGTATGTATTTCACATTGTTTTATGCATGTAAAACTATAATAATTATCTATAACATGTTTTTTTTCTTCTCTGCCAGGAGGTTATGTAATCTTTTCCATTATTGTCGATCGGTTAGTTACCGTAGTTAGCAAAATAACTCAAATAGTTACTAGTGGATTTTCAATGAACTTTCAAGAAATGTCTGAAATGGGATAAGGAACAACTGATTAGCTTTTGGGCCTGATCCAGATCATTTCAACTATGTTATATTAATTGTATGTCTCTGTGTGTGAGTGTATCTCGCCACCCCCGCAGAGAAGATGATAGATACCTGACAAGAGGGTTCACTCCATTTCTTTCAGTTATGTAAAGATAGCTCACAAAGTTATAGGTGGATTTAAAAAAAAAATGGAATTACATTTTGGGACTGATCCGGATCATTTCTATTATGTTACCTTACGTTTCCGTTTTGAGCTTTAACTTATGTGTGTATGTTTGCAGGCCCGTCTCCTCTCACACAGACAAACAAAGATAGTGGTTGAATGACAAGAGGCTTCACTCTTGTACTTTCATTCCTCTATAGAGAGCTCCAAAGGTTATGGGAAACTTTTGATGAAACTTTCAGTATTTGTCAGAAAAGGGATAAGGATCCAGAGCACGATCTAGATCAGTGGTCCCCAAACTACGGCCCCCCAGCGTCCAAAATCCGGCCTGCGGGAAGTCCCAAGTTAAAAAATTTTTAAATTTTTTTTTGTATTATTATTATTATTTTAAATTAGTCTTTACTAGTCCATTTTCTACCGTCTCCTAGCCACTCAGGCAAATCATATTGTCTAAATATGCATTTTACCATCGATAACATGACATGCAGCAAGTGCGCTCTTTAAGTCAATTAGTGCGCGAGGAATATATATGTATGAATACATACACTACCGTTCAAAAGTTTGGGGTCACCCAAACAATTTTGTGGAATAGCCTTCATTTCTAAAAACAAGTATAGACTGTCGAGTTTCAGATGAAAGTTCTCTTTTTCTAGCCATTTTGAGCGTTTAATTGACCCCACAAATGTGATGCTCCAGAAACTCAATCTGCTCAAAGGAAGGTCAGTTGTGTAGCTTCTGTAACGAGCTAAACTGTTTTCAGATGTGTGAACTTCATTGCACAAGGGTTTACTAATCATCAATTAGCCTTCTGAGCCAATGAGCAAACACATTGTACCATTAGAACACTGGAGTGATAGTTGCTGGAAATGGGCCTCTATACACCTATGTAGATATTGCACCAAAAACCAGACATTTGCAGCTAGAATAGTCATTTACCACATTAGCAATGTATAGAGTGTATTTCTTTAAAGTTAAGACTAGTTTAAAGTTATCTTCATTGAAAAGTACAGTGCTTTTCCTTCAAAAATAAGGACATTTCAATGTGACCCCAAACTTTTGAACGGTAGTGTATATATATACACACATATATACACATACATATATATATATATACATATATACACATACATATATACATATATATATATACATGGACATATATACACACACACATATATACACATTTACATATACATATACACACATAGATTTACATATAATATATACACATATACATATATATACTGTATACATGGACATATACATATATACATACACATTTACATATACATACATACACACACACATTTACATATAATATATATATATATATATATATACTGTATGTATATATATATATATATATATATATATATATATATATATATAGTGCGGCCCCCAGCCAAATTGTTTTACCCCAATGCGGCCCCGGAGTCAAAAAGTTTGGGGACCCCTGATCTAGATTCAGGATTTTTTCTTACTGTGGGAGGATAGTGTGCTCTTTGAGTACTTTTCTAGTTGCTGTTTTGGGAGTCAGGGAAACATGGATTCCATTTGTGATGTTTCTCAGTGTGACTTGTTAAAAGCATGTGTGAAACAAATAAAACCCAATCATTTGTTTTGGGTGGAAGAATGCATAAATTATATTTTTGTTATTAAAAAGCCTGAGCCCTAATAAAGGCCTAATACACAAACAACCTCTCGGCAACTGTATGAGGAAAATATGGCAAATGTTGAAGCTTTGTTGTGTCAGTGAGCTGTTTGTTGACGGCAGTCTGTTGTGGTTCAGGCGGTGCCCTGGTGGACGTGGGAGAGTCCATGAAGAGACTTGCAGAAGTGAAAGACTCGCTAGACATTGACGTCAAACAGAACTTCATCGATCCATTGCAAGGCTTCTGTGACAAGGAGCTCAGAGAGATACAGGTATGTGGATGGAGATGCTCTGGGAAGTGGAATTTGGTACACAGAATCCCTAATGAAATGTTTTCTTTGATGGCAGCACCACCTCAAGAAACTGGAAGGTCGCCGCCTGGACTACGACTACAAAAAGAAGCGCCAGGGCAAGATTCCCGAGGAGGAGATCAGACAGGCCCTGGAGAAATTTTACGAGTCAAAGGAAGTGGCCGAGACGGGAATGTACAACCTGCTGGAGACCGACGTGAGTTTATTGGTGTCAGGTGCGAGGCGTGTAGTTAAGTCTGAGGCTTGTGGCGTGTCTCGTGTGTGTGTGAGCAGATCGAGCAGGTGAGCCAGCTCTCCTGTCTGGTGGAGTGCCAGCTGCAGTACCACCGGCAGGCTGTTCAGTTCCTGGATGAGCTTTCTCACAAGCTGGAGGAAAGGTGCAGTAATGAAAAGATCACACACAGTTTTGCAGTACTCCTTTTTTATGCAAACAAACAAAGAGACTGTACTTCTTCCCTGTAATGTGCATGCCAGGCCAGTAGTAGGCGATATCACTTGTAAAAAACAAGCAAAAAAAACCAACACTCACTATGCTCCCAGCTGTTTTTTGAGTAACATCCTCTGCCGTAACTTCTGCATCCTTTTAAATGAGGAAGTGTTGGGAGAGTGGCCGTGCCAGCAATCTGAGGGTTACTGGTTCAATCCCCACCTTCTACCATCCTAGTCACGTCCGTTGTCCTTGAGCAAGACACTTCACCCTTGCTCCTGATGGGCCTGGTTAGCGCCGTGCACGGCAGCTCCCACCATCAGTGTGTGAATGTGTGTGTGTGAATGGGTGAATGTGGAAAATAGTGTCAAAGCGCTTTGAGTTCCTTAAAAAGGTTGAAAAGTGCTATACAAGTACGACCCATTTACCATTTGTGTCTGGACTTGTGCGTGGTGCTGTATCTAACACACGTTTCATGCATTGTCACAATGTTTTGTTTGTGCAAATGCTGCATTTTAAAACACCCAAGAACTGCTTTTAGTGAATAAAACCGTTGAACTGCGTTTTTTTCCACAGGGTGAGTGTGGCCGCGTCCCGACCGAGACGGGAATACACACCCAAGCCCAAACCTCTGTTTGACTTTGGAGACGACAACCACTCAAATGGGGGCTACTCCACTTCAATGCCTCCGCCCCCTTCTCGTAACTCAGGTGAGGCACTCTGCAGGAGTTTAACTAAAACGTTATAGAGTGGAACATGGTTAAGACAGTCTAATTGCCAGCAGGGTTGCAAGTTCGATCCCAGCTTCTGCCATCCAAATCCCGGCCCACCTTTGCTCCCCTTGGCACTTACACTGGTGTATGAATAATGTGCAGGACTCCCTTGAAAAAGAGATTCTTAATCTCAATGGGACTCTCCTGGGTAAATGAAGGTTAAAAATAAATACATCTAAAAAAAAAAATGTTGCGCCCCCTATGGGTTGCTGTCATAATGCTTTTCAATACATGACATCCTGCTTACCAAAAGCGGCCCACTCGGCTCACTGCAATGTTTTCAACGTTTTATAGTCATCAGATAAATGGTCAATGATTTATGGACAATTAGTCCCACTCTTTCCCATGCAAAGACGTTGTCCCAGATGGCAGCCATGTTTTTCGACCAATCTTGCTCAACAATCAAACATGATTTTTGGATTAGGTTATTTAGGGGACTCTCTAAAGTGTGCACCAAATTTTCTGGCCATTCAGATATAGCTGTGTGAGAAATTTCAAGTCAGTCCAACATATGTTTAATAACAGCATCGCCATGGGGTGTTTTTGTTTGAAACACAGTAGGGGTGCAATGTTCTGACATTTCAATTTGTTTTCAAAAATTGTAAGATTGAAAACATGCTTTGTTTCCTATGCGTCACTCTTGAAAAGGACAGAAAAATATCAAATTATGCCAACTAGTTTTTTGAAAAGAACAAAATGTGTGTTTGAAAATTCAGAGTATTAAAAAAAATGTGTATAAAAATTCAGTGTTGAAAGATTTGTTGCTTCAAAAAAGCAAGACTAGCTTGCTGTAAATTAAGACCGAAGCAATCAATCCTGTCTCAGAACCAGCCAATGAGGTGTCAAGTTTGAAGTCACGTGACACGTGTCTTGCAAAACAGCATAAAAATGGCAGTTATCTGGGCTACCTTGGCATAAAACAACAAAATAAACATTTCAATGCGACCCACCGGATGTTTTCAAACTATAGAAATGACTCCAAGGGTTAGAATCTGCACTTTTGAGTGACATACGAAGCTCTGCTTCATGCAGATGAGGCACGAACAGAGTGGGCGGGGCTTGTTTACACAGCAAAAAGCCGCATGTGTCAGACGGAGGCAGATTTCTACAGAAAAGTGATATTTTTCCAATAATGGGGATGTTTATGTTTCGCCGTGTTTGTTGCATCTATGTTGTTCTTGCTCAATGATAAAATATGTCGATCAAGGAGGTGGTCTGCAGTAGTAGATCAACGTTCATATATTTTATTGTTCATAGATCACACCGTGTGTATTTTTATGTACATTCTGACTGTCATATAATTCAGTAAAAACCTAAAGTTAATTCCGTTTTTGAGATGTTCTGTTTAGTTCTTTACTGAAAATACATTCAGAATGTACAAAAAAACACAGAATGTGGGATTTATTATATCAACTATGAACAATAAAACCCTGAATATTCAAAATATTTGAACGTTGCACCTCAGCTTTCCAGACCACCGTCTTGAGTGACAATTTTTATAATAGAGCAAGATCAACAACAAACACGGTGAAAAATAAAGACAAAAGGGTAAAAAACCATCCACTTATTCGATATAATATCACTGCTCTGCAGAACTTTGTTGTAGAAATCCGCCTCCGTCTGACACTCGTGTTTTTGAGGTCTGTGCCCTGTCTTGTCTGCCTGGAGAAAAGCTTCCTATGGTCACCGTAGTAACCGTATGTCAGATTCTAATAACCATTGGAATCGTTTCTCTAGTTTGAAAATATCCAGCGGGTCGTATTAAAATGTTTATTATTTTGTATTATGCCTGTGCTTCTCAAATATTTACTGTTATGCCGCCCTGGAAGAAAAAAATATTTTGTGCCCCCCTCTCTCCATTGTGACTATAAATAGTATAGTTTGTCTATATAACATTTTTATAACTATACCTCTGCATTAAAGGAAACATCCCGCCGAGGTTACAGTGAAGCCAAGTGCTACATATGATTCATCATATTCTGGTACGGCAATAAAAGCATGTTCCCGCCCACACTATTTGAGAAGGACTGTATTATGCCAAGGTAGCCCAGTTAAAACTGCCTTTTTTATGCTGTCTTGCAAGACCCGTGTCACGTGACTTCAAACTTGACACCTCATTGGCTGGTTCAGAAACAGGATCGATTGCTTCGGTCTTAATTTACCAGAAGTGTGTCTTGCTTTTTGAAGCAGTGAATTTTTCGACACTAAATGTTTAAATAGTGAATTTTTATACTTTGAAATAAAATGTGTTAGCAAATGCATGTGTTTCAAAATTCAATGAAATTGTCAGTATAATTTGATGCAATAAAAAATTAAATTCAGTCCACAAAACTCAAACGCAAAGAATTCAGTGTCAAAAAAACACTTTTATAATATAGACACAAATTAACTGCCATAGAAAAAGTATAAAATAGCCACGAAAACACTTCCACACATAGCCAAGGATGTCTCTTTCTGTAGAAGAGAGCTGACAAACATTCCAGTCATTTCCAACATGATTGCACAAGACCTGCATGAGTCATGCGCTGCAAATATGTCAGACACATTACAAGTGTTTACCTGTGTGTGTGTGTGTACACGCGTGTGTTTTGGCCGGCCATTGTCTGACTGACCTTGTTCCTCTGTCCTGTGACACCATCAGAGCCATCATTTCACTCCTCAACCTTGTTGTTTGGGAAGCATGAGTCAAAGAGGGCGGAGCATGAATTTCTCTTGTGGTCTTGCGGCGTTTGCTGTACGCACGCACACACGTTTTGCAGTACTTATGTATGCTTGTGAAACATAGGAAGTCAAACTCAAAGTTAGTTCTCAAAGGTTTTGAAGGTTCTCGTTGCATGTGGTGTAACAAATCCACTTCCTGTTAACTGACTTTTTAAAGCTTAGCACATCCTGTCAATCATCTTTGGATTTCAACAAAAAATATGCAATATTGATTTTTCCATGACATCCTAGTGATGTGTCCCTTGAGTCCATATCAGCTAGTATTTTCTCACGTTTGTTGCTTTTTAAGAATATCAAGAATAATAAGCTTATTTGTACAAGTATTTTTATTTTATTGATATAGAGCTAAGTCTGCCACAAGGTGTTTGAGGTCAAGGTTAGAGAGTTTCAGATTTGTTTTAAAGTAGTGAATTATTTTTTAAAGTTGTGATTATATTGAGTTGTCTTGGAAAAAAATGTATTTTGATTTGGAGAGGTGTCTGATTTCAAGTTGTTTGAGGTCAAAGGTCTGATTGGCATTCTGCTGCAAAGCTCACAGGTTGTGTTTCATTGTCAGAGCAAGATTGTGCTACTTCATCCAACGTGTTTATTAACCAGTCTACCTCAAACTTTTGGAGGTAATTGTTATACTTTAGCGCAAGAAGTCACTTGACTTTAATGAGACAGTGGCAAGTGTCTTGGGGACAGACAAGTTAAATTAGCCTATTTTCAGGTCTATAGAGTGTAGCTGTACCACGACCCCAGGGACAAGCGGTAGAAAATGGATGGATGGGCACTACATTTTAGAAGAAAAAATATTTTTCCATATATAGCCAAACCAGACTATAAGCTGCAGATATATATGTTGTGAAATTAGTTATTTTCACTGAAATGTTTTGTAAATGTTTATTTACATTGTTTTCTAACGGTGCCCGTGATCAAACAGAAGTCATGGTACATGAAGTTAGCTCTCCAATCAGCTAAACAGACTCAATAACTCCCACGGTGATGTCTTGGTGAATTTACTGAGGAATTTGTTGAAACGGAAACAATACCAAAAAAAATGCAGTCGTAAGTTAATACTAACAGACGATCGTAAACGTGTATATTAGCTAATGCTAACAACACTAGCTTGATTCACATTACGATAGCACATAAGAATTGTTTTAGTTATATTGTAAAACTAACAAACATTGCCTGGTGTCAAGTAGAACCTATGCAAGTAGAACGTTATGGGACGACTAAAAGACTTGTAGTTCCGGTTTAAAGCATTAAACAGAAGGAAATACTGTGGTACATGTACCACTAGTGGTATGCCAAATAATTTAACACAATTTTAGTGTTTAAACTGTGTGTAATATAACAGTATCCAAAAGTATAAAATATACTTGATAAATAAAACTTGTACCTTGTTTTTATTGAATATGTAGGCCTACTAAGCTACTGTACTGTATTTTAATGTTGGTCATTATGTTTGGTACTTAGAGAGCCAAGTGTTTTTGGAGGTGGTACTTGGTGAAAAAAGTTATGTGGGCTCTGTACCGAGGATGTCGTTGTGGCTTGTACAGCCCTTTGAGACACTTGTGATTTAAGGCTATATAAATAAACATTGATTGATTGAACCTTACCCTGCAGTGAGCAAACTCGTCCAAAAGATGGCGCCATAGCATAAACAACAATGTCATTGCTTGTTTTCTGTAAACGTGAAGAAAAATCCATAAATTAGCTGCATCGTTTTATAAGTCGCAGGGTGCAAAGCGTAGGAAAATAAGTTGTGGCTTGTAGTCCTTAATTTATTGGCAAAATATGACTCTTGAATTTCGCATCATAATTATCCCCTCAACTCCCCCAAAATGGATTAACTCGCTGGAATAAAAGAGACAATATAACATACATACATGAACCTGATGCATGTGAAAAGTGCAATATATTTATCCTTACAGTAACCTATTTATTTATTTTATATATGCATCTTATTGCTTTTTTATCCTGCACTACCATGAGCTTATGTAACGAAATGTCGATCTTATCTGTACTGTAAAGTTCAAATTTGAATGACAATAAAAAGGAAGTCTAAGTCTGTCTAAAATATAATAATATTTTAAGCGTGGTATAACTCTTTCATGTGCAAGAAGTGCACATCCCAAGCTGACAGTCAATGCTACACAAAGACTGACTTTGTTGTTGGACAATTTGTTTAGTTTGTTTGGATCAGATCAGTAGCAGTGGTAGAGTTGGCAAAGGCAACATAAGAGATGACACCAGTAGAAACCATGCAGTCATAGGATGTTGCACTTTTGTTGTCATTAAAGCACTGTTGCAGCTAAACATTCTGACCTTTCCACAGCCCCCGAGCAGCCCAGCTGCAAGGCACTGTACGACTTTGAGCCGGAGAACGAGGCGAGCTGGGCTTTCCACGAGGGCGACATCATCACGCTGACCAATCAGATCGATGAGAACTGGTATGAGGGTATGCTCAACGGCCAGTCGGGATTCTTCCCCCTCAACTACGTGGAGGTGTTGGTTCCACTGCCGCAGTAAAGGTAGGTAGGAAGGAAGGAAGGAAGGTAGGAGAGGAAAGTGAGGCTGCTCCACACTAGAACCACATGGACGACTGACTCTTCACCTGCAATTTGATCCACCGAGCTCAGGTTGCAAGGAATACTCCCCCATTTCAGTAATTCAACGATGCCACCTGTTGGCCATTTTGAGAATTACCTTAAAAAAAAAATTAGAACCACATGACACCAGTTAGCCTACCGTGTCTTTTTCAAATGTTCTATTTTTCTAAAGCAGTACAATATTCATTTCACTTTCATTTCATGTGTGTTTAGTAGAGCTGCTTACTGGACATGTGAGAGTTGCACCTCCATTGAGATTGTGTGTTACACACCTTGAAATGCAGCCGTTGCACCACTTTGGTCACTTAAAGCAGCCACGTCTTTGTCAAAGTCCATTTCAACCACACAGTGCCTAAAAAAAGAAAGAAAGGGACGACGCTGCTGGCAGCGATTCACGTCTTACTATCCCTTGTCTTGTCATAATGTGAAACTGTGTCCCATTCTGTCCCTCACTCTGTGAATTTATAGATTTTTTTAAAGTGTTTGTTACATCCTGACCTGTGCTCTTAAAACATGAATACGGACTTTGGGGATGTCGCCTAAAAGTGAAAGGGAAAACATCAAGGGAATGTTTAGACTGGGGGAGTGTTAGAATCATCTTTTATCAGTGTTTTGTCCGTATCTGACACACCCTTTGCCACTGTGTTTGGACCTAATATGTTTACATGTGGACTCAGCAATGTAGCTCTTTGGAACAAACAAATCATTGCTGGCTTTTATTTGGAACCAGGAGGAGTGACTAATGACCCCAAAAGCTAACAAAGCTACTTATGGCTGTCCTTCAGTTGTAATAAACAAAGTGGCACTTTGCTGTGTAACGTCTACAAACACTACAAGACTGTTTTCCCGCGCACACACAAGACTAACGTTTTTTTCACTCGTTACTTTGCATTGATTTGGATGTTTAGGAAAAAAGACATACATTGTATGGTTATAAAAGGCTATGTTTTGTTTTTAGTCAGTCTTAAAAATATTACTATTTTTATATCCAAACCCTTAAAACATGCATGTAGTCCTTTTATTATTATTATTATTATTATAATGCCCTGTAAAAGTTTTTACTTGCTATGGATTTAATGCCATGCATTTGTCTATTATCGATGTATTTTATGTGCTTCTTTCCTGACGCCACACTTCTTACAATAAACAGACAAAAACAATTGAATCTATATTTCTTTTGTTTGTTTAAATACAACAGAAAGACAATTGATTTAAATAAATCCAGTGTGTATTGGTTAGAAATGTGAATCAATGTTCTGTGCTCTATAATAAATTAAAAAAAAGGTATGGCACATGGAGAAAAGTTTACAACAGTTGACATGGAGCTGTCCGTGTGTGGGCTTTTCTTACTAGCACTCACAGTAAGTGTCATCAAGGCACCTGTACGCCACTCAGCTGACTGTAGACGTGCTCCAAGATCTGACAGTAGGCTTGATCCTTAGGGGCGTGGCAGCTCAGAGAGCCCTGGATGGAGGGGGGAGGAGCCAAAACAGGAAGTTAGCTCAAGCAGTCACTGAGGGCAGCGTGACAATCTTGATGCTCTCACCCTTGATCTTGTCCATCATGGTGGTATCAGGACACCAGTACTGACTGAAGTGGACCAGGTCAGGAGCAGCTTTGTAGTAGTCCACCAGCAGCATCTGTACAGGAACAAGCACTTAATGGACGGTCTTCACAAAGTGTGGCAGTTCTTCAGCTACTACCATCTCGTTGAGGACATCACTGGTGAGGAAGTTGTCTTGCACGTAGGTGACCTCCACAGCCACTGGTATGCCGTAGTCGTTGGGTCTTTGCTGCACGGAGAGAAACGTGACCATTAACGTCTACTGCGCTTTTAAAAGACAACCGCCCGGTGCGCTCACCTCAGGTGGTGGCACCCCAGAATGGCGTTATGGTGGAGGCCACGCCTTGATTGCCGTGGTAGTACGGTCCTGGAAAAGAGTCCGAATGGTAACCGGAGCCTTAATAGGGAAAGCTGAGAGGACGTACTGACCCTACGTACCGCAGATGACGCCCAGGCAGGGCTGGAAGCCGTTGTTGGAGCCCTGCAGCCTCAGCTGGTGGTCCATCTGGGAAGTCGATGTCCTGCAGGGAGGGTAAGGCTGGGGCCTCGCGGGTGACTGTGGTACCAGCCCACCAGAGACAAGCCGCGCATGAAACAGTTCTGGCAGATCTGGACAACATTAACAATTCAGAAAATGGTTTAGGAATACTGAAAGTGATATGTAATGGTATTGGGTACATCCACTGTAAAACTAATTAGTCCTAGTAAAAACAAGTTAGAAGCAACAAGCATCTTGTTCTGAGTATATAGTAATAATATTATTAGTAGTAATGGCTTTGAAAGGCCTACATTATCTTAATTCTGACTAAACAGCAGAAGGAGTACTCTTATTTACTCAAATAAGGGCCATATGGCATTAAATTACTCAACTGCAGAAAGTACAAGACAGACAATTTTAAAAAGTCATGTTTTTTTACATGATTCCTTTTAGCCTGTTAGTACACTTAAAAGTATAGTATAATACAATATTTTATCCATCCATTTTCTACCACCTAGCCACACTTGGGCAGAAGGCAGGTACACCCTGGACAAGTCACCACGTCATCACAGGCCAACACAGATAGACAACCGTTCACACTCACATTCATAATGGACCACAATGAAAACAAGCCTTTTGGCCCATTTGCCTTTTGGATTCAATTCTTTAAGATGTCAATAAACTTAAATCAATCAAAAAACGAGGGGACATACTAATATTCAAAAGATCAATTTTAAAATGCATTTTTATGCAAACTAAAATATTGCAATATGTATTTTAATTATGTATACTTAGAACAAATGCCTGGATTTTCCTTGAAAATCAATTTTCTAATAATTTATAAACATATTTCTAAACTGATAAATATATGAAAAAAGTCATGTTGCAAAATAGATAAGTTACTAAAATAATGTAACTACAGCCCTATCAGTTTGTTCCATTAATCGGAATAAAACACACTTTATAACCTCAATGTGTATTTTAGGGGAAAATACAGTTGCAAGAAAAAGTAGGTGAACACTTAGGGATTACTTGGGTTTTTGCATAAATAGGCCATAAAATGTGATCTGATCTTCATCTAAGTTACAACAATAGACAAATACTGTACAATTAATTTTGTAGCGGTACAAGCGGTGGAAGATGGACAACATGTAAACATTGATAGTGCAGGGTGGATAAAAGGATGTGAACCCCTAAGCTAATAGACTTCTCTAAGAGTCAATTGAGCGAGGAGTGTGATGAGATTGCAGATGTTGGTTAAAGCTGCCCTGCCAAATAAGAACAAACCAGTTTGAGAGTTGCCTGATGTTAAAAGCTGTGTCGCTCTAAAGCGCTCTCTGAAAACCTACGATCAATAATTGTTGACTTACATGAAGCTGGCAAGGGTTACAAAAGTATCTCTAAAAGCTTTGATGTTCATGTCTCTACAGTAAGGACACATTGTCTACAAATGGAGAAAGTTCAGCACTCTCCCTAGGCGTGGTCATCCTGTAAAGGGTCAAGAGCACAGCGCAGAATGCTCACTGAAGGGAAAAATAATCGTAGAGTGTCAGCTAAAGACTTTTTTTGTTGACCAGTCAACAATAAGGAAAACATGAAACAAGAATGGAGTTCATGGGAGGGACCACTACAAAGGAAGCCAGGAGTTTGCAAAAAGAGCACCTCGATGTTCCACAGCACTAGTGGCAAAATATGTGGACAAATTAAAGCAACATTGAGTTGTTTGGAAGAAACACACAACACTATGCGTGGATGGAAAAAAAGGCACAGCACACTAACATAAAAACCTCATCCCAACGGTGAAATGTGGTGGAAAGGGCATCATGGTTTGGGGTTGTGTTGCTGTCTCAGGGCCTGGAGGATTGCCGTCATCGACAGAAACATTAATTCCCGAATGTATCAAAACATTTTACAGGAAAACTTAAGACCATCTGTCTACCAACTGAAGCTGGGTGATGCAACAGGACAATGACCCAAAGCGTAAAAGTAAATCAACAATAGAATGGCTTCAACAGAGAAAATACGCCTTCTAGAGTGACCCAGTCAGAGTCCTGACCTCAACCCAATTGAGATGCTGTGGAATGACCTCAAAAGAGCAATTCACACCAGCATATTGCTGAACTGAAACAGTTTTTGTGAATCGGAATGGGCTTACATGTTGTGTTCAATAACAAAATGTGTACCGGTAGTATTAGTTTAAGCAGATTGTGTGTGTTTGTTGTTGTGACTTAGATGAAGATCAGAACGCATTTTATGGCCAATTTATGCAAAAAGGCCCAAACTTTTTCTTGCAACTGTAGTTGACGGACGATTTTTCTGCTTGACATAAACCCTCATTCTATTTTTCTAATAACTGCAACATTGAAATTGCACTTAACATATAACATATATTTTACAATCAAACTATTAATCGACAACAAAATATACATCAAAGCTTTTTTTTCTTAATAAAATTGAACGATTTAATTGATGATACATTTAGACTAAAACCACTTAAAAATACAGAATTTAAAAACACTGATATCTAATTGTACAGTAAAACAACTAAAAAATACAAAATTTAAAACACTAATATGTATCTACTAAAACTACCAAAAAACATTTTAAACACTATAATATGCATCTACTTTTGGACCAAAAGCACTAAAAAATACAGAATTTAAAACACGACAGTATCTATCTATTTTTAGACTAAGACCACTTAAAATAGAATATTTAAAATACTACAGTAATGCATCTACTTTTGGACTAAAACCACTTAAAAATAGAGAATTTAAAAACACTAATATCTAATTGTACACTACAACAACTAAAAATACAAATACACTATAATTAGTATCTACTTATACACTAAAACTACTAAAAACAAAATTTTAAACACTATAATATGTACTAAAAAATACAGAATTCAAAACACAACAGTATCTATTTTTAGACTAAAACCACTTAAAAATACAACATTTAAAACACCAGTTGAAAGTATCTTTTAGACTAAAACCACTTAAAAATAGAGAATTTAAAAACAGTAATATCTAATTGTACACTACAACAACAAAAAATACAAATACACTATAATAAGTCTATAAGTAGATTAAAACTATTAAAAACAACATTTTAAACAATATATACCTACTTTTAGACCAAAAGCACTAAAAAATACAGAATTTAAAACACGACAGTATCTATTTTTAGACTAAAACCACTTAAAAATACAATATTTAAAATACTAGTTGAATGTAACTACTTTTAGACTAAAACCACTTAAAATATAATCTTTAAAACACTACAGCAATTTTGGACTAAAACCACCTAAAAATATAGAATTTAAAACACTAATATGTATCTCCTTATAGACTAAAACTACTAAAAACATTTTAAACACTATAATATGTACCTACTTTTAGACCAAAAGCACAAAAAAAATACAGCATTTTAAACATGACAGTATCTATTTTTAAACTAAAACCTCTTAAATTATAATATTTAAAACACTACAGTAATGTATCTACTTTTGAACTAAAACCACTTAAAATATAATATTTAAAACACTACAGTAATGTATCTACTTTTGGACTAAAACCACTTAAAAATACAGAATTTATTTAAAAACACTAATTGTACAGTAAAACAACTAAAAATACAAAACTTAAAACACTATAATACATATCTACTTTTACACTAAAACTACTAAAAACACAATATTTTAAACACAAATACACAAAAATACAAATACACTATAGATACACTATAATATAATACAAATACACTATAGATACACTATAATATGTATAGACTAAAACTACTAAAAACAACATTTTAAACAATATGTACCTACTTTTAGACCAAAAGCAGATACAGAGTTTAAAACACGACAGTATCTATTTTTAAACCACTTAAAAATACAATATACACTAGTTGAATGTATCTACTTTTAGACTAAAACCACTTAAAATAGAGTATTTAAAACACTATAGTAATGTATCTACTTTTGGACCAAAACCATTTAAAAACACTAATATGTTTGTAATTGTACACTAAAACAACTAAAAATACAACATTTTAAACACTATAATATGTATCTACTTAAAAACCATTTTAAACACTATAATATGTATCTACTTTTGGACCAAAACCACTTAAAAATAGAGAATTTAAAAACACTAATATGTATCTAGTTGTACACTAAAAACTAAAAATACAAATACACTATAGATACACTATAATATGTATCTATTTATAGACTAAAACTACTAAAAACAACATTTTAAACACTATAATATGTACCTACTTTTAGACCAAAAGCACTAAAAAATACAGAATTTAAAACACAACAGTATCTATTTTTAGACTAAAACCACTTAAAAATACAATATTTAAAACACTAGTTGAATGTATCTACTTTTAGACTAAGACCACTTAAAATAGAATATTTAAAACACTACAGAAATGCATCTACTTTTGGACTAAACCACTTAAAAATAGAGAATTTAAAAACACTAATATCTAATTGTACACTACAACAACTAAAAATACAAATACACTATAGATACACTATAATATAGTACAAATACACTATAGATACACTATAATATAATAGAAATACACTATAGATACACTATAATATAATACAAATACACTATAGATACACTATAATATAATACAAATACACTATAGATACACTATAATACGTATAGACTAAAACTACTAAAAACAACATTTTAAACAATATGTACCTACTTTTAGACCAAAATAACTAAAAAATACAGCATTTTAAACACGACAGTATCTATCTATTTTTAGACAAAAACCACTTAAAAATACAATATTTAAAATACTAGTTGAATATAACTACTTTTAGACTAAAACCACTTAAAATAGAATATTTAAAACACTATGTATAGACTAAAACTACTAAAAACAACATTATAAACAATATGTACCTACTTTTAGACCAAAAGCACTAAAAAATACAGAATTTAAAACACATCGGTATCTATTTTTAGACTAAAACCACTTAAAAATACAATATTTAAAATACTAGTTGAATATAACTACTTTTAGACTAAAACCACTTAAAATAAAATATTTAAAACACTACAGAAATGCATCTACTTTTGGACTAAAACCACTTAAAAATAGAGAATTTAAAAACACTAATATCTAATTGTACACTACAACAACTAAAAATACAAATACACTATAATATAATACAAATACACTATAGATACACTATAAGATGTATAGACTAAAACTACTAAAAACAATATTTTAAACAATATGTACCTACTTTTAGACCAAAAGCACTAAAAAATACAGCATTTTAAACACGACAGTATCTATTTTTAGACTAAAACCACTTAAAATCACAATATCTAAAATACTAGTTGAATATAACTGCTTTTAGACTAAAACCACTTAAAATCACAATATTTAAAATACTAGTTGAATATAACTACTTTTAGACTAAAACCACTTAAAATAGAATATTTAAAATACTACAGCAATGTATCTACTTTTGGACTAAAACCACTTAAAAATATAGAATTTAAAAACACTAATATGTATCTGATTGTCTTTAATTATCTAATCTAAAACAACTAAAAATACAAAATTTAAAACACTATATGTACCTACTTATACACTAAAACTACTAAAAACAACATTTTAAACACTACAACATGCATCTACTTTTAGACCAAAAGCACTAAAAAATACAGAATTTTAAACACGACAGTATCTATTTTTAGACTAAAACCACTTAAAATACAATATTTAAAACACTACAGTAATGTATCTACTTTTGGACCAAAACCACTTAAAAATACATTTAAAACATTACAGTATGCATCTTTCAGACTAAAACCACTTAAAAATACAGTATTTAAAACTACAGTATGTATCCACTTTTAGATTAAAACCACTTAAAATACAGAATTTAATTATATATCATACCCGCAGTTGTGTTGATTAGGTTATGACCTTATGTCTTGTTTTCCCCAATCCTGAGGATTATATTGTAGGTGTGGCATTTATTTGTTCCACTAATTGAGGTAAGGCTTTTTTTTAGGGTGGAGATCATTATTTCAGTAAACGTTTTCTTTTGTCAAGTTTGTCCGCACTTCTTTTGTGAGATGATTCAAATAATTTCCTATCTCTCCTGTCATCCACAGTGTGTGTGTGTGTGTGTGTGCATTACCTCCTCCTCAACAGCAGAGGCAGCGTCTCTGTCAGCCAGTCTGGTCCGACAAGGAAAGGCCCGCAAGATGGTGAGCACTGAGGGAAGCACAAACATCCTCCTAAGTGAACTTACATGAACTAACATGTTTGAGTCTTGGGTCACACTCACGTTGTGTGTTTGTGTCCCACCGTCCTCCCAAATATCCCACCACCTCACTGGTGGTCAGGTGACAGTGGAAGTCCTAGTAAGGGAGACACAAACATGGATGTATTTGATGTGTTGTTCCTAAGGACACATGTAGAGTGAGAGGTCACCATGAGCAGCAGCACGTTACTGGACACGGCCACGTTGAAAGGCTGGAATCTGTTGATGGCTGAAAAGGCCGACAGTTCCACCAGCGTGTGAGGGTCTCTGAGGACGCAAGATCCCTCATTAAGGTTAGCTGAGGGTGAGGATTGGAAAGATGACTAACCTGGCAGCATCCCTGGTGCCCAAAGAACCATATCTGACAGGAATTCTCTCTCGGTCTGTTCTACGTGGCGCGAGAACATCTGGAATGATGAAGAAAAACCTTTTTTTTAAAGCTGAAGGGTTCTTGACAGATGAATCAGTAACAGGCACATAACTGCACTTTGAAGGCGAGGTACTGCTCCTTAAACCTAACATAAACCCTGGACCAAAGGCTAACCATAACCTACATATAAAGTGCACAATAGTCCTTCTTGAAACCACACATACTGTTGGACAAACACAGCTCATTAGCATTAAAACAGTTTGTTCCCAGTAAGGCTTCCTAAACATTTTTAAACGATCTAAAGCAGGGGCCTTCAACTGAGGGCCCAAATCCGGCGCTGGAACGACGTCATACCCTCCCCCAAGTTCAGTTCAACAAACATTTTTGCCCCACGTTCCTAAACACAGCAGAGTGCTCCTGTTTAGAGGAACTTGGACCACTTTAAACACATTGGCAGATCCTTGCATTGACATGCCAAATGTGTGATTTACATAACTGAGGTGTTCCTCAAGGCACCCCTTTAAATCCTCTTTTTTATGGCATTTTAAAAAATAATTTCAGACAGATTTATGTAACTAAAGTGGGTTCAGTGACAATCACGACCCATCAGAACCAAGGGTGAAGTGTCTTGCTCAAGGACATAACAGACGTGACTCGTATGGCAGAAGCCGGGGATCAAACCAGGAACCCTCAGGTTGCTTGCACGGCTGCTCTTCCTACCGATCCACTGTACCTTGTATAATTCAGATACAGCCCGTAGTCGTTTGTTAAACTTCTTTAGTTATACTGGTGGTGTTCCTCAAGGTTCCATTTTAGGTATTTTCTTTTTCATCATTTCAGGCTATTCAGCTGGTGCCCTGTGAGTTCAGTTCAAAAGACTTTTGAGAGACGCGCATTTATGCAGCGGATTCTTTCTTAAAAACACTAGAGCGCTGTCGTAGAGATAATCTTTGACTAGCTTTCTTGCAGGAGATCCTTAAAAAGAGCAGAACGCTCCAGTAAGTGACAAAATAAATAGACCTAAATCCAATGTCTACTGTAGAGGACAATGGTTCTGCGGAATACACAAAAAAAGATAAATAGTGAAGGAAGAAGTTTGGTCCTCTGGTCCTTAGCTTTCTGGAAATGTGGCCCCCAAAACAAAGGTAGTTGAATATCCCTGATCTAAAAGCTACACTTTGGACAAAACACTATTATAGTACAACGTTGACAAATACTACACTATGTAACTTTGATTTTTTCTTTTTAAAAAAAATAATAATACCATGTAGCCCTCCAGGTTTATTGTTTTTGTTCTTCTCATCGGCCAGCACAGCTGATTTCCCTTCCTCTTCATCCTCGTCATCATCCTCCTCACTCACCAGGCTCTGTTATGTAAAACACACAGGCAACAAAAGCCATGCAGTAGTACTGAAGAAGATACATTTGTTAAGACCTGGTGCACAAGGTAGTTCTTGTCCTCACCATGTCTGCACTGGGCTGGTACTTGTGCAGCCAGGTGGTCTTGTACTGCACCAGCTTCTGTCCCCGGTAGCGCACAGACGCCCAGCCGCAGCCGGACTTCTTGGCCGGGTTGACCAGGCGCTTGCAGTGGGTGGCCCATGCACTGGGCGAGTTGAAGATCTGACCCGTCTCCACCCAGCGGATTTTCCCGTCGTTCAACAGGTCCCCTATAAAGTTCTTACCCTGAGGGAGACACGTTGTGAACAGCCATCTTGAGCATCGCTTGTACAGGCGTGTGGTCATGTGTTGTTTTGCATTCACCATATTACAGGAGTTTCATGATATGCAAGGGGTTGAGTTGGGGATTTTCCAAAGAAGGGCCCCTTTTTTCTATTTTTTCAACAATTTCTGACAGTGCCAATGTTTTCAAGAAAACTACCATGACAAGGAATAGGACAGGACAATGAAACTTTTTAAAACAATGCAGCTGCACTTTGCACGCATGACCTTTTAACTTTTGCTATTTTCGGAAAATAGATATATTTAAAGGGGAACTGCACTTTTTTTGGAATTTTGCCTATCATACACAATCCTTATGTAAGACAAGAACACATTTTTCTTTTTTAATGCATTCTATCAAGTAAATAAGTGTGGTCAAAAGTCTGTTTACAATTGAGCCTGTGGGAGTTGCTCCTTAGTGCCAATAAAAGCCCTTAAAAAACATCCAAACACCTCCATTAAGGTTTTATATACACACAAGTATAAATGTAATTTAGTAACAGGCACATTTATAACGACATGGAATATTTACATATTTTGATCATTTTAAGCATATGCACAAAGAAAAAAGGTGGGTGGAAGCGAGCATCTTTTTGTGCCGTTCTCGCCATTTCCGGGTGTAAATTGGATGAAATTCATTACATTATAAAGATGGCTCTATAACAAAAAAGTAGCTTTAAAAAGTTATTTATTGTTTTAAACCAGGGGTGTCCAAACTTTTTCCACTGAGGGCCGCACACGGAAAAATTAAAGCATGTGGGGGCCATTTTGATATTTTTAATTTTCAAACCATAACAAAATATATGGATTTTGTTTGTTTTTTACCTTTAGAGCTCCCGGGGACCATAAAGGGTCTAAGTCATTAAAATGTTAAAAACAAGTCAAATTATTATTATTTTTTTTATATAACGCTTTTAGTAAATCTGTACAGTATATCAACTTCATGTTGATATAAAGTTTAAAAAAACAAAAAGGTTTTATGCCTTTTCTGTCAAAGACAACTTACTTTTTTATAATAAAACTGAAATATGCAGTATTTCCCCCACTGCCCAAAACATTCAGAAAGCAATGTTTGATGTGAAGTAATTAGAGCCTTAAAAATATCAATAATGCAGGACACCATTGATTTTAATTCATTATTATTTTTGGGTAATCACAATGAAAAGATAAATAAAATCCCATTAAATATATTTGGGATCCAAAAGGTGCCCCACTCAGAAAGTGATACATTTTTAGTAGTTTTTTTTTAAACTTTCAACACTTAAGTTACGAGCTCAACTTCAGATATATCTGTCGATTTTACGTTTGAACTAGAGATGTCCGATAATATCGGCCGATAAATGCTTTAAAATGTAATATCGGTATCGTTTTTTTTATTATTAAATCATTAATCATCAATTATATAAATCGTTTTTTTTTTTTATTAAATCAACATAAAAAACACAAGATACACTTACAATTAGTGCACCAACCCAAAAAAACTCCCTCCCCCCATTTACACTCATTCACACAAAAGGGTTGTTTATTTCTGTTATTAATATTCTGGTTCCTACATTATATATCAACATATATCAATACAGTCTGCAAGGGATACAGTCCGTAAGCACACATGATTGTGCGTGCTGCTGGTCCACTAATAGTACTAACCTTTAACAGTTAATTTTACTCATTTTCATTAATTACTAGTTTCTATGTAACTGTTTTTATATTGTTTTACTTTCTTTTGTATTCAAGAAAATGTTTTTAATTTATTTATCTTATTTTATTTTATTAAAAAAAAAAAACAACCTTATCTTCACCATACCTGGTTGTCCAAATTAGGCATACTAATGTGTTAATTCCACGACTGTATATATCGGTATCGGTTGATATCGGTATCGGTAATTAAAGAGTTGGACAATATCGGAATATCGGATATCGGCAAAAAGCCATTATTGGACATCCCTAGTTTGAACTATTATTTTGTTTGTTTTATGCTCTTTTGTCAAATAAAATGTTGATGTTTTTGTATGGCAACCACACAATATATGCAATATTTCCCACGTAACACATTTTAAAGTGAAATAATTGGAGCCTTTAATAGGTTCAAATAATTATAACATTGATTTTTTTTTTTTTTGAGCAATGGCAAAAAAAGAAAAAAGAAAGATAGACAAAAGAAAAGAAAAAAGCCTGCATGGTAGCTTTGTGTCAACATTGCAACTTTTTCTAGTTATATTTCACCTCATTCCACTTTTTTAAATGTTTTTTTAATTTTTGCAATAGCATTTCCAGAATGTGTGGCGGGCCGGTAAACAATTAGCTGCGGGCCGCAAATGGCCCCCGGGCCGCACTTTGGACACCCCTGTTTTAAACAGACGCAGTCGCTTTTATTTACTAAAATAAAACACCAAGTCAATTTTAGGTGTTGGAAGTTAATATTGTACATCAAAAAACAGAACACTTTTCTGCGGAATAAATAATAAATGTTGAACTTGTTGCTTTCCTTCACTTTCATAGACTATAAACTAGATAAACCAGAGCCACCATTCACAGTGGTTACAAATAGTGATTTGACAAATCAATGTCTACATTTGACACAATTACATCTAGAAGAAATGTTGGCTCTGATTGGTTTTCCTGACTGTCAATCACATATGTCGCAAACGTTTGATGTGCAATATGAACTCATGTTTCAAACCAGTGGCGTCCAAAGTGTGGCCCACTTCTGGCCCGCAGCTCATTTTTACAGGCCTGCGGCACATCTTAAAAATGCCATTACAAAAATAAGACAAAAAGAGCATACAGGTGAAATGTAATAAGAAAATGTTGCAGTATTGACACTAATAACAAAAAGCTGCATGCAGGCAGTTTACTTTAAAATTGGAATTGCTCAAAAAATTATACAAACTCGACATAGATATGAAGTTGATCTAGAGATTGAAGCATTGAAAGTACAAATAATATGTTTATATATGACTTATTTTAACACTTTTATGATTGGGGCCTTTTGGATCACCCAGAACTTATGTCAGATTTTGTTAAAACTGTCATTGTTCAAAATAATAATAATAATAATACATCAGAAGCAAATTGTTATGAATTATGTACCTATTCAAGGCTCCAATTACTTCACATCATAGATTGAACTTTGAACATTTTTTGGCAGGAAAAATATTGCATATTTTGTGTTTTTGCCATAAAAAAAACAGGTTTCTTTGAATAAAAAGAACATAAAACAAAGAACATTTTACTTAATGTCAACAGATAGATGTGAAGTTGATCTACACATATTTTAGCAATAAAAGTATAAAATAAATAAAAATAAGATCTGACTTTTTAACCCTTTTATGATTGACATCCTTGCAGGTCCCCAAGACCTTAAACATTCACCAAAAATTGAGGGGAACCGTAATGGTTAAAATTAATATTGTATTGGGTTTGAAAAGGAAAAATATCAAAATGGCCCCAGCATACTTTTATTTTTCACTGTGCTGCCCTCAGCGGAAAAAGTTTGGACAATCCTGTTTTAAAAGGTTTCTGTTGTGGTGCTTTGCTGCCGGGGGAAGCGATCAAGTGTGTCCAGGGTGCTTTTCTGTCGCGTCTTAGCGTTAATGATCGACAGTTTGGCTGCTTCTCCTTGGACATACACACGATGGCTGATCTTAAATAAGGAGAGCGGCCGCTCGAGCAGTCGAAAAAAACAGACTCTTTCTAATTGCTTTTTTGGTTTGTGGTCTGTGCAAAGCACTTACTGTGAGTTTCCAATCAAAAGGATGTGCTTCTGATTTGTTTCTTTTACATTTAAAACACTTCGTTGTAATGTAACGGTGGTTCTTTGGTCAAAAGATTGTGTCATAAAGAACAACATCTAGCCGCTTTTTGACTGTCTAATCAGAATGCACCGTTTTGTGTGAGGTCTTATCTAAGTGCTGAAGCCAAGCCCCCTTTGACTGTGTCTCCACCCTGTCAGCCATGTTGTACTTTTTAGTGCACCGTTTTGTGTGAGGTCTTATCTAAGTGCTGAAGCTAAGCCCCCTTTGACTGTGTCTCCACCCTGTCAGCCATGTTGTACTTTTTAGCGCTACTGACAGAAGTTAGAATTATACGCTACTTTGTGTTACAAATGGCAACAGCAAAAGATTTTAACATGCATGTGCATGTACGAGACAGTCTGCTCCACAACAAGAGGATAAAGAAAAATAAAGAACCTATCACTCTTCAGGTAAACCTTTACTATATATGGAGATATCCACTGACATAACTAAACCAAAATACATCACCAAAGTCTCAAATTCTACACCATGCTTCATGAGTTCACATGTTCGGCACTTATGGGGATCCCAAAGACACAAAAATGTGTACCAACAGGTGAGAAAAGTTGGTTTTGCATAATAAGACCCCTTTAAAATAAACAAAAACACTTCCGGCTGTCTTCTGCCCACGAGACAGCTTTTCTCTAAACGAGATATAATGGTCATGATTTAATCTGGCCACACCCCTACTTGCTTGTATGTATTACCAAGTAGTGAATGGCCAGGGCGCCGTCACCGGGCTCCACCAGGCCGTCCTTCAGGAGCACTCGCAGCGTGATGCCTCTACGGGTGAGCAAGGAGCCGCGGCCCGAGGTGGAGCGCAGGTCGGCCTCTTCGCCTCCGCTCAGCTCGTCCTCGTCCTCCTCACCTCCGTCCTCCACCGCTTGTGGCGAACTGGGCGGCTCTGAGGAGGAAACACACATTTGTTACTAAAACACAACCAACGTGTACAATAATATAGGAACATTCTATTGCACACTAATTTACTCTGTAGTAGGAACAGTGACAGACTTGCTATATGACGAGCTTTACTCGACTGTACAACAAGCATTATCAAGAAATATGTAGCAATGCTATAGACAAAAAACTAAATGATACCACTTTTATCTTAACATTAAACAATCTTAAATTTTGGCTTTCATTCAAATTCTGATAATTCAGATGCAGCAAAATGTATCACATTTGACCGTTTTCAACTGGTGTTGGATAATGGTGTACAGTCGTCTTTCGCCACATCGCACTTTAAATATTGCGACTTTATTACAGATTTGTAGGAATTGTTTAGAATGAATATTCTATATTTTTGTGGTCCTAAAATAAGTATTTTCAAGCATAAAAATGGCTAAATAAACTAATAATTTCCAAATTCCAGTATTATTGGCCAAACCAATCGAGCGCTCTGTTCTGGCCACAGATTGGCTCAGCCGCAGGCAGCATTTCTCCACTGAACAAAAATATAAACGCAAGACTTTTGTTTTTACTCCACTTTTTCATGCGTTGAACTCAAAGACCTAAAACTTTACTATATACACATAAGACTTATTATTTTCAAATATTGTTCACAAATGTGTCTAAATCTCTGTTAGTGAACACTTCTTTGCCAAGATAACCCATCCCACATCACAGGTGTGGCATCGAGATGTTGATTAAACACCATTATTATTGCACAGGTGGGCCTTGGGCTGCCCACAATAGAAAGCCACTCTGAAATGTGCAGTTTTATCACACAGCACAATGCCACAAGTTTTGAGGGAGCGTGCAGTTGGCATGCTGACTGCAGGAATGTCCACCAGAGCTGTTGCCTGTGAATTGAATGTTCATTTCTCTACCATAAGCAGTCTCCAGAAGTCCTTCAGAAAATTTGGCATTACATCCAACCGGCCTCACAACCGCAGACCACGCATAACCACACCAGCCCAGGACCTCCACATCCAGCAGGTGCACCTCCATGATCATTTGAGACCAGCCACCCGGACAGCTGCTGCAAAAATTGGTTTGCATAACCAAAGAATTCCTGCAAAAACCCTCCCAGGGAAGCTCATCTGCATACTCATCGCTGTCTGGACCTGACTGCAATTCATCGTCGTTACCGACTTAAGTGGGCATGGTGGGCGGGAAGTTATGGTATGGGCAAGTACATTTTATTGATGGTATTTTGAATGCACAGAGATACCGTGACAAGATCCTGAGGCCCATTGTTGTGCCATTCACCCGAGACCATCACCTCATGTTGCAGCATGACAATGCACAATTACCGGAAGCTGAAAACATCCCAGTTCTTGCATGGCCAGCATACTCACCAAACATGTCACCCATTGAGAATGTTTTGGATGCTGTGGATCGGCGTGTACGAAAGCGTGTTCCAGTTCCTGCCAATATCCAGCAACTTGGCACAGCCATTGAAGGAGTGGACCAACATTCCACAGGCCACCTGATCAACTTTTTGCAAAGGAGATGTATAAACTGCGAGAGGCAAATGGGGGTAACACCAGATACTGACTGCTTTTCTGACAAAGCAAAACTGCACATCTCAGAGTGGCCTTTTATTGTGGGCAACCTAAGGCACACCTGTGCAATAATCGTGCCGTTTAATCAGCATCTTTTCATGCCACACCTAACTAACACAGATTTAAGACATATTTGTGAACAATATTTGAGAGGAATAGGTCTTGTGTGTATGTAGTAAAAGTTTTACATCTTTGAGTTCAACTCATCAGAAATGGGAGCAAAAACAAAAGTGTTGTGTTTTGTCTTTTTTTCTATATATATTGCCTTAAAAGAGTGTAAAGAAAAAAAAAGAACATAATATCACTCTTCAGGTAAACCTTTACTATATATGGAGATATCCGCTGACGTAACTAAAGCAAAAATACATCACCAAAGTCTCAAATTCTCACTCTCTATAGGGTGTTATTCCGTGTGTAGATGGCGCTCATAATGTCGAAAACTTATTTAGAAGGTCATAAACATTTTTTTATGCTGTAACTATAAAAATATTTAATTTATAATAAATTATTCCTACTTTGCGGGAATTCATTTATCGCTGTCATTTCCGGAACCAATTACCAGTGATAAAAAAAGGACTGTACTGACTTTTATTTAAATTTTTATATTTGTCCATCAGATAGAGTTACCTTTTCCTATTCAAAGCATGCAGAAAAACGTATATTTGCCTGCAGCAAGGATGCTTTGCTACTAAAATGACAAGTGACTTTCTTTATAGATATTGGATAATGGTATATTTATATAGTATATTTTTCCAGATAAATTGACAAGCGGTAGAAAATGGATGAATGGAAATGATTGTGCATGTGTCTGTTTTTTTAGGCTGAAGTAGTCTGATCTGTTAAAAGTGGAAAATCATATTTATATTAGTAGTACAGAATTTTTTTTTATCTTGATAGACTGAAAATTAACACCAATGAGTTGACTGATGAACATTATCACATAATTTATTCAGAAAGTGTAAAAAACGAAAATAAAGAGGGAATACTATTAACCGCAACATGTAAGTGTAAAATGATTTGTACATTTTCACAATGAGCTTGTTCTTATTTTAAACAAGTTGTCTGTATTTTTAAGTTATCGTGCCGTGATTTTACCAGTCCGGCCCACCTGGGAGTAGATTTTTCTCCATGTGGCCCCCCATCTAAAATGAGTTTGACACCCCTGAATTAAAGTGTATCTATCATCACCAATCTATATCATTTGGGGTTAAACGTCTTACTTTTTAAGACAAACAAAGCAAAATGTACTTAACAATGTAAGTGACAAAACAAGGGGGGTCGTTTGTTACAATATTCACTATGATTAACTGGTTACCAGGACAAAAAGAAGCAAGTGTTTGAGAGATGACAGTCACATTTAAAGCGCTGCATTGTAAAAAAAATAAGAGCTAGTCTTGCTTAAAAGGAGGTCTAAAGTGACAAAATGAAGACACAATGGAGCATTTCCGTCAGTGCCACTGCTAGCCTTTTGTTTCCTGGTCAGGACATGGCTTCCTTGCTCCTAACGCCCCCTCTAAGGATGACAATATCCACTTTTCATTCATCCTCCTCACCCATCATGGCTCCGAGGACGCTGGGAACAAGTCGCTCCAACTCGGCACTCGATGCCGAGCGGGCTCGGTCGTTGAGCTCCAGTGTGAATGGAAGTGTTTGCGGTCTTTAAAGGGGGAGCCGCGTCGTGGTCGAGGCCATTATTGAAGATAAAATGAAGGCAGTGTAGTTTCCTTGTTGTGTTGCTTTAATGTCAGCTCCCCTCCCCTTTCTTCTTCCTCCTTTTCGCTTGCCCGGCGCGCCAGCTGACATTATTTACGGTAATTACTAGCCTTAAAACACCCAAAGACCGAAAGAGTCACAAAAGAACGACCTGCATGGTGATAATGAGTGAAAATAAACCATTAATGGAAACAATGCGGCGGTCGAGCTATGGGACGGTCATGTCTTTCTCGGAGGAATGCTTGTTTGTGTGGGAACTGCCACTAGAGGGCGACAAACGTTAAAAAAAAAAATAGTGCTCTCCACCGGGGCCAGCGTATATTGGCGACATCTGCTGGATGCACAACCAAACTACATTGATTGATTGATTGATTGATTGATTGAGACTTTTATTAGTAGGCTGCACAGTGAAGTACATATTTCGTACAATTGACCACTAAATGGTAACACCCCAATAAGTTTTTCAACTTGTTTAAGTCGGGGTCCACTTAAATTGATTCATGATACAGATATATACTATCATATATACTATCATCATAATACAGTCATTACGCAAGATAATCACATTGAATTATTTACATTATTTACAATCAGGGGTGTGGAGGGGGTGGGGGGGGGGGGTAGGATATGGACAGCAAGTAGTGGACATAGAGAGAGAGAGAGAGAGAGAGAGAGAGAGAGAGAGAGAGAGAGAGAGAGAGAGAGAGAGAGAGAGAGAGAGAGAGAGAGATCAGAAGGCATAAGAAAAAGTATCTGCATTTGATTGTTTACATTTGATTATTAGCAATCCGGGGAGGGTGTTAGTTTAGGGTTGTAGCTGCCTGGAGGTGAACTTTTATTGCGGTTTTGAAGGAGGATAGAGATGCTCTTTCTTTTATACCTGTTGGGAGCGCATTCCACATTGATGTGGCATAGAAAGAGAATGAGTTAAGACCTTTGTTAGTTCGGAATCTGGGTTTAACATGGTTAGTGGAGCTCCCCCTGGTGTTGTGGTTATGGCGGTCATTTAAGTTAAGGAAGTAGTTTGACATGTACTTCGGTATCAGGGAGGTGTAGTGGATTTTATAGACTAGGCTCAGTGCAAGTTGTTTAACTCTGTCCTCCACCTTGAGCCAGCCCACTTTAGAGAAGTGGGTAGGAGTGAGGTGGGATCTGGGGTGGAGGTCTAGAAGTAACCTGACTAGCTTGTTCTGAGATGTTTGGAGTTTAGATTTGAGGGTTTTGGAGGTGCTAGGGTACCAGGAGGTGCAAGTATTCAATTTAATCCAGTGGATTATCGTTATGATAAACCGCGGTGCCATTCCTGATGGTTAGAATTACCGTTTCAGATTCAAATGATCGTAAAACCGTGATGGATTACGTCACTTTGAAAAACTGACAGTAACACTGCTCATTTCCTGGAGAATCATATAGCGGGCTAATCGCTATCTATCCTGAATGCTGATATGAATACAACACACATTAACGCCTTTCCCCATTAAAAACACCCTAAAACAGGGGTGTCAAACTCATTTCTGGATGGAGGAAAATCTATTCCCGAGTGGGCCGTAATGGTAAAATCATGGCATGATAACTTAAACATAAAGACAACTCCAGGTTGTTTTCTTTGTTTTACTCTGGCCAAAAATAGAACAAGCGCATTATGAAAACGTACAAATCACAAACAATCTTCTGGACAAAACACTTCAAGTTTGTTGAAAGTTCTGAGGAAATTGGTGCAGCTTCAAAAACACAATGAGCTTAGACTTGGTCTCAGTGTATCTACAAAGCCAGGATTAAACTTTCAAGTCACAGTCTTTCTGGGATTGAACAAAAAACACAACATGTAAACTCTTCTAGGTATCAAATACCTCCTTTGTCATGTCCACGTATCAATCCAGTGCTAACTCAACAAACCGTAAGAAACGGAGGTAAAAACTATTCAAAAGGGTTAAGTTCACTTTTCTTGTGTTCGACAGAGACATTTTGGGGCAACGAGGGTGCCGAATGACGATGTGTTCGAAGCAGAAGACATAAAATGGCAGGTTTTGAGTTTCATGTGGGTCGAGGAGGAGGAGCCACAGTCACCCTTTACTGTGTACCTTTTGCTTGGCCCCGGTATAAACCGTTTGCTTGCCTAACATAAATTGCTATTGTGACATCAAGTGGACACATTTAAAACAGCAGTTTCTTTTGTAAAAAAAAAAAAAAAAAAAAAAAAAAGCAGCTCATTTTTATATTTGGCAAACTCATCACGCGGGCCGGGAAAAAAACGTTTGCGGGCCTAATCCGGCCCGCGGGCCGTACATTTGACACCCCTGCTCTAAAACCTTTACAAATTAAAACAGAAGAAAATCATATTTTTAAAAACTCAAACAATAATAGAACAATATTTCATCTTTATTCTACCAAGGAAAGTGTACATTGTGTGTGTTGCTTATATAGTTGTATAATTAAAAAAAACTTGGTTAAAAATGTGTAGTGTGTGTGTGTGGGCAGATTCTAGAATACCGTGATAATCATGATGATATGATGATATGACATTTTCAATTTGTCCCTACTCCCAGTCTCATAAGTTCTTTATAGACAACTCGCCACAAGATAGCCCTGCTATACAACACTGTACCACAGTTGGCATGTGGCCTGCATCTCATGGTACACATAATAATTGTACAAATTCAATCTTACTATCCAAATGTCTATGAAGGTTCTCAATCATCCAGGTCATCGTCATCTCAGGGCATTCAATCGATCGCAACTGGACTGCTTGGTTTGTTTTGGAAGACGTTTCGCCGCTCATCCAAGTAGGCTTCATCAGTTCGTGCTCATACATCTAGATCGGTCAGCTCTAAAGCAGCCTCAGAAACCTTGGGGTTGTGTTGGATCAGTCAAAGTCTTTGGAGGGTCACTGTCGTCAACTGACCAAAAACTGTTTTTATCATCTCAGAAATATTTCTCAAGTGAGACATTTGTTGTCAAAATTGGATGTCGAAATGATCATTCGCGCGTTCATTTCGTCTCGTATTGACTATTGCAATTCTCTCTTCACCCTTTTCAACAAGCCAACGCTAAAGAGACTTCAGACTGTACAAAATGCGGCTGCCAGACTTTTGACCGGTGCACCCAGAACAGCCCACATCACCCCCGTTTTATCCAGTCTTCATTGGCTTCCAGTTAAATTCCGCATTTAGTTTAAAATTTTAGTCCTGACATTCCGTGCGTTCCATGGTGGAGCCCCTCAGTACATCACTGACTTGCTATGACCCTACTCTTCAGGGCGCAGGCTACGGTCTTCAGGCCAGGGTCTTCTAAAGATCCCGAAAACTCGTTTTAAAACCCGTGGAGACCTGGCATTCCAGGCTACAGCTCCCAGACTCGGGAACAATTTGCAGCAGTCCCTCTGTGATCTTGACTGTGTTGACACTTTTAAGAAACGTTTGAAAACTACTCTTTTTGGAAAGCTTTTAGTTAATGCACCTTTTAACAATCATTTTTAATCCACTTTGTATCCTTTTTATGATGTTGCCCCTGTTGTTTTAATTGAAATGTTGTTTTACTTCACCTACACTACCGTTCAAAAGTTTGGGGTCACCCAAACAATTTTGTAGAATAGCCTTCATTTCTAAGAACAAGAATAGACTGTCGAGTTTCAGATGAAAGTTCTCTTTTTCTGGCCATTTTGAGTGTTTAATTGATGCCACAAATGTGATGCTCCAGAAACTAAATCTGCTCAAAGGAAGGTCAGTTTTGTAGCTTCTGTAACGAGCTAAACTGTTTTCAGATGTGTGAACATGATTGCACAAGGGTTTTCTAATCATCAATTAGCCTTCTGAGCCAATGAGCAAACACATTGTACCATTAGAACACTGGAGTGATAGTTGCTGGAAATGGGCCTCTATACACCTATGTAGATATTGCACCAAAAACAGACATTTGCAGCTAGAATAGTCATTTACCACATTAGCAATGGATAGAGTGTATTTCTTTAAAGTTAAGACTAGTTTAAAGTTATCTTCATTGAAAAGTACAGTGCTTTTCCTTCAAAAATAAGGACATTTCAATGTGACCCCAAACTTTTGAACGGTAGTGTATCTTTTGTACAGCGCTTTGTGATTTGATCTGTGAAAAGTGCTTTATAATTAAAATGTACTTACTTACTTACTTATCTAGTCTAGGTAAGTCTTCCCAGACAAACCAAGCCATCCGGTTACGATCGATTAAATGCTCTGATTAAGATCAATTCCTCCATCCATCCATCCATCCATCCATCCATCCATCCATTTTTCTACCGCTTGTCCCTTACGGGGTTGCGGGGGGTTCTGGAGCCAATCCAACATACACGACGCCACAGGCCACATATTCTAAACTAAACCGGATTGTAGCAAATATGGTGGTACTGAAAATGGATGGATGTACTTGTGAAGTGTTTCCCATAGTCCCTGAACGCCCCATGTTGGAGGCCCACGGGGGAGTTCTAGCACCGTTGCTAGGCAACCACTGCCAAAGCGAATGCTAGCGAGCTAGCTGGTTAACGACCAACAAGCAAGAATATGAACATTATCAACTTACATGATTTGAGAGAGAGCCTCGGATAAAGTCCTTGGTCGTCTTAGAGAGTGTGACGTAAGTGACAAGGCGGTGCAAGGGCGAATCTTGACGAGCTTCGTAGCCGGAAACACTCGAATCCGTTTTATGAGTTGAAGCCTGCCTGAGGCGTACTTTGTTCACGTCGCCAATCTTTCTTTTTGGGTACGTTCACCAACTGGATGAGACTCGGGTATCTTTTTTCCCATTTTCATAAGTAATCCATTATAGTAAATAAAACATGGGTTGTTTAATTAGCTATCCAACTAATGCTGAAACGTGGACACTCTTCTTCACGACATAAAAGGTAGGCACTAACTAGCCCTGGTAAAAGCTACCGCCCTCTAACGGCCGGTGTTATGAACTGCAGTTTTCACCCACCCAAACAATATCCTGTTGCTGCATTTTGAAGTAAACATTTCATTTCTTGTTTGTGATTGAGCGCTTCATGATCGTTTTTATGGGAATATTGAATGTTACAAAAATTGACAGTTGATTAGGTACACATACAATACAATGACATCCTATACAGTCAATCAATCAAAGTTGATTTATATAGCCCTAAATCACAAGTGTCTCAAAGGGCTGCACAAGCCACAACGACATCCTCTGCTCAGATCCCACACCAGGGCAAGGAAAAACTCAACCCAATGGGATACAATGAGAACCCTTGGAGGGGGCCTCCCCCCCGGGCGACCGGTACAATGGACGTGGAGTGGATCTAGTTAATAGTGTGACAGTCCAGTCCATAGTGGGGCCAGCAGGGGATCATCTTGAGTGGAGACAAGTCAGCAGCGCAGAGACGTCCCCAACTGATGCACAGATGAGTGGTCCAACCCGGGTCCCGAATTTGAACAGCTAGCACCTCATCTACGGTCACCTAATAACTTCTCCACGCAGGAGAAGGGGGCAGAGCAGAAAAGAGACGGCAGATCAACTGGTCTAAAAGGGGGGTCTGTTTTAAGGCCAGCATATACAAATGAGTTTTAAGATGAGACTTAAATGCTTCTTCAAGAGTGCTATGAAATGTAAGAATGTTTATTGTGCCTGTGGTAGTGTTCAACTGCAACGCAACATTGTAAGAGAGTCTATTTTGATACACGAGAGGGACAAAACATGTCATTTCATCAGGAAGGTAAACATTAATATTGTTGTTGAGGTTTGGAGCCTGGCCCCCCCCCCTCTCCCCCAAGCCCCCTTTAGGTTAAGTCGGCCGTTAATATAGACACACAAATGTATAAATTCCTATTGAGATATTTAACTTAGAACTGGAAAAAATCATTTAAAATGCAGCTGGGATAGGCTCCAGCCCACCCGCGACCCAAAGATGGAGGTGATACAAGGTCTACTACCTGACCGCTTTTCTTTGTTTATGTCTATTTTATGCTGCAGCTGTTACATATACTGTAATATTGTGTATTGTAATTGTTATATTATGTATATATTATATAACAATATAATATATCAGTATATATCATATACTGTATATATATTGATGTAAATGTTACATATATGTTATATTTTATATTGCTACTATGGTACATTTTTAGTCTACTTTATGGGTCGTTTTTTTTATAGGGTGCCATTTGGACTTCATAACTTGTAAAAAATAAATAGTTGATTTACCAATATTTTTATGTTCTATTGTATACATGACATATGTAACTTGCTGAAAAACATATTGGTCGAACTCAGGCACCTAAATCATAGTATATTTAGCTATATTAATGAGAGGTGACACACGGGATATGTCCACTCTGTTAAGGACATATGCATAACAGCATACATGTGTTTTCAGTGCATGATTGCCTGTATAATGACTTTCCTATATGGATTGTATATCCCTCACTCTAAGCAGATATATTTTTAGAATACATACATTTTTAAATAGCATATAAAGCATTAACACTGTACTTTTAACACCAATGTATTTGCTGTATATGATATTTTGCAACAGCAGTGATGATTAACCAAGAACTATGAAAGAAACTGCTGTTAAATGCATAATAGCACTACATATACATTGTGATAAGTCAACATTACTATATACATGTCCACTCTGTTAGGTTGATGTCCACCGTGTTAGTTGAATGAGGCTAACACGGTGGACACTAACACGGTGGACATTTTGAGCTAAAGTTAGCCTTCAGCCTGCCTGTGTTAACATAACAGCTAGCATGGACTTGAATAATTGATAAGAAATCTATAATTTCACACAAACATGTTTTGAAAAATTTCAATTTGATTGATCTCCTTATTATTTAGGCCTAACAGAGTGGACACGTTATGTTCAACCACATTAAATTCACTTCATAAAAACATCAACATCAGATAGTAAGAGAGCTAAAAAACCACACAGCTTACCAGAGTTGAGTTTCCCGCCACTGGTGTGATGTTACCTGATGAGAATGATGTCACTGACAAATGTGGTTGTTTTCTTAAAGGGACAGTAACGCAACTTAACAGAGTGGACAGCGACCACAGGGACAGACATAGAACCTTATTTTTTTGTAATTCTTTTTACGATTTTGATAATATACACCATATGACTAAAGAGAGCTTGTCTATGATAATTATATCATAACAAAAAAAAATTAAAAATATATGTTTTTATTTGTTATTTTCTAGATTAAAGTTGAATAAACAGCACCAGGGACATGGCAAAATCGCATAATAGAACTTTAACAAAAGCTTTAAAAAATATATATTCTAATGTTTGAAGCCCATATCACTGTATTTATGATAGACAACAATTTACCATACACAAAGAAACTAATGGAATGAGCAATTGTAAATATTTTGAGAAAATATGACATGATTTATACTGGGGACGCAAAAGGCACCATATAAAAAAAATGACCCTTATACCTGCATTATCCTTTCCATCCTTACACTTTCCATCTTTTGTAACTGCGCTACTGTGTGGAACAATTTCCCTTGTGGATCATTAAAGTTTGTCTAAGTATAAGTCTAAGTCCAATGTGGATAGATGGAATTAATTGTGTACATCTATTTACTCAATCAAATCTTACAAACCATGCTTTGTTGTGTTGCATTTCAGATTAATGGAAAGTCACCGACCGCCATTTGAAAGTAAAAAAAACCCCACTAAAGCGTGATGTTTGGTGGAAAAACGCATGTTAGTCGATGTGCTTGAATATATGAGTATGCTGGTAGTTAATTGTGGGCTTCGGTTTGGTCGATGTGTCCCCATTTTGTGAGTAGAGTATCCAAATGTTACAACTTCCCAGTTTTAACGAACGCACCATTGGTATTTACGTCGCCTAAAGCCCGCCCCGGACATAACGTCATGACGCAGAGGTTCCTTCGTATTTGATTGGACAAGCGACGAAAGGGGCGTTTTCTACAAAATAGCGCCAGATGTAGTAAATACAGTACAACTGTTAAAGGTTCGATTTTTGGACGTGCATGTTACGGTTAACGATGCGTAAAGTCAAGAAGGAAGTCGTGGAACTGGTGGAAAGTGTGAAACCGAAGCGGAAGAGGCAGAAGACGCGTGGAGAAAAGGACGGTAAACGCACCACTCAGACTTAGTAGTTGAAGCTAACTTGCGAGTAAGTTTTGAATAAATACAACAGAAAATTGCACGTTTCAACCCTCAGAAGAGCCCAATGGTGCTGCGTGTCTGTCCACCCGCCACACTTTCCACGACCCTGCTGACGTCACCCACCTGCGGACTCACCTGCTGAGCTGGTACGACCTGGAGAAGCGAGAGCTGCAATGGAGGACAGTGGTAACTAACTTACTGTATTCACACACAGAAGAAATAGTCAATAAATACGCTCCAATATGGACACAAACGTCTTGACACTTGGTAAAATAAATAAAAAACATGGGTTGGAAGGACAAGCGGTAGGAAATGGATGGATGGGTTGGAAGGAATGAGGCGTGTCCCAACATTTTTGTCCATATTATGCACATTTCAATTCAACTTTATTGTCACCAATGTCTCTCAGCATCAGGAGAAATATGAACACAGACTTTCAACTTTTATTAGCTTTCACATTTCTGACTTGTTTCTTTTTAAGGCGTCGACAGAGGCTGATGTCAACATACGGGTCTATGCAGGTGTGTAAACACTCTCCTGACGTCCTATTCGAGCTATTGATTCATGCATGCTTCCTCTAAGTGTGGGTGTCTGAGATCATGCTGCAGCAGACCCAGGTCGCCACGGTGATGGACTATTACAACAAATGGATGAAGGTATGTGTTATAATAATAGTTAGTCGGGGGTCCAGATGCAACTTTTTCCCTTCTGATACGATACTAATGTTGGCAGAGACCGATATTAATCTGACACGATATCAGCATTGATTGATTGATTGAGACTTTTATTAGTAGGTTGCACAGTACAGTACATATTCCGTACAATTGACCATTAAATGGTAACACCCGAATAAGTTTTTCAACTTGTTTAAGTCGGGGTCCACGTTAATCAATTCATGGTACAAATATATACTATCAGCATAATACAGTCATCACACAAGTTAATCATCAGAGTACCGTATTTTCTGCACTATAAGGCGCACCGGATTATAAGGCGCACCTTCAATGAATGGCCTATTTTAAAACTTTGTTCATATATAAGGCGCACCGCATTATAAGGCGCATAGAATAGACGCTACAGTAGAGGCTGGGTTACGTTATGCATCCATTAGATCAGGGGTGGGCAATTAATTTTTACCAGGGGCCGCATGAGCAACCCGAGCACTGCTGGAGGGCCACACCGACAATATTTCAATTAAATTTTGCTCAAATTATTTTTGATATACCGTAAGATAGATAATAATAATAATAATATTTTCATTTAACCTAACTTATCTTTATACAAAAGCAGATGGCTTTTGATGGTTTTATTTTTAACACTTTCTTACACAACACTTCCTGATGTATATTACAATACAAAAATTTCAATTTCTGTCACTTTATCCTGCATCCTCTTTGTTGTAGAACCTTTATTTAACCAGATAAGAAAACGTTGTGAACGTAGCACGCCTGTAAGGTGATTGGCGAAGAAGGAGGAAGCGTTGCTGTTGCGGAAATGAGGAGTGAGGATTGGTTTTCCTTTTGGAAAGAACGAGATAAGTTGAGCTGTGTTAGTATAGCATGCTCAATAAAAGTTTAAAAAGTGCATCAGACTTGGTGTGCACTTCTTCTGGACGCTACAATTGATGTCAGAAGTGGGATGAAATGCCTCCCAGTTCGCCTTGCCATCAAACCTGGGAGTCTTCATTGAGGGCGGAATTCCCCCCGTGGCAAGCAGCGTGGCTGCACCTGTAAACGCTGTCTCTCTCTCTCTCTCTCTGTCTCTCTCTCTTTGCGGCGAGCTCCTCACGTGGCACGTACCTCCCGATGACGTAGCACACAAACAGTGCAGTATACGCAAAGTTTTACTTCTGCCACCAATTGTAGCGTCCAGAAGAAGTGCACAGCAAGTCTGACGCTCTTTTTAAACTTTTATTGAGCAAGCTATACTAACACAGCTCAACATATCTCGTTCCTTCCACACGCACGTCTCCTCACTCCTCATTTACGCAACTCAAGAAGACAACATCTACATCAGCAGGTCGTTACACTATATTCTTTAAACACAGCAACATGTGTACCACAAATAAGCACACGGCTTTACCTTTACTTGGCAGTCCATGTCTTGTTGAAAACACGCCATTCGTCATCAACTTTTCTCTTTTTAGCGTCTCGGGGATAACCGGGCATCACTTGTCGCTGTGCGCCTTCCCTCACAGGACATACGCACATATAACACTTTTCAAAATAAAAGCAGCACAGCAACCAAGGTAATCAAAAAGGTTAACCAACGAACGAGATTTCTCTACAGAATTTCCTCTCTGGTCAACAAAAGCACCTTGAGGATTCTGGCGGGAACTCTCATTCAACCCTTTTTCGATTACGCATGCACCTCCTGGTACCCTAGCACCTCCAAAACCCTCAAATCTAAACTCCAAACATCTCAGAACAAGCTAGTCAGGTTACTTCTAAACCTCCACCCCAGATCCCACCTCACTCCTACCCACTTCTCTAAAGTGGGCTGGCTCAGGGTGGAGGACAGAGTTAAACAACTTGCACTGAGCCTAGTCTATAAAATCCGCTACACCTCCCTGATACCGAAGTACATGTCAAACTACTTCCTTAACGTAAATGACCGCCATAACCACAACACCAGGGGGAGCTCCACTAACCACGTTAAACCCAGATTCCGAACTAACAAAGGTCTTAACTCATTCTCTTTCTATGCCACATCAATGTGGAATGCGCTCCCAACAGGTATAAAAGAAAGGGCATCTCTATCCTCCTTCAAAACCGCAATAAAAGTTCACCTCCAGGCAGCTACAACCCTAAACTAACACTCTCCCCGGATTGCTAATAATCAAATGTAAACATTAAAATGCAGATACTTTTTCTTTTTCTTATGCCTTCTGATCTCTCTCTATGTCCACTACTTGATGTCCATATCCCCCACCCCCCTCCACACCCCTGATTGTAAATAATGTAAATAATTCAATGTGATTATCTTGTGTGATGACTGTATTATGATGATAGTATATATGATAGTATATATCTGTATCATGAATCAATTTAAGTGGACCCCGACTTAAACAAATTGAAAAACTTATTCGGGTGTTACCATTTAGTGGTCAATTGTACGGAATATGTACTTCACTGTGCAACCTACTAATAAAAGTCTCAATCAATCAATCAATCAATCAAAGTTGTATTGCACGCACGACAAATATGTTTTTTTAAATTTATTTTGTAATTTGAGATTGCCGCTGCGCGCACGAGCATACGTCCACACGGAAGTTATACAAATAACGCTTTTCAAAACAAAAGCAGCACCATTGTATTGCACACTCGAAATAGATGCTTTTTTAAATTTATTTTGTAATTTATAATTGGCCTCACGCGGGCCGGACAGGGACGTACAAAGGGCCGGATGCGGCCCGCGGGCCGCACAATGCCCAGGTCTGCATTAGATGGAGCTGCGCTAAAGGGAATGTCAACAAAACAGTCATGATAGGTCAGTCAAACTTTATTAATAGATTACAAACCAGCGTTCTGACAACTCTGTTCACTCCCAAAATGAATAAACAGCTGTTTTATTATTTTCCTCGAGGTAAAGTCAGTGACGTGGTATTTCGTTTATCTTTTAACAACAGCAAGGTATAACATGTAGTGCAACATTTATATCACATACACTGCAAAAACTGAAATCTAAGTAAGATTAAATATCTCAAATAAGGGTGATATTTGCTTATTTTGTGTCTGATAAGATAATTCTTCTCACTAAGCAGATTTTATGTTAGTGTTTTACTTGTGTTAAGGGTTTTGCTCCTAAATGATCTCAGTAAGATATTACAGCTTGTAGCTGAGATGTTATGACCTATATTGAGTAAAACATGCTTGAAACTAGAATATCAACTGTTGCAGAGCTGTGTCATCAACACTCACAAGTATAAAACTACTTTTTTAAAGTAATAATTCTTACTTCAAGCATGAAAAAAAAATCATGATGCCGAGCGCATATCATTATGTCAAGATAATGGCACTAGCATTTACTTAATTTAAGAATATTTTTCAACATATTGAGCAAAAAGGTCTCTTTTGTTTTCTACCAAGAAAAGTGCACTTATTAGTGAGAATATACTTATTTTAAGGTATTTTTGGGTTCATTGAGGTTAGCTAATTTTACTTGTTTCGGAAAGTCTTGACAAGCCGAATTTTCTTGTTCTATTGGCAGATAATTTTGGTTTGGTTGATATCAGCACTTCAGTCATCAACAATTATATCATCTGAGAAATGGACATTGAAACAGTGTAGGTCTGACTTGGTAGGATATGTACAGCGAGCAGTGAACATAGTGAGCTCAGAAAGCATAAGAACAAGTATATACATTTGATTATTTACAATCCGGGGAGGTGGGATGTGGTTAGTCTAGGGTTGTAGTTGCCTAGAGGTGTTCTTTTAGTGCGGTTTTAAAGGAGGGTAGAGATGCACTTTCTTTTACACCTGTTGGGAGTGCATTCCATATTGATGTGGCATGGAAGGAGAATGAGTTAAGACCTTTGTTAGATCGGAATCTGGGTTTAAAGCAGCAATCATAGTTCCATACTTTTATTTTGTCGTGTGGAATGTTAGAAAACAATCAAGTGAAACTAGTCATGCAGAGAACAATGGTAGGCCGAGTCATACCAAAGACTATAAAAATGGCACCCATTGCCTCCCTGCTTGGCACTCAGCATCAAGGGTTGGAATTGGGGGTTAAAATCACCAAACTGATTCGCGAGCGCGGCCACTGCTGCCGCTCACTGCTCACCTCACCTCCCAGGGGGTGAACAAGGGGATGGGTCGAATGCAAAGGATAATTTCACCACACCTAGTGTGTGTGTGTGACTATCGTTGGAACTTTAACTTTAACAGATTTATGCTTTTGAAGTGGTGTTACAGTAATTTGTATTTTGGCTACACCTAGTGGTGACAATCATTACCTCAATGTAATAAATATGACTTTGAATTTGTATCTGTAAGTGATATGCAATATACGGTAGTTATTTTATACTTGGTTATATTAACAAATCTGGTGTCTTAGAATGTGATATTGTTTAATTAAGGACTTAAGTACAGTATCTGTAGTTTATCAATCAAACTTTATTTATAAAGCGCTTTTCATACATAAAAGAAATGCAACGCAAAGTGCTTTACAAAGTTAAAACAATACCCCGGTGACCCATAGCCCCCATTACCACATACGTACGCACGGACACAGATACCTAACCCAAACATACACACATACAGGTATGCAACTATATGGACACATGATTGCATGTCTGAGTACAGAGGAGACATGTGAGTAAACACTATCACAGGAGCCATCTGCACCAGGAGGTTATCAGACCATGGCCACCAGGACGCTGACACAAAAGCGCCCCCACAAGCATGGCCGATAACCCTTGAGGCAGATGACTCATCTGAGGAACGTTGGAAAATAAAAATAATAAAACTTGTAAAATAGTAAGAACCATGTGTCGAGATAAAGAATAAAATACAAGTAAGACATATGAAGATTAACAGAAAAACAACAAAATATATATATATATATATAAATATATATACAGTAAATAAATAATAAATACATAAATAGAACTAAATAAAATCTTGCATAACTAATAGGATACTAATGACTTCAATAAAATAATTAATATCATGTAAAAGCCAAATCTAAAATGTGGATCTTAAGCCTGCTCTTAAAAACATACTGTAGTTTGTGTGCTTAGCTGTTGTGTAGCTGCTAGCTCCTTGTAACATATAGCCTACCATGATTACCCTTTGAAAATGACTTAACTAAACCACACGAAAAGACTGACCTTGTGTGTTTATACGAAGGACGTTTAGATGTTAACTGACTGTCCAGCTTTGCACAAGTAAACACGCTGCAGGACTGCTTGTATTAAAGCTTATAAATGCAAGCCGTTACCATCCGATACTTCTTTTTTCCTGATATCGCACCCATATCCGATATCAATATGGGATCAGGATATAATATGTAATGATGAAGTATATGAGGTTTTAATGTGTGTTTCAGCGTTGGCCTACGGTGTCAGATCTTGCAGCTGCAACACTAGAGGTGACTACTAAAAACTTAAAACATATCAATCAAAAAGTGTTTTTTTAAAAAACTTTTTTAACTTAACTTGCTGATGAGTAGGAGGTCAATCAGATGTGGGCGGGCCTTGGTTACTATTCCAGAGGGAAACGTCTTCATGAAGGCGCCCAAAAGGTCAGTGATTGTGCAATATTTAAATCTGTCTCGATTTTTATTTTATTATGTCATTTTTTACTTTTTGTTTGCCTACAGGTGGTTTCTGAGCTTGACGGACAGATGCCCGTCACGGTGGATGGCCTGCTGAAACAACTGCCAGGAGTGGGCCGCTACACGGCTGCGGCCATCGGCTCCATAGCGCTGGGACATGTCAGCCATCACACACACTTGCACGAGTCAGATCCCGCCTTAAGCGTTAGGAAGTGACGCCGTCCCTCGTCGCCTAGGTTACAGGAGCCGTGGACGGCAACGTGATCCGGGTGCTGTGCCGGATGAGGGCCATTGGGGCTGACTGCACGAGTCCTGCAGTCACAGAGGCTCTTTGGTGAGTTTATAATACAACTGATTCCCCAGGAAATAATCAGTCAACTTGGATATACAGTACTTTAGAGTAGTCAGTGTAGAGCTTGTTCACTAGCCACGGAAAATGAGTCAACACACAGCCATTTTGTAACAAAAAATCTAAATATTGCTATACAAGCTGTACACTGACTACTCTAAAGTAAAGATATGGTGTATTAGGGGTCTGGCCAATACGCTGGTGCACCCTGAGCGCCCGGGGGACTTCAACCAGGCCATGATGGAGTTGGGGGCCCGAATCTGCACTCCCAAGGCGCCTCTGTGCCACCAGTGTCCTGTGCGCTCTCACTGCCACTCCTACCGCAAGGTTAGACCCAAATGTTGACCAGCAGGAGTTGGCTTTGATCAATGTATTGATAATTCATGTTATGTTTTGTTCAGGTTCATGCCAAGCAAGAGAAGACCTCCAGAAAGCTTTTGGGGAAAGAAGACGTGAAACCTCCGGCACTTCTTGATATAGAAGACTGCAGTAAGTCATGTCATCATCGCTGTCAATTAGTTCCAGACATAAATGTAATAAATGAATTTTTTCAAAGTAGGAATCAAAATTGTAGATCAAATACTTGAATAGCTAGGACATAAAAAAAACAGTTGGACTTTCTAAATATGCGTTTTAACATCACGAGAGCCCTTCAGACATGAAATAACAATCTTTATCTTTAGTTGCCTTTACACTCTTTTAATCCAACACAGTGATGCTGAACCAATCAATAGCCACCTGGGCCGGTTTTAGGCAGGCATTATTCTACTCAGTGGTCTAGTGCAGTGGTTCTCAAATGGGGGTACGCGTATCCCTGGGGGTACTTGAAGGTATGCCAAGGGGTATGTGAGATTTTTAAAAAGTATTCTAAAAATAGCAACAATTCAAAAATCCTTTATAAATATATTTATTGAATAATACTTGAAGAAAATATGAATGTAAGTCCATAAACTGAACATCAAATCAAGTAGGCTATTCCATTCATTTCAATGCAACAATGCATTGTTGACAGCTAGATTTTTTGTGGACATGTTCCATAAATATTGATCTTAAAGATTTCTTTTTTTGTGAAGAAATGTTTACAATTAAGTTCATGAATCCAGATGGATCTCTATTACAATCCCTAAAGAGGACACTTTAAGTTGATGATTACTTCTATGTGTAGAAATCTTTATTTATAATTGAATCACTTGTTTATTTTTCAACATGTTTTTAGTTATTTTTATATCTTTTTTTCCAAATAGTTCAAGAAAGACCACTACAAATGAGCAATATTTTGCACTGTTATACAATTTAATAAATCAGAAACTGATGACATAGTGCTGTATTTTACTTCTTTATCTCTTTTTTTCAACCAAAAATGCTTTGCTCTGATTAGGGGGTACTTGAATTAAAAAAATGTTCACAGGGGGTACATCACTGAAAAAAGGTTGAGAACCATTGGTCTAGTGGTTAGAGTGTCTGCTCTGAGATCGGTAGGTTGTGAGTTCAAACCCCAGTCGAGTCATACCAAAGACTATAAAAATGGGACCCATTACCTCCCTGCTTGGCACTCAGCATCAAAGGTTGGAATTGGGGGTTAAATCACCAACAATGATTTCCACTGCTCCCCTCACCTCCCAGGGGGTGATTAAGGGTGATGGGTCAAATGCAGAGAACAATTTCGCCACATCTAGTGTGTGTGTGTGTGTGTGACAATCATTGGTACTTAAACTTTAACTTTAATTATGAGGGTGCAGTTGGAAATGTGAAGAGGGCATCATGTGTACACGCTGCTCCATCATCACTTTTTTTTTGTGCTTATACAGAAGTAACATTGCCTTCTTTATTTAATTGGTTGTTAGCTGTGTCCAACTCCCACCTGGACAAGTAGATCGCACTTTGTCATGCCTCTACCTTCACACCTGTACAACAGACTAAGATCCTGCGGGTATAGCTCTTGAAGGGCAACTGCACTTTTTTGGAATTTTGCCTACCATTAACAATCCTAATGTAAGACAAGAACAAATGTTTTCTTTTTTTTTTGCATTCTATCTAGTAAATAAATGCAATCAAAAGTCTGCTTACAATTGAGCCGATTGGAGATGCTCTATTCCGCCTCTAAAGTGCTTAAAAAAACATCCAAACACCTCCTTCAAGGTTTTATATACAGTACAGGCCAAAAGTTTGGACACACCTTCTTATTCCAACGCGTTTTCTTTACTTTCATGACTATTGACATTGTAGATTGTCACCGAAGCCATCAAAACTATGACACCTGTGAAGTGAAAACCATTTCAGGTGACTACCTCTTGAAGCTCATCGAGAGAATGTCAAGAGTGCAAAGCAGGAATCAGAGCAAAGGGTGGCTATTTTGAAGAAACTGGAATACAAAACATGTTTTCAGTTATTTCACCTTTTTTTGTAACTGTTCATTCATAGTTTTGATGCCTTCAGTGACAATCTACAATGTAAATAGTCATGAAAATAAAGAAAACACATTGAATGTCCAAACTGTACTGTACATGCTGTAAGTACAGTATATATATATGCAATGTAGCAACAGGCACATTCATAATAACATGTAATATTTCCAGATTTTGATCAGTTTAAGCATACGGCGGCGCATTACATTTCAAAAACGCATCACAACGACGTTCGCTTTTTCCTTCAAAATCACTGATTACTGCTCACTGCAGACGTCATGAGAGCCCATCCATCCATTTTCTACCGCTTGTCCCTCAACAAACATAATAAAACACCACTTAATGTACAATGTTTGCTCCCACTGGGATGCCACCTGTTAGGATGTTCATATTCGGATGTAATAACGTTTAGATGAAGAATGACTCATGATCCCCGCGAAGAAAAAAGGAGGGTGGAACAAAGTGTCTTTTCGGGTCTTTCTCGCCATTCCCGGGTCTAAATTGGCTGTCAAAGTGTACCAACGTGTGGGATTATGTCTTCGTCCTTCTATTATCCAGGTGAGAAGCATTATTTATGATCTATAACAAACTTCCATGAGCTCTGTGGTGAGAAAGCAGCTCATGATGTCAACGTGTGCGTGTGGTCACGTTAGCACTTATAATAACAATGTCACTAATACTTGGTTAATATCCAAGTCCCGAAATGCAAATGGATTATTGTTGGCACTTTTTGAACGGTTATTTAGAGGGCTTTATTGGCGGAATAGAGGACTTCCCATTGACTCCATTGTAAGCAGACTTTTATTTATGTTTATTTACAAGTTAGAATGCATAAAAGAAAAAAAAATTGTCATATTGTCTCTCATAATGATTGTGAACGATAGGCAACATTCCACAAAAAAGTGCAGTTCCCCTTTAAGGCCACTGTGGTGTGCAACTCCCTGACCCAGCTGTGACGTGAGTGAATATCTCCATAAATGGTCGAGATTTATCCAAAGTGCTTTGCACGAGTCCGTCGCTGTAGTCTATAAGTTCCTTCTTTTTCTCTAACTTCTTGTTGTGGGGCGGACTGGCTCGTACTTGCACATGCATCCTCCACTGTTGACATTCTTAGTACAAAGTAGTGTATAGTTCTAACATATATTTGTCAGTAGACAGACTAAAAACTACACCATGGCTGACAGCGAGAATACACAGTCGAAGTGGAGGCACGTAAATAAAAGTTAAAGTACCAATGATTGTCACACACACACTAGGTGTGGCGAAATTATTCTCTGCATTTGACCCATCACCCTTGATCACTTTCTGGGAGGTGAGGGGAGCAGTGGGCAGCAGCGGTGGCCACGCCCGGGAATCATTTTTGGTGATTTAACCCCCAATTCCAACCCTTAAATTTGAGTGCCAAGCAGGGAAGTAATGGGTCCCATTTTTATAGTCTTTGGTATGACTCGGCCGGGGTTTGAACTCACAACCTACCGATCTCAGGGTGGACACTCTAACCACTAGGCCACTGAGTAAGACCGCCTACAAAACGGCGTATCCTGAAAAAGGCGGTCAGAAAGTGGCTTGAAGATGGTGTGTAAAACATTTTGACCAAAGAACCACCATTATTACATGTTATGTAGACCACAAGGAAGTGTTTTACATTTGGGGGGGAAAATATGACCCCTTTTTAAGTCGGATTTGGCACCTGCTCAATAACTTACCCGGGAAACAAGCAGCTAAGCACTTAAAGTGGACTACCTCTAGTTGATGTTACAATTTTACATGGCAACAAAGCAGGAAGAAGGCACTCAAAAGAACAGTAAGACTCCACTTTTCAAAATGTGCTAGCTTGATGCTAATTTACATTAGGTTTGCCATAGACATGCTACTGTTTAGTATTAGCAATTTTATATGGCAATTTCAATACCTCCAAATTTGGTAATGAAAACTACAACTTAGATGCACATTACAACCAAAAAGCTGGTGTATAATAAGTACAAAACTTAAGTTTAAACTCTTTTTAGGCTCAACAAAAGAAAAAGTGTTGTTATGGTACAGTACTGCCATCTAATGTCTTGGAATTGCAACTACATGCAAAGTCTTCTATATAAAACAGCACATTACAGTACTTGCAAATGAGACACAGAAGTGTAGGTCTTTTATGTTCCATAAAAATATTGTTTTTATTAATAATATTCCTACTCCGCGAAAACTTGTTTACCACTGTCAGGCCTGGAACCAATTAGCCGCGACAAACGAGGGATGACTACTTCCTACTCCTCGTATAGTACACTTTTCTCTATCCTGTTTCCCTCAGGAATGGACGGAATATGTCCTCTGTGTCCGTCCCAGCCTTGGGATGAGGAGCTGGGGGTCCTCAACTTCCCGAGGAAGCCGGCAAAGAAGCCCCCCAGAGTGGAGCGAACCTTGACCTGCGTAGTGACTCGGCACAGACAAGAAGGCGAGGACGAGTTCCTGCTCACGCGAAGACCAAATAAAGGTTTTAAAGTGACAGAGCATGTGAAAGAAAATATGACGTCACTTACTGTGCATCATCCCTTTGTGCTTCCACAGGTTTGCTGGCAGGACTGTGGGAGTTTCCCAGTCGTCTGTTGCAGAACGACAAGTTAGAGGAGGAACACAAGGGGGCGCTGTGTGCAGACCTCAGCAGCCTCCTGGGAGTACAAGTGATTGGCAGCTCCCTCAAGTATGTGGGAGATGTAAGTGTGGAATTTGATTATTAAATATCATCATACTTCTCGACAGATTATAAAACATTAAATGTTTCCTTTATTTTATTGTAACTATGATAGTGTTTTTTTTGTCTATTTTTTTTAATAACATAATACTGTGTAGTTATGCCAAAATTGATTACAAAAAATACATGTAAAGTGGGTCATTATTTCCCTCAATAAAATAAAGTAATTTAACTGAATTTATTTCATGACCATTTCCATTATTTAATACCACCTTAAATAATTTTGATTGTGCTAATTGGTTTCATATTAATTTAATTTATTTCACCAAAAAAACTCCACACGTGGTATTAAATGCCAAAATAATTTGAAAGGTCACATCAGTAAATCAATATTTAAGGTAATGTTTCACAATTTCATTAATTAATGGATTATTTATAGATTATCTCACATTTTTTAACTATTTAAATGTCTTTAATTTTTACACCAACGCTGAAATTAATGCCATTAAATTAGTAAAAATGTAATTGGTTAAATTTAGAATGTTTACATTAATATGGAATTGTTCCATTTTCCACTTATTAATTAAGTTGTGAAATCTACCTTGAAAAATGCAACATGGAACTGAATGTATTTATTTCATGACAATTTTAATTATTTAATGCCCTTAAAAAAAGCAATCAGTTTAATGTGCTTCATATTTCATTTTTGCACCAAACAAACCCATCCAGACATGACATGTTATTGAATAATTTAAAATTTAATAAACAAACACTGCTAAAATCAACAAATATCATTTGAGGTATTATTTCACAATTGAACCAATTTAATTACTTAATCAACTTATAAGTATTCTATTCATATTTTAATGATTTAGTTATCTTTCTTTGACACAAAACACTCCGTACAGAAAAGCAAATGCCATTAAATCAAATTGCCATAGAATATTTGAAAAGGTCATGAAATAAATAACGAATACGTAGGCTCAGTATAATTGTTTAAGAGTGTATCGGACATCTACGTTAAGTAATTAAGGTTCAATTTAAAAACAATGGTATGGTATCAATTTAATTTGAACATGCACACATTTACAATGTGATACATCATAACGTGCAAATTCTCATTCCTCTTTACATGTCTGAAAAGGAGTAAAAGGCTTATTTCCTAAGTGTCAAAGTCAAGGCCCGTGGGCCGGATCTATGACCCCCGGGATGATATTTGATTAGTATTAGAACCAGCCCGCAGGCCACAGCCGGCTGCTGCTGTTTTGCACGCACCAATACTCCATCAGTGTTGGCGCTAGGAATTTTCAAAATGGGGTCCCAGGGACCCCATCAAGTCATAAAAATGGGGTCCCACAGTAAATTTTTGGGGTCTCACTTTTTTGTAAGCGTTTTGAAAACAAATGATAAATGTATGCATTATCCTGTTATATCTCACATTCTATATTGTGTTTTGGAAAAATATTGTCATAAACGTTAATTCATAAAAAAAACAATGCAAAAGAAAACACATTTTTATGCATATGTAAATGTATTCAGTTATAAACATTCATTCTCTTTCTTCTTTCCTTCATGAAGCTAAACTTTACCGCTGCTGGTATTTTTTCTATATTTTTATTGTAATATTTTCAGAATGTGTTTGTTCTAATTTGGCCAAAGTAAGACAAAGAAAACAATCTGAAGTTGTATTTATTTTTTTGTTTTAATGCCATGATTTTAATAGTCCGGCCCGTGTGTGCACATATTTTCCTCCATGCGGGAAATGAGCTAAAATGAGTTTGACACCCCAGGCTTATTTAATCCTACCCCTTTTCCACTTTTTATGTCATTTTCTAACACATATGTTCCCTTCCTGTTCTCATCTTGTAACACTGTTTACATTCTAATTGTGATTAAATATAGCAGTTATTTTTTATAAGTCAATTCTGATTCTCATAATGAGATGAATTATATAAAATTTTCAATTAAGTTCAATATATTAATCAACATTTTTCTTCTTTGTACTTAGTAAACACTTGTAGTTTAAACAGCCTCTTGAACTGAGTCACATTAGTACATTGTTTGACTTCTTTGCTTAGTCCATTCCATAATTAAGAGGGGAATAAAAAAATGCATTAAGTAATTACAGGGGCTGTTTGCAACATTAACACAGAAGTTTAGAGGGTGCTAACTTTCCAATATATTTCAAGCGTTAAATCCCACCCTCTTAAGGCCTCTAGGATGCAATAACCTAACTACATACGTTTTTTGGGTGTTGTTAGCGCATGGTACCGATTTGGATAGTTAGCGTTAGCTATTATTGAATGTGTCCGCTATATAAAATCATAACATGACTGCAAATTGTTCATTGCTTCTCTTTCTGTGCGTACGTGTTGGCGAAACAGGGTGAGTTATCGCCGTAAACACCAAAAAAGTCTAGACGATTGTAAAACAAATGTGTTCTCTTAAAACAGTAATGGTAACATGAGCTAGGTAATGGTGTTCTTGTTGTATTTTTTGCTTTGGAAAATGTAACTGTGAGGAAGTTCCTTTTAATATTTGAATGATCTACTTTGTTGCCTTTAGATTAGGGGTGTCAAACGTACGGCCCGAACAGGTTTTATCCGGCCCGAACAGGTTTTATCCGGCCCGCCCGTGGGATGAGTTTGCTAAGTATAAAAATGAGCTGACATTTTTGAATGAAAGAAACAGCTGTTCTAAATGTGTCCACTAGATGTTGCAATAGCAATTATTTGTATCTTTGTAGATGATGCTATATATGTAAAAAAAAAACAAAACACATTTTAGTGCACCAGTCGAGGAAAATGAGCAAACTACATAAATAACATCCTGTAAATTGATTTTGATATCATTTTTTTATCTTGATAGTTTGAAAATTAACACCAATGAGTTGACTGATGAACATTATCACATAATTTATTCAGAAAGTATAAATAACGACAAATAAAGTTACTATTAACCGCAACATGTATGTGTAAAAACACCCAACAACATTATGATTTGTACATTTTCAGAATGTGCTTGTTCTATTTTTAAACAAAAAAACAATCTGAAGTTGTCTTTATTTTTAAGTTATCGTGCCGCGATTTTACCAGTCTGGCCCACTTGGGAGTAGATTTTTGTCCATGTGGCTCCCCATCTAAAATGAGTTTGACACCCCTGCTTTAGATGTTGTTAATTATGGCAGAAAAAATCCCTCTAACTTGGGTATCACTTGAAATATTTTCCCAATGTTTCAAAAGCATGCGTCCTGAAACGAAATTAAGTGTAAGAAAAGTGTTGCTTTTCTGACCGTGTTGACTTGCCACAGGTGGTCCACGTTTTCTCGCACATCCACCAGACGTACGTTGTCCACGCTTTGTGTCTGAGAGACGCCGGCGCACCAACGCAGGCCGAAAACGCTCAATGGCTGAGCAGGTCGGCGCTGCAGGAAGCCGCCGTGCCAACAGGAGTGAAAAAGGTTTGTTAACTCCAGCAGCAAAATGCTGTTGTGGTGCACACCTGAAAGTAGAAAGATTTTCAACATTTGAACTCCTGCAGGTTGTCAACCTCTGTGACCTTCAGAAGAAGCACACGTCTGCAGTAAGTGTCTCTTTAAATGTCTTAAGTCTTTGCAGGATTGCAACTTTTCTTTCATTCCCGTCTTGCTTAGGAGGCCAAAAGGCGAAAGAAGGGCGACATAAAAGAAGTCAAGAAGAGACCGAGAGGCGTGAAGAAAGCTACAAGTAACACAACTAACAACAACAAACAACTTTCACTCACGTCCTTCTTCAAGACAACAAAACAGGAACCTTGATAAAAAAAATATACGATGCATTTCTACATATAGAGTTTGTCTTTTAAATCATGCTAGTAATAATCACTTTTTTAAAAAGTCATGATATTGCATTTTGTTTTAAGTATGTATTTGTATTAACATTCCACTAAACTGTTTCAAAGGCAATAATCATGAAAATGCTGTCATTATTGTATTTACTTTAAAGCCTTGATAATAAATGTTATAACTATTTATTTTGTCTGCTTTAGCTAATTGATTTTGGAAACAAGATGCACATTTTGGGTAATTTATTCAAAATATATCTATTTTAATCCAATTTTTGCACTTAAAAATGAAAAGTGAGAAAGTTAAACATTGTTGCAACATAATTTAGTCTTTTACATTAATGTAAAATAAATAATATAAAGGGCAACTAATAGGGGTGGGAATATTACAACCATTTACGATTCAGATTTTTGGGATGATGATTCGATTCAGAATAGATTTGAGATTCAAACAACTTCTTTTTTTTCCCCTCCATTTTTTCTGCTTTCTTTTGTATCTCTAGTTATCATTACATATATGTATTGTTGATAATAGAGGTCAATTATTGTTTATTATCAATAGTGCTATTTATATTGTTATTTGTAGTGTAATAATGTTCATTGTCATTTCTGTATTATTTATTTCACTAACTGCTTCTTTGCTGTCACTATTACCATCATACTTGTACATATCCTATTTGCTGATGTTGCTCTATTGTTGTTGTTGTTATTGTGTTTGCTGTTGTTGCTTTTGTCTCTCTTCTCCCCCTTTAGTCCCCACAATTTCCCCCTCTGTCCTCCTTTTTTTCTCTTCTCTTTCTATCCCCTCCTGCTCCGGCCTGGCTGCACCAAATAATAATATAAATCCATTTAATAAAGTCAAATACAAAAAAGGCAACACTTTCTCTTTTGTAAAGTAAATCTATACAGCAGATATGGGCATCTTCATCAACAATGATTTGACTGAGAAGCTGGACAGGACAAAAAAAAAAAGATAGGAGATTCAAACAGATTCTTGCAATATATTATTTCGTATAAAAAAATTAAAAATTATTAAAAAAAAAAAATAAAACTTTTCAAAATAGGTTACAGTTTAAAATAGATCCTCTTGGGTGCTGATGTGTAGCGTATACATGCAGCAATAAGTGCGGAGATGGCCTTAAAAACGTCTTTACATATTGATTCTGAAGTTTTTTTTTTTCAAATTATGAATTGTTTAAAATCTGAATAAATAAGTATCACGATTCGGATGTAAATAGATTTTTTGGAGTGCCCCTACAATTGAACTTTTTTATTGGATTATTGTTTTCATGATAACTATTTACCATTAAATTTTTTGTGTGCATGTATTTTCAATTACAAAATTGGAGTAGTTAATGGAAAATAAGATGGAATATTGTGGTAATTGATACTACAAATACTTCTTCTCATTGGTTATAAGCCGGCCATGGTGGCCTGGTCAGTCTACATGCTTCACTGGGAGGGTGAACTATCACAGTCAAACACCAGAACACAAAAATGAACATCATTTAGGAGAATAAAGGGTCTTGACTTTGCTCTTTTTTTCTTTCTTTTAATTTGTTTAATTTTGTATTGCATTTTTTTGTACATTTAAAAAAATAATTAGCTGGAGGATGAATAATATTTCCTGTTTTGGGCAAACTCCTGATGTAATTTTTACTCATTAAAATTAAAGCCAGAGTGAGTGGTCATCGTCACTTTGAAAACCCCTTATGTACGGCATTTTATTGAAAGAGTGTTTCAGTCTTTTGGGACATGGAAAACAAGCTCTTGCTTCTTAATCCTGACTCTTTTTGGGGCATTTTGAATTGTGCTCTTCAAAATAACTTTTCAAGACATCTTTAAACATTACCATTATCTCAAAAAGTAAACAAATACATCATTTAGAAAACAATAATTGTTAAAAAATTTTTCTATGTTTAAATTTTGTAGTTAAATCTTTAAAAATAATATAACATGAATACTATTTTTTTTTTAAATCAACACCACTACTTTTTACAGTATTCTGCCACTTGTTGTGTTAAAAGTATAATAATACTAACAGGACTAAACCGGAAAATATTCACAGCGCTTCACTTTTTCCACATTTTATGTTACAGCCTCGTAAAATGTCTAATAATGTCCAAAATAATGTATCTTTGTGAGTTTTACTAGAAAATGTATCTTTTGTAAGGTTTGCAAAGACACAAATCAGTTTTTTTACTCAATATGACTGTATAACTGTCATAATAAATATGAAAGTTATATAAACATAACTCCAAAATCAAATATGCAATATGTCTAAAAATGCCTGTATTAAAGTATCTATGTGAGTTTTACTAGAATCAGGTGTTTTTGTAAGGTTTGCAAAAACAGAAATTAGGTTTTACTCAATATGACAGTTATTTAAACATAACTATTGAAACAAAATCTGCAAAATAGCTAATAATGCCTGAAATATTGTATCTTTGTGAGTTTTACTCAAAACATATGCTTTTTTTTAAGGCTTGCAAACACAAAAAAAACAAGTGTTTTACTCAATTTGAGAGTAATGTTCTTAGAATCCTGAGATAATGTGAAAAAATCAATACAAATGTATTCAAACATAACTCCAAAACCAAACATGCAAAATGTCTAATAACCTTGCAAAATGGGATATATTCATCTTTGTCCTCAAAATTCTACACACAATACCTCACAACGACAACGTAAAAAGGTATTTTTTTTATGAATTTATGCCAATTTATTAAAAATTAAAAAAACATGTATTTATGTACTCTTAGGCTTCGCTGAATACTTTGTTGATGCAGCCTAAAGTCTTTCATTTTTAATACATTTACGAAATTAAAAAAACACTTTTTCACATTGTACTGATGGGGTATTGCTTGTAGAATTTTGAGGATTTTTTAGAATTAGGCCACAAAATATGGAAAAAGTGAAGCGCTGTGAATACCTTACAATAGTAAATGAAAATAAAAGAACCTGCATGCTGCAATGAAAAAATACGCTTAAATAAAATATACTTTTTGTCAGAAAGCTGTGCTGCTATTATTACTATCCTGTATACAGCATGCAGTGTTGCTGCGACTGGAACCCTAATTTCCCTAAGCGCACACACTTTAACTAAGGGTTCAATAAAGTTCTGTCTAATCTATTCTATGTAGTGTTTCATGATGTCCCCCCACTAACTGCTCACCTTGTCATGTTGCAACATTTGTCATCGGCACGACCACACCAAGAACGTTGTGGTGTTTGTTGACCTCTCCAGTAACTTCTACTACCGCAGTTACCTGGACAAGAGGAAGCACAAGTAAAACGTTGACATACTGTACAAGCAAGATATGATGAAGTGGTGTGCAATACTCACCAGCGTCCACTAGAGGGCAGGAAGCCTCTGCAAAAATGATTGTCCACACACAGGTAGATGGAAACTCATAATTACATGTACATTCAGGTATTTATTTTTGGAATGGAGACATTGCATTCAACAATCAAATATGTGTAAACAAACTGTACATTTTATACACACAATATTATTAAAAGCTGACTGGTTGGTTGTTTCCTTTGCATTGTTGCAGAAGCGTTGCGGATAAAAGCCATAAGACAAAAATACAGGAATGCAAACAATAATACAAACAACCAACACAGCAACATGATACGTTTGATACGTTTGTCTCTTGATGATTCAGTCCAAAAACTGATGGTCTAATTAGTTTGTAGTGTTCACGTTGTAGCAAAATGTATTGTTTTCATAGGGTCATTAATGCCATGGTTGTCATCCTAAATATCTAAATGGGAAAGTGCTGAATTTTTTCATTTCTTATTACATTTTTTATATTTTATTCAGTTATTACTTAACATCAGAAAATTAATGTTTTACATAAAAATAAATTTAACTATTTAAAAAAAATAATTTTGTATTAGTTCTGGTAATTTTTTTTCTCATATTATAATTATATATTTAAATGGGAAAGTGCTGAATTGTATGTTTATTTTTTTATTTATTACATTTTGACATTGTATTAACCTTTTATTGAGTTATTACTTATCAGAAAATGACTGTATTACATTCAAATTAATTTAACTATTTTTTAAAAATCATTTTGTATTAGTTCTGGTATTTTTTTCCCTCATATTATAATCGTATATTGAATTGGGAAAGTGCTGAATTGTCTGTTTATTTTTTATTACATTTCGAAATTTCACCAACCTTTTATTGAGTTATTACCTAACATCAGAACATGACTGTATTACATTAAAATTAATTTAACAATTTTTTAAAAATAATTTTGTATTAGTTCTGGTATTTTTTCCTCTCATATTATAATTGTATATTTAAATGGGAAAGTGCTGAATTGTCTGTTTATTTTTTTTAATTACACTTTGACATTTTATTAACTTTATTACTTAACTTATTTTCTAACATAAAATGACTCTATTACATTAAACTAAAATAAACTATTTTTTATAATTTTGTATTCATTTCTGGTCATTTTTTAATTTTTATTGGTGATATATAACAGTATGATATATTGTATATAATGGATTTGTATTATCTAGCTTACCTTTCTTCGCTGATAAATCACCTGATTAAGTGAATTTAAAATAAGTGGATTATGGGAAGGGAGTGGAAGTAGATGGACGGCATTGTAGGCTCCAGTGTTTTTTCGCTTGTTGCGTCGGTGGTCTATGACTCGGTGTACACTGATGGGATGTGGTTCAGGCCGCGCTCGAAGCTTCCCACCTGGAAGAAGGCGCCCTCCTCTGGGCCGGGGGAGAACTGGCACACCCCTGCGCTGCCTTGCAGCTCCTGGGTCAAGCTGAAGCCTGGAGGGAGGTAAAAGGGGCATGAACCTTCTACCATCATGGAGGCACTTACAGGGGATGGGCACGGCTCACCTGCAGAGCCCAGAGAGTTGCTGGAGGACATATGGAAGCCATTGTGCTGATGGGAAGTGTAGGCGTGGGAATCTCCGGGGGAGGCGTGGACGCCGCTGACCGTCTGCTCCATCCGGTAGGAGTCTGCGAAGTGGAAGCAGCTCTGAAAGCTGCCTTGGAATTCTGGAAGACGGAGCAAAACAGAAGCCAGACTTAACTGAGGACGGTTTCCAAGGCCATCGCTATTGTAAGACACAACTCAAGTTACTAAGTTGGTCGCCATTGTCTCTGTTTTCCCTCCGATTCGACCACAGGAGTCACAATGATATTGAGAACCGTTCCAGGACGTGTGACCACATTGGTGGTGAGCGTCCATGTGTTGATCTCCGCAGTGCAAAACAGCATTTTAAGTGTTCACGCAGTGACAGCTGAGCTCGCCGTGTTGTCTCAGACAGCCAAACACTGTTTTGTTGGATAATACATGCTTTTCAAACTCCTGACGCCACCGTACCCAACCTAAAAATGCATTTGAGGAGGATCAGCTTGTAAGGCTTTGTGCGGATAAAGTTACACCAGGTAGACCCACATTAAGATCCCAGAGAAAAGCTGTGTTTGTTATTGTGGTTGTACTTGGCACAGTGCATCATACTGACAGCTGTTTTTAATATCTGAGCCCTCAAGTAGCGAAATATTGTATAGTAAAATATTAGTTCTCAGCATTGGGACCCGACCCAGCAGGCGCAAGACATTGATACAACGTTGATTATACAAACCCCAAAACCAGTGAAGTTGGCACGTTGTGTAAATCGTAAATAAAAACAGAATACAATGATTTGCAAATTATTTTCAACTTATGTTCAATTGAATAGACTGCAAAGACAAGATACAAACTGGAAAACTTTGTTATTTTTTGCAAATATCGGCTCATTTGGAATTTAATGCCTGCAACATGTTTAAAAAAAGATGGCACTAGTGGCAAAAAAGACTGAGAAAGTTGAGGAATGCTCATCAACCACTTATTTGGAACATCCCACAGGTGAACAGGCTAATTGGGAACAGGTGGGTGCAATGATTGGGTATAAAAGCAGCTTCCATGAAATGCTCAGTCATTCATGAACAAGGATGGGGCGAGGGTCACCACTTTGTCAACAAATGCGTGAGCAAATTGTCCAACAGTTTAAGAACAACATTTCTCAACGAGATATTGCAAGGAATTTAGGGATTTCACCATCTATGGCCCGTAATATAATCAAAAGGTTCAGAGAATCTGGAGAAATCACTGCACGTAAGCGGCAATGCCCGTGACCTTCGATCCCTCAGGCGGTACTGCATCAAAAAGCGACATCAGTGTGTAAAGGATATCACCACATTGGCTCAGGAACACTTCAGAAAACCACTGTCAGTAACTACAGTTTGTTGCTACATCTGTAAGTGCAAGTTAAAACTCGACAATGCAAAACCAAAGCCATTTATCAACAACATCCAGAAACGCCGCCGGCTTCACTGGGCCCTAGCTCATCTAAGATGGACTGATGCAAAGAGAAAAAGTGTTCTGTGGTCTGACGAGTCCACATTTCAAATAGTTTTTGGAAACTGTGGACGTCGTGTCCTCCGGAACAAAGAGGAAAAGAACCATCCGGATTGTTCTAGGCACAAACTTCAAAAGCCAGCATCTGTGGTGGTATGGGGGGGTATTAGTGCCCAAGGCATGGGTAACTTACACATCTGTGAAGGCACCATTAAGAAAGGTACATACAGGTTTTGGAGCAACATATGTTGCCATCCAAGCAACGTTATCATGGACGCCCCTGCTTATTTCAGCAAGACAATGCCAAGCCACGTGTTACAACAGCGTGGCTTCGTAGTAAAAGAGTGCGAGTACTAGACTGGCCTGCCTGTAGTCCAGGACTGTCCCTCATTGAAAATGTGTGGCGCATTATGAAGCCTAAAATACGACAACATAGACAACTTAAGCTGTACATCAAGCAAGAATGGGAAATAATTCCACCTGAAAAGCTTCAAAAATTGGTCTCCTCAGTTCCCAAATGTTTACTGAGTGTTGTTAAAAGGAAAGGCCATGTAACACAGTGGTAAAAATTCCCCTGTGCCAACTTTTTTCAATGTGTTGCTGCCATTAAATTCCAAGTTAATGATTATTTGCAAAAAAAAAAATTGTTTCTCAGTTTGAACATTAAATATCTTGTCTTTGCAGTCTATTCAAGTGAATATAAGTTGAAAAGGATTTGCAAATCATTGTATTCTGTTTTTATTTACGATTTACACAACGTGCCAACTTCACTGCTTTTGGGTTTTGTACTTACAGGTCCTTTAAAACAACATTGCAAAATAGATGTAAATTGAGACAACGTTGTTGTCTAACGTTGGATCCACGTTGTTGGTTGGGAAATGACCAAATTTCAATGGTCAAATCAACGTCAGAACACCAACATTAATTAAACGTCGTCCAAAATCATGTTGTTCTAACATGGCCTAATTCAACAAGTTCTCAACGTTGTTTTAATGTCTTGTGCCTGCTGGTTAAGCAGGAATGTATTTACATACAGTTGCGATCAAAAGTTTACACACAATTGTAAAGAACATAATGTCATGGCTGTCTTGAGTTTTCAATAATATCTACAACTCATGACATCACATGGACAAAGATAAGACCTTCTGGAGGAAAGTTCCGTGGTCAGATGAAACAAAAATTGAGCTGTTTGGCCACAATACCCAGCAATATGTTTGGAGGAGAAAAGGGGAGGCCTTTAATCCCAGGAACACCATCCATACCTTCAAGCATGGTGGTGGTAGTATTATGCTCTGGGCCTGTTTTGCTGCCAATGGAACTGGTGCTTTACAGAGAGTAAATGGGACAATGAAAAAGGAGGATTACCTCCAAATTCTTCAGGACAAACTAAAATCATCAGCCCGGAGGTTGGGTCTTGGGCGCAGTTGGGTGTTCCAACAGGACAATGACCCCAAACACACGTCAAAAATGGTAAAGGAATGGCTAAATCAGGCTAGAATTAAGGTTTTAGAATGGCCTTCCCAAAGGCCTGACTTAAATGTGTGAACAATGCTGAAGAAACAAGTACATGTCAGAAAACCAACAAATTTAGCTGAACTGCACCAATTTTGTCAAGAGGAGTGGTCAAAAATTCAACCAGAAGATTGTGGATGGCTACAAAAAGCGCCTTATTGCAGTGAAACTTGCCAAGGGACATGTAACCAAATATTAACATTGCTGTATGTATACTTTTGACCCAGCAGATTTGCTCACATTTTCAGTAGACCCATAATAAATTAATAAAAGAACCAAACTTCATGAATTTTTTTTTGGGACCAACAAGTATGACCAATCACTCTATCACAAAAAAATAAGAGTTGTAGAAAGCATTGGAAACTCAAGACAGCCATGACATTATGTTCTTTACAATTGTGTGTAAACTTTTGATCACCACTGTATGTATTAGATAACTCATGTGATTAATTACAAAAAAACATTGCACTAATCATGAGCACACTTGGATTAATCATGCAATTTTGAGTGTACAAGCTCTTTTGCCTTAAGCGCTATAGGGTCAGTGATCAGATCAATGCATACTTCAGTACAAAAATGAGCGAGGTGTGCTCGCTGGCGAATCTCACTCCAAAATACAGCCTGAAAAAACTTTAGATAAAACTGTCACCAGGTTTTGTGCAAATAAATGACCTGCATGCAAGTAAAACACTTACAAATGTTCCTGGATGACATTCTGAAAAAAACATTGCCTTTGTGTACAAGTACTGGGGTATTTTCTTAAACACATTTTAACTGTGCAAGCGAGTAATCATCTGTGATGAATCATGATGAATCCAAATTCCAAAATGTGATTGATCTGATTTAAAAACAAAATAACAATTTGACAGCCCTAATATTTATGTTCTACTCATTTATTCCGGGTCCTCCCTAAACACACGCATGCAAATGACGCATCTGTATAGACGGAAAAAAACAATGTTTAATAAACAAATATTTGCATGAATCGAAGAAATGGTCCAGTCCCACGATGGGCGCACATTGTAATAAGGTGCACCTGTTGAAAATAAAAATAAAAACTTATATTTGCGATTAATCATGATTACTTAAAACGTTAAAAGTTCAAGTTAAAGTACCAATGATAGTCACACACACACACTAGGTGTGGTGAAATTAACCTCTGCATTTGACCCATCCCCTTGTTCCACCCTCTGGGAGGTGAGGGGAGCAGTGAGCAGCAGCGGTGGCCGCGCTCGGGAATCATTTTGGTGATTTAACCCCCAATTCTAACCCTTGATGCTGAGTGCCAAGCAGGGAGGTAATGCGTCCCATTTTTATAGCCTTTAGTATGACTCGACCAGGGTTTGAACTCACGACCTACCGATCTCAGGGCGGACGTATGGAAGTAGAATTGTCTCACATCAACTTATATATATCAATATGACATTAATACACATATGTCTGTATTTTTAATGCATTCTAACTCGTAAATAAACATAAATAAAAGTTAGCTAACAATGTATATATATGTATCTATCTGTGTTGGCCCTGCGATGAGAAGGCGACTTGTCCAGGGTGTACCCCGCCTTCCACCCTCTGCAGCTGAGATAGGCTCCAGCAACCCCCACGAACCCGAACGGGACAAGCGGTAGGAAATGGATGGATGGATGAATGGACATATGCATATATTAATAAATATACAAATTTGATTATTTTACAAATTATTTATTTATTTGTATATCACATTTGTATTTGTAAATGTATTTATATATGCATATGTATTAATGTCATATTGATATATATAAGTTGATGTGAGACAATTCTACATCCATACGGACACTCTAACCACAATGGACAAATATAGTTAATCACAATGAAATATTTTAACTGATTGAGAGCCCTAAAAATATATATACACTACCGTTCAAAAGTTTGGGGTCACCCAAACAATTTTGTGGAATAGCCTTCATTTCTAAGAACAAGAATAGACTGTCGAGTTTCAAATGAAAGTTCTCTTTTTCTGGCCATTTTGAGCGTTTAATTGACCCCACAAATGTGATGCTCCAGAAACTCAATCTGCTCAAAGGAAGGTCAGTTTTGTAGCTTCTGTAACGAGCTAAACTGTTTTCAGATGTGTGAACATGATTGCACAAGGGTTTTCTAATCATCAATTAGCCTTCTGAGCCAATGAGCAAACACGTTGTACCATTAGAACACTGGAGTGATAGTTGCTGGAAATGGGCCTCTATACACCTATGTAGATATTGCACCAAAAACCAGACATTTGCAGCTAGAATAGTCATTTACCACATTAGCAATGTATAGAGTGTATTTCTTTACAGTTAAGACTAGTTTAAAGTTATCTTCATTGAAAAGTACAGTGCTTTTCCTTCAAAAATAAGGACATTTCAATGTGACCCCAAACTTTTGAACGGTAGTGTACATTTTGTAGAAAGAAGTAAGATAAAATGAATACTTTTCTGATACAGCTCTGGTACTGCACCCCATTAGACGGTGCAGGTGTACCTAATAAAGCGACCAATTAGTGTAAAAGCTACCTCGAGACTGCACTCTCGCTTTTTCATTTTCTGTCTTACCGTTGCTGGGAGCCTGATGGTGGTGATAGTGAGCGTAGAGCTTGTGCTGACTTTGGACGTGATGCTTTTCCAGCGGAGGAGGTGGAGTCCCTGTTCCCTTCATCCCTGGAGACAGGAGGGGACCCGACACGCTGGATGGAGGACACACACGGGTTCAAGATATCAATCTGTCATTCATTGATTCCTTTCGGGATCGCCAGATTACGGACCTCCATGTAGGTCAGGTAATTAATGACCCACGTGGTGGAGATGACCATATGCTCTGGTCTACGTGCTCCTTTTTTTTTGTTAACCTGTGCCTGCACCTCATTATATGTACTCCAGCAACCAAAATGAGAATGAGGGAAGCTGTTCTTGCAGAAATACTGTTGGTACATTTTACCTTTAAAAATGAGTTGCACCAAATTATTTTGCATAACACAGCAGCAATTGAACCAATGTTGTAATAACAGTAAACTACATCAGGAGGTTTCCTACAGCCACAGCAACCAATGTTTTTGACCCTGGCGCGGTGGTTATTTGCTTTTGTAAACCACACCCTGCAATTATAGCGGACACAGCAGTTAATTGAATAGAGGTGTTAATGGGATAAATTGATTACGAATCGCGATTCTTATCTATTTTTTTTTAATGGATTCATTAATTTTCAAGAATCAATACGTGTACAGCTCTGGTAATGGGTACATTCGCACCCACCTGCACAAATGTACTTCAAAATGTAACAATCAAAATAAATATGACTTTTTTGTTTGTTTACTAGGGCATGCATATATAATATGCATTAGTTTGACCATTTAAAATCAACGATAATAAAAAGGAGATGCTTGGAAATAGCATAAAAATGCCCCAAAAACTTGGAAAAACGCGATTCATAGCGTTACTTTTTGGTGGAACCATCATGAGCGTTCTGTTCAGGTATATTTCTTTTATATTTTGATAAATCATCATATTTATGTATTACTAAATTTAAATAGGTATTGATCAATCTTTAAGCTGTGTGTATTTAATTTCAGTTTGCTTTTGACATCTTATTTAGAATTGTAGTTGAAACTTTTACAACCTTCTGTTGCGCTCATGATGGCGTAACCAAACTAGATTTCATTTAATGATCTTATTTTGAATATTTATTCCCTTTTTTACATTTAGTATATTTAAATATACTGTGTTTTATGCTTTTTTCTTTTTGGAACATGTACAACAATTTACAATAAAGTCCCATATAAAATTATGTTTCTAGCAATACTTTAATTTTGCCTTTGAAAGTAACACTCCAATGTCCATTAGTGGAGCTGTACACATATATATAATATATATAAATATATATTTATATATATATTTTCTTTTTTGATAAAGATTATTAATGTATTTGTTTACTTACTATGGCATATTATTCATATATTATTTATTTATTCACTGTTCTGCTACAGAGAACAAGGAAATGGGATAAAATTGCTATGGAATGAAAAGGGGTAGAATTAAATAAGCTCTGCTTCTTCCTACTCCTTTTCGGACGTGCTGTAATGAAACAACTGGAAATATGTGATGCATTACATCGTATCGTACATGCATGTTCGAAATAAACTGAAACTGAACTGAACTGAACTGTATGTCATACGTCAGCAGCCAAGAGGGGGCTGTTTTAAAAAAAGGTTTTAATATAATTTTCAGTAGGCATTTGAGTCTTACAACAACACAAGTTTTGATTAAATAAACTCGATTGACAAATAAGTATTGCGAGAACTGGTTTGAATTGAAAATGTAATCAAATCAGTATCTAATCCAATTGGGGGTTGTAAGATTTAAATCCCTCTAGTATCATATATTGTAGAACAGGCGGACGGCAACTGAGGTGTAGCCCTGGATTTCCACTGGATGCGTAAAGGCTGCTGAACGGCACCGCCACGGAATGTCTCCGCCAATCCCCAACGCCGATTTGATGCGCACTGTCACGGTTCCACCGTGCAGTGAAATAGAGCAGTCTTTTACCAGATCTCGCTAATTCGCGTGTAATCACATAAGGGTAGTTATAGTAAAGCAAAACACCAACAGTTTATTTTGTCTCTCCAGAGGAGCAGGAGAAAATAAACTCGGTCTTGCCATTCGAGATATGCAATGACTGCTGAACGGTGTCTCAAGCTTTGCCGGCCATCAATACCCACTGACTTAACATGACTCATAGAAAAGACAAACATTTTGCCTTGCAGAACGACTATTTCATTTTTTCTTTATTTGTAGCAAACAACACGACAGTAACATCATCCCTGGTGAGCGTTGTACACAAACACACACACACACACACACACACACACACACACACACACACACACACACACACACACACACACACACACACACACACACACACACACACACACACACACACACACACACACACACACATACACACACATCTCATTTCACTCCCGCTAATCACTCCCTGCTTCCCCGGCCCCGTGTCAGCTGGTATTTGACAGAGGCCCCCAAATAGCTGTCCAGGATATGCCTGTAATATGATTCTTTGATTTTGGACATGTCAGAATCCAATTGTGTCAACGAGGGGAAATCACGTTTGAAAACCTTTGACAAGTTGACTTCAGGTCAGTCCACGACCATTAGGACATTTCAAAGTGCAAAATACGATCCTCCTTGAACACAAAGTACTTTATTTTGAAAGTAAACTGGATAATTTATTTTGTGTTTGTGCATGACTTTCTGTCCCCCACAAGCACATTTTAGCTAAAATGATCCGCCGAGTGCGTTCTGGGTATGACGTTAAACTACATCCAGGCATGAGATGGGAGGTTGTGTGTGGGGTTAGTGAGTCCCAACTAACGTCTATAAAATGCACACAAAGAACCGTTTGCACCTTCTCTTGTGACTGGCGGGCGGTCAGCGCCATAAAGCTGAGCGGGTCCCTGGGTAATTGGGGCGCGGACAACCAACAGGACAGACTAAGTTCAACAGCCCAGTAAGGCAATTAGTCTAGGAGAAGGATCTCTGATATAAAATACCCCTTCCAACCCGCACCAAGCCAGCGTGGAAGGTGTAGGCTAATAACCAGCATGAAGAGTACGCCAAGAGAGATCGTTCACTATGGCAGAAACATGCTGAGGCTTTCGTCCAGCAGTGGACTGACAACGGCTGATGATGATGATGATGATGATCCGCCGAGTTGCGACGACCCATAAAAAAAGAGAAGCTCTGCGTATATTTAGTGCAGGGATGTGGTACGGCGCGTGTATGGTGGCGCCGTGCGCTGGGGGTATGGCAGCGGTGGAAACTGACACCTTGGCTAGAATGGAAATGGATAGAGTCCGTCGTTGTGGCGGCGCCGTTCCGCATCCAGTGAAAATCCTGGGTTACACACATGACTAGAGATGTCCAATAATGGCTTTTTTGCCGATATCCGATATTCCGATATTGTCCAACTCTTAATTACCAATTCCGAAATCAACCGATACCGATATATACAGTCGTGGAATTAACACATTATGCCAAATTTTGTTGTGATGCCCCGCTGGATGCATTAAACAATGTAACTTTACCATGAATTGATTCATGTGGACCCCGCCTTGAACAAGTTGAAAAACTTATTCGGGTGTTACCATTTAGTGGTCAATTGTACGGAATATGTACTGTACTGTGCAATCTACTAATACAAGTTTCAATCAATCAATCAAAAACAAGGTTTTCCAAAATAAGAGAACAACTTCAACTCCAGTTATGGAAAAAAGTGCCAACATGGCACTGCCATATTTATTATTGAAGTCACAAAGTGCATTATTTTTTTTAACATGCCTCAAAACAGCAGCTTGGAATTTGGGACATGCTCTCCCTGAGATAATCCTGATACCCACTACAACTATGGGAAATACTATACTTTGACTTTCACAAAGTGCATTATTTTGTATTGTTTTTAAATATGCCTCAAAACAAAAGCAACAAAAACAATGAAGGCACACAGCTTCAGTCCAGAGTATACTAGAGCATACTTGCCAACCTTGAGACCTCCGAATTCGGAAGATGGGTGGGAGGGGGACGGGGTTGAGGTGGGCGGAGTTGGGGGGCGGGGTATATTGTAGCGTCCCGGAAGAGTTAGTGCTGCAAGGGGTTCTGAGTATTTGTTCTGTTGTGTTTATGTTGTGTTACGGTGCGGATGTTCTCCCGAAATGTGTTTGTCATTCTTGTTTGGTGTGGGTTCACAGTGTGGCGCATATTTGTAACAGTGTTAAAGTTGTTTATACGGCTACCCTCAGTGTGACCTGTATGGCTATTGATCAAGTATGCCTTGCATTCACTTGTGTGTGTGTAAAAGCCGCATATATTATGTGACTGGGCCGGCACGCTGTTTGAATGGAAGAAAAGCGGACGTGACGACAGGTTGTAGAGGCCGCTAAAGGCAGTGCCTTTAAGGCACGCCCCCTATAATGTTGTCCGGGTGGAAATCGGGAGAATAGTTGCCCCGGGAGGTTTTCGGGAGGGGC